>NC_086287.1:56557866-56900866 GCF_963924245.1 Chroicocephalus ridibundus
AGTTTAGAATATTGTCAGTATACGGTGTCATAAAAACTGCTGAACTCGCTTCTTTATTTATATCATCGAGGTATGTTTTATACCATTTAAATATCTTCAAAGCCATTACTGAAAAAAATTAGCTGTTTCAACAATGCATGGTAAACACTTTCCTGCTAGCACGTGTCCATTGAATATGAGCTATAGGCTACTGGGGAGGGACAAAGCTTGGCATTTCCTGTCAAAAAGCAGCCAGTCTGCAGGGAATGCAGAACTCATCGCCTCCACCATGAGATACGCAAGGTCATCTTTTGCATGGGTGGATGGAGCCGGGTTCAAGTCTGTGAAGGGTAAGTAGGAGGTGGTGGCAGGAAAGGAAAAGGAAGAAATTTAACCTATTCCCCAAGAACAAACCGTAAAACACAGAGCCCATCAGATTCTATACATCCTCTCTCAGTGCCCTGCTAAGTTCACTGTGGCAGAGGACAAAGCTGATTAATCATGTTTTCTTACTTGCTACTACTACATTAATTAATTCAATGCTTTCAACAGATGTCTGCATGAAAATACAGCAACTCAACTAGAAAAAACAGATCTTATAAACAGAGGTCTTAGGAGCTGAGATAATACTCAAGTAAAACAGGAGTTCTCTGAATAACAGGGCCAGTACCAGTGATATGGAAAATAAGCAAATGAGACCCCCGGTACAGAATGAAGACGGAGAGAAGCAGCACAGTTACAGTGCGTCTCCTCAGGTCGAGGGTGGAAAAGTGCTGGGGTTGTGTGTGAAGCGGCGTGTGTTTCTGTAACATCTTAAAAGCCTTGCATATCTCTCCAGTGAAAAATGTGTTTGCAGTTTTCTTCACCCACCATCGGAAAGGAAGAAATTAATTATTAATTTGCTATCAGAAAAGAGATTGTCTTAAGTTATGCAAACACAACTAGATCAAGTTATTCCAGTGGAATATCTGTCTAGAAATATCCAAACAAGTGGCTTTTAAAGTAAAGAGTGCTGGTCACATAAAAGATGCCTGAATTAAAGGTATTGCAGACTGAAAATGCAGCACTGCCGGTGGTATTGCAAACATCCCCCGTCTTCACCTGCCTCCTCGTAGCGAAGAGGACACTCTCCTGCCTCCCGTCCATTCATCCTGAGCCTGTGCTGCTGCTAGCACGTGTGACAACTATTGCCAATTGTGACAGTTGTTTTTGTGAAGGGGGACATCTGTCTACATAAAATCAGGCTGGGGGCTGCAAACTCATTCACAGAGGCCATGAAACAGCCATCAGATGGTAAAAATTACCTTCTCGGTTAAAAGACAAACTAGGGTCCCAAAAATGAGAGAGGCCGTACCTGACTAACACTCACCTGAGCCAGGCTGAAGTTTGTACTACGCGTGTTCAGGGGAAGCCCTGTAATTGCTGACAGATGGGTCTCCATCTAAGGAGCCTTCCACCTCTACATGCATCTCGAATGTTTTGAAGTGTTAACACAAAAAATACACTCCCCATCATACATCAAAAAGCAGAAACATGAAATTTTGGAAAAAGATACCAATGTGTACTATGGATGTCTCATCATGAGCTGTTTGCAAACGCTAATCAAACAGTTCCACTAGTTTCGTGGCTTTCCAAAGATAGGATTATTTCAGAGGAGTTTCAACATGAGCCCAGCTCTCTCCTTGGCATCCCACTTCTCTGCTGATTGTTTCTCTACATCGTTTGCTGTAAGCCTAAAAGCAAAAAAGTGCTCCATACAGTTGGTTCCAATTACGCAAATTAAAGCTATAGATTTTTAAACAAAAAATAAAAATGACACAGACAACATTTAAGCATTTAAAGCACACCCAGAATGAGCATATTATTCAGTCAATGGGCAGACAGTTGTATTAACTCTTGACATTCTACCAGATGCAACATATTTGCAGGGTAAATGCATTAGCAGTTCAGGGTTTCTTTAATTTTTGCACAGAAGCATCAATTTTTTTTTGTCAGATCACATTTTGTAACACAATATCAATCTTGCCATATCCATGTTCTAGACGGGCTGTAGGGATTCTGCTGTAATTATGTCAAAAAATGAAATATTTCAAAATCTGATTGACAGCTTGATTACAATAATGCATGTGATTAAATTCAGGGTGTGCTGGTGTAACGAAGGAGGGAATGTCAGTGGTAATTAACTGTATTTTTGTTAAATTTTGTTGAGCATCCCTTGCTCTTAGGTTGGAGTATATCGAAACCAATGAGACACCTAGTGGTAGCATTTTTTTAGAGTCTCTTAGTGCCATTTGGGACCTGGAGAAAACCAGTTTTTATGCAAATCATATATTTTGTTACATGTCATGTAAATTTTATGTAGATTAGCATGGTCATGAGCACCAAAACTATACAGTACAGCAGCACGAAGGGAAGGCTTCCCGGCTATGCTTGAGTACGGACGAGCAGCAGTAAGTACTTTTTCTTCTCCAGACAGCTAGTTCTGGATAATAAAGCTTGCCAGAAGACAGAAAAGTGTGGATTATAATGAAATGCAATGGTTTATTTTTAATTTTCATTGCATGATACCTTCTCCCGAGGAAACAGTCTATGACTTCTTTCCCTTCTACTTCCTCAAAGAAAGTTTTGTATGAGACAATTAATCCACCAAATACGTATTTATATGAACAAGGATTAACTTTTGATATGAAAAAAGGATGCAATGCGTGCTGCTTTTCATTGGGTTGTGGGTTTTTTCTGAACAATAAGCTCCTTGGATAGAAACGTCTGTCTCCAATCTTATAAAAGATCTTAGGTATTTTAGGGTGTTGCTTGGAAATAAAACAAAAATGTTGGCTATGTGATAAATTTTTAGTGTTCTCTCTCTGTAGTTCTGCTCGTCCTCCAAGCGTTAGTCAAACTGATGGATAAAAGCAGAGATGGGAATCTGGTATTTCCCACATTCAAATAATTCAAGGTGCTTTGCCACACAATATAATAGACTCAAAACTGTGCTCCTCCACTGGTCTGCTGGTCCCTGCTAACCTTGATATTCTGCCTGCCCATCTCTTCCCCAAGTTTTACTGTCCTCTCAAATGTCTCCCTTACAACTGGAACATCCATTCCAGGCCAATACTCTTCCCCTGACCCAGACTGTATTCCCTTTTAAAAGCCTGTAACCACTGACTTGTCAGAAACCAGGTTACCTATATTCATTCTATTTTTGGGAGTGAGGGGACAGGGCAGAATAACTAACTGAAAGCTTTGGAATTTATTTGGTATTTAGTGACTGTAATGTCTTTCAGCAAATGTTATGTTTTCCTCTGTATCTGGGTAACATTCAGTAAACTTTGCTTGCTAGCACAATATGGATGGTAAAAATACATAAATAAAATGCAACATAATATAATAAAGTGAAATATAAGTATATAAAGCTGACATCCTCATTTATTTTCTGTGAAAGGAAACCGCAAAGAGATTGCTAGGGAAAGTAACAAATGCATGGTGATTCTTTTTTTTTCCCAACACATAAATACAGCTTCATAAAGTGGGAGGAAAGATGCTTTTTTTTGCTATTTACAGGCAACAGAGTTAATGCTGCATTGTTTAAAAATCCACTGTGGAAAACCTACAACAGCCTGGTGACCTTGGAAGCGATGGTGACAGGGGTGACAGTGGGAAATACGGAACTGTAGATAGGGAGTAACTATACAAGGTCTTGCAAAGCACAGAGCTCTGCTTGTTTGTATCAAAAGGGTGTTTAAAAAGGTATAACCTTATTCTTCCTTGCATTTTGATAGAGCCTAATCACCTTAAGAAATCACTATTTGATCAGTAAGTCAGTTGCTAAGGGTAAGGTCACCTCATGCAAGAGAGCTGCATCCTCTGAGCTACAAAGGACAGGAAATAAGTTTATAGGTTCCCGGTTTCTTATTTGAATAGCGTGTAGTGAGAAGCACACTACTATTTAGCAGAGAAGTGTTCGGAGGTATGCTAATGACCACAAGAAAATTTCAAACCTCCATAATGTGCTTTAATCACCAGCTGGAGATCAAAAGCCACCATGTGATTTTATACAGCATGGGCAGCTTCCAGAACTGCCTTACATGGAAAGAGATCAATGGTGAAATTGGTAGATACAGCAAAGCTTTTGCAATAAAAGCGTTTTATGTATCTTGTTCAAAGCATTTAAGTGCCTTTTAGATCACTGATTGAACCATAGACATTATAAAGTGGAACCTTTTAATACCAAAATAAATTTGCAGAGTAAAATTCCATTATAGGAAAAAGCATTGCACTGCAACAGGACAGATAATAATTCTTTCACATGTAATGGGATATATGAAATGTTTGATGATAAACAGAAGTTCTTTGTATCGTAATAGTTAGACTCCATGTACTGTTGTTCGCGTGCATGTGAATGTATCTACAGCATAGGATATACAGTGCTCCCCAGATAAAATATATGCATACCTATAAATATAGCTTCTGACTAAGATGGGTGAAGACTCTTCTCATCCAAGACAGTCTAGTCATTTATTTTTAAGTAGAAAAAACTGCCCATGCATGAGAGTTTGGACCTTGACCAAAGAAAACATACAAACCCTTTAGAAACTCATGAAAGTCGTTTAATTTGGATTAATTTAATGCACTTCAAACAAACTCTAGTCTTAGAAGCTTCAAGTTATTTAAAAACGATTCCCTTTAACAGCTTCAAATCACATGTCTGTTAGCATCACAAAACTTCCAGAAAAAGTGAAACTTCTGATGGATCTGCAGCTCTCTCTAGCTTTTCCTCCGCAGTAGTTTCCTTAATTCTTCTAATATTCCATCCCCTTTCCATTAAATTATTGAGTATTCCGTAGAGTTTGGACCTCTTCTTCCCCATATTCCATTCCTTCATCTAACTATTTAACTGCTTAACTTGGGGAATGAATACAGAGGGTATTTTCAAAGAGCTGCAAGATTTACAAAGACCTTTCCTGCCTCAGCATCTCAATTTTGAATTTAAGGTTTTGAACAGTACAATTAATAATGGTTTTGTAATACATAATATAGAAAAAGGAGTGAAGAAATCCAGGTCTTTGACATTTATTAGAAATTTCCTTCAGCACATCCCTCAGCATCTCTGCTTTCGATTCTTCATTTGTAAAAAGGGGTAGGTATTTATTTGCTGAAGTGATTTTCATGAAGTTCTTTAAGAACGTGATCCTATTATGAAACAATATTGTACCTTCCTTGGGTGAGGAGAACTTAGGTGACAGCCTTATCTCATGTGTAATTTTCTAGACAGATGCGTAGTAACTTTATTGAGCAATAAAGCTGTCTCATCAAATGGATTGACTATCCAAAATGATAGTTGATTCTTTCTGGTTTCTTATTCACTGCATTCTGAAGGAATTAATAAACAAAAATTCAAATTCCTATCTAATCAAATACAAAAAGCAGTCATTATAACAAAAATTAGTCTTTATAATAAAAGTTAAAAAGACTAATATAAGACCAAGCTAAAGACTAAGAGTTATAAGTTAACTTTATAACAAAAGTTATAAAGACACCTGGAAAGACCTTAAACACAAGGCAAAACCAATTTTGTTCCTAGCTACCTTTGTAGAGCACACAGACACGATAGGATGTTGTACTGATCTCCTAAAATACACACAAACTCTGAGGTTACCAGGCAGATCATCTTAAATACTCTTATAATGTATATTAATGGATGAACAAAGACAACTCCGGAGCGCCATACTGCTATTCTTAGAGAATAGTGATTATCCTTTTAAAATTTAATAAAAGTACATTAGAGGGAAAAAACCAGACCCTTCACTTTAAATTATACACATCTTTCCACTGAGGAAAATAGTGTGAAATGTGAACGAGAGGGAAAAAAGCAAGAAAGTTTGCAGTAACCACATTTTTTCCCTAGTGGCAGTGTACTCACACTGCAGGAGGACACATAGCTATGATGGGAAGCAGAATTCTTTGTACACCACAGCAGGTACACGGTGGGCGGGTGGTAACACATGGCTACTGAGTCAAGAACTGTTTCTCGGAATGTGATCGTACCACTGTTCTTTCTCGAACTGTTTAAGGCCTCTGACCACCAGGTTTTTAGCAAAACTGTTTTCGTCTGGCAATTCAAGAGGACTGTAATTTGAAGTAAATACCGTGGTGATTTTTAGGAGCAGTAATCTCTAATCTCTACTCCCGTCTGTGGTCCTCAAACGCCAGTTAGGACATGGGCAAAAATGCACAGCCAAGTGCAGTACGTATGTACTCTTTTATCAACCATTTGTGGCGGCACAATCTTGCCATTCATTTTGGAATTGTCTGTTGATTTTTTGACTTTTTTTAATTTATTTTGGTTTTGTAAAGCATTGTGTGTAATAGGGCAAGGTGTTTGTGAAATGTATAAGGACTTTCCTCATGTTGCAAATTAGAAAAATAAAAAAGATTGCAGGTAGGAGACACATACTGGAGTTCTGAGCCGTTTAATTCTATATTTTTTGGAAGAGTGGCAATGTGAAGAACGTCATGTAAAAATACCACTGCATCATTTAAATTCAAACTTTTTAAATCCAAAGGTCATTTAATCTTTTTTTCTAAAGAAGTAAACAACAACCTTGTGAGGTTTTATGGCTATAATTTTCAAGAACAAAACTTAAGGTAAATGTTGTACTACTATTACATTTCTAGATTGTTGCTTGCTTACTTTCATCTATATGTGGAAAAGCACGTGTGCATCTTTTGCTACAATATCATAGAACCATAGTATCATAGAAAGGTTAGAGTTGGAAGGGACCTTAAAGTTCAGCTCGTTCAAAAACCTCTGCCCTGGTCAGGGACACCTCCCACTAGACCAGGCTGCTCAAAGCCCCATCCAGCCTAGCCTTGAACACCTCCAGGGATGGGGCAGCCACAACTTCCCTGGGTAACCTGGGCCAGTGCCTCACCACCCTCACAGTAAAGAACTTCTTCCTAGTATCCCACCTAAATCTACCTTTGTTTAGTCTAAAACTGTTACCTCTCGTCCTATCACTACACTCCCTGATAAAGAGTCCTTCCCCATCTTTCCAGTAGGCCCCCTTTAAGTACTGAAAGGCCGCTATAAGGTCTCCCCGGAGCCTTCTCTTCTCCAGGCTGAACAACTCCAACTCTCTCAGCCTGTCCTCACAGAAGAGCTGCTCCAGACCTCTGATCGTTTTCGTGGCCCTTCTCTGTACCGCTCCAACAGGTCCATGTCCTTCTTGTGTTGGGGGCTCCAGAGCTGGATGCCGTACTCCAAGTGGTGTCTCAGATGAGCAAACTAGAGGGGCAGAATCACCTCCGTCCACCTGCTGGCCATGCTGTTTTTGATGCAGCCCAGGATATGTTTGGCTCCCTTCTGATATCTTGCAGACCTTTAGTCCACGAATCACAGCCTGAAAAACACTATGCTAAATCAGAAATGTGCCTAGCTGAAGTATAACACACTCTCTCACAACCTGCAGACATGTCATATTATCTTATTTGGTATTTTTAACCTCAGGTTCATGCATTCCTGTGTTGCGTTCTACCCAGCCTTGTGAGAAAGCACTGAACCTGGTTACGAGATTTGGGCTACATTTCTGACCTTGCCTAATAATCCCTGAAGAACTTAAGTAACTATTTTAATCAATCTATGCCTCAGTTTTCTTACTGTAGAATGAAAGTGTGAGGCTACATCATTTGGAACATTTCACTTTTTTTTCTTTCCTTTTTTTTTTTTTGGTGAGGTAGGAGGATTCAAATGTTCTTTGTGCTATTTTGAGTCTTTTGAGGAACATTCTTAATATTCTCCTAGCAATGAGGATGTAACTTGCATGTCTTCTGGAATTGATGAGTACATGTAGCTCTCCCGAAAGAATAGCCATTTGTGAAATGGCTATTCCTCATTTACTCTGGAGATTCACCAGTCTTCTGAAAACCTTCAAGGTTAATCTAGGTTAATTTATGAGATGCTTTAGATGAACTCATACTGTATTTTGATCACTATCTCTTCAGGCATTCTTGTCAAGCCACATTCAAAATGTCATACTTCTTATCCACATTGCTAAATTGAAAGTATGTAACTGCTTATATACTACAGTACAGTATATATAGCATATTTACTACTATTTAAAAGTAGCATTTGAACTCTTATTAACGGCTGTACCTGTAGCGCACACACAGATTGGATTACCCATTTCATTTAAGATTAGAGAACTTTTAAGGAAAAGACATAAAGTCTTTTCTCTGGAGACGAATCAGACACAATTATCAAATCTAAAATAATTCTTCAAGCATATTTGGAAGTTTTAGCACATTCCTGGAATGCTCTTACAGTGAAGGATGATAATGAGAAACCCATCCTATGCTTTTGATTGTTTAGTCAATACTTGCTTTTCTAAGATCTAGTTAAACAATTGTCAGTATATAGGGAGCATCTGAGAAAGTGGTGGCCACTTTGGATTTGGTTAATACTTGAAGAATCTCCAGCTGCAGCAGTATTAAAGCAAATGCATCCAGACAGGCTAAACAAAACCCCAGACTGTTAGCGTATGGAAACTTAATATATAAAAGACTCTGCTCTGATACTTTACAGGCAGAATCTTATGTTTTTGTTAATCAGAAGTAGGACAGGTATATAAGCAACTGATTATACTGGCTCAACAGAGAAAAATCAGAGGCAGATGATGTGTGGTTTCTCTCTTCATGTGAGAAAGATAATATTTTTTTGGCCAAACTTTTAGATGGGATAGCAGAATTTACTTTAGATCTCTATGTCTTCATTGTTAAGACTGTTTTCAGACTGACAGACTGAAGATCAGCTTTTCACCAAAGGTATGAATGGAGTATCTACTAAATTTTTCATTTTATTTTCTGTATCAGCATCTTAAAATGTTTTCACGATCACAGTTATCTGATATTAAAAGCAATGGTACTTCAAGTGAAATGGTATCATTTGCGGTAGTGTGCTCCGCTTCTTTCAAACAATCTTTTGGTGTTTCCTATGAGCAGTAATACCCTAGAACATTTAGAACAGTTCGGATTCCTGAGCATCTGCATGAGTATCTAGGATTTCTAGAATACGTATCTATTATTTCTAGTGTAGCCCAAGTTTTCAAGGAAATCTGTACAAGTATTGTCATGATAAACGTACTATGGAATGATAGTTTTTTGTTTTAAGCTATTTAGTACCTCTAAAATTGCAGCATGTGAAGATGGTAGCCATGAAAACATAATGCTTTTTTTTAAGATTTAAAACTCCCAGCAAATTAACAACACAAAACCATTGTCTTATTATGTTGCTGCCTCATCCCCTAAATCTCCTCTTTTGGCATGTCTTTAATCTTCCATGTCTGTCTCCCACTTCACAGCTTGGCAGAAGCAAGTGTGGGTGCGCATGCAGTTGTACCTGACGACAAAAGGAGACGTAGTGATACCGGATGACAAATGGATCAGGCCTGCTAGGTGAATCAATGCTGTATGATTTGACTCCTACCTGAAGAAAAGGAGATTGGGATGGGGAGGAAAAAGAATCAGGAGGAAAGAGTCAGAATCCATGCTGACCCTTTGAAGGCATGGGTTTGCATAAAACTTTGAAATTATTATTAATTTTGCAAGACGTTCTTGTGCACTCAAAGCAATTTAAGTATCACAGAACCTGCTAAAAAAAGTAAACCAGGACTAAATAAATACAGATAAATACAGGCTTTTTCAAAGCGTTGCCAAAGAGCTGCTTTGCAGGATGGAGAAGCTCCATTGCACAACTGTGAGAGACCATAGTAGGTGAAATCAGAAAGGGTAAGCAGGTAAAATAATGAGGTGTTTATGGTATGTAACGAGGTAATGGTGCTGGAAGGGTCGGTTTCGGCCTGGACATCACACAAGATGGAGAACTGCTGCGTTACCTCATCCCCCGGACACCCAGCAGCCTGTGTCTTGCCCTGTTTCCCTGACAAGGGTTTTCACCACACGGCATGAGCCTGACAAAGGCCTTTCCAAACTTATTTCGGCTTAAACCGCCGAGATTTCGTACGGTTACCCTCTGGAATTACTTCACCTCTTGGCCCATGGCGGGCGCGGTGCCTGCTGGGAAGTGTAGTCCGTGACCTCCGCGGGCGGCAGCCCGCGGAGGTCACGGACTACACTTCCCAGCAGGCACCGCGCCCGCCAAGGCGGGGCGAGGGCGGGCCTTCCGCGGCGAGGCCGACCAATGGGCGAGGGCGATGCTGGGAGGTGAGCGCCTGGGCGGGCGGGCCGCCTCAGGGCCCCTGGCAGTGCGGGAATTTCAGACGGGGCGGAAGGAGCGGCGGCCGGGCCTGGGCACGGAGGAGGTATTTGACAGCCGGCGTCTGCTTTTGGAGTGTAATTTTTATTATTTTTTTATTTAGGAGGAGATTTCTGGGGAGCTGTTTCACCTCCCCTTCGGCCTGCCTGGCGGCCCCGGACGGGTTTTCCCGCTTCCCTCGCTAAGGAGGTTGGTGGTACCGCTGGGGCCCTGTTCCTCCCTCTCGTCTGCTACCAGGGTGGGTAGGGAAGGCCGAAGGCATCTCCTTGTGCCGTCAGGGAGGCAGAGAATGGGGGCAGGTGGGTAAAAGCACAGTTTCACCCTTGGGGTCCGCTGCACCTCCCCCCCCCCCCCCCCCGCCCCTTTCTCTAAAGCTGCCTTTGGTGGCAGCGGCCTAAGTTGCTTTCCTTCCTGGTTTTTGTGTTCTGTTTTGTTTTTTTTAGCGGTAAGGCGAGGTGGAATAAAAGCTATACTCGGTGCCACTTAAAGATTTGTCACCTTCAAGAACATCCCGGTGTGGCTAACAAACAAAGTAGTACCTTGGTTGGGAGGCATTCCTGGGTTTTGCTTTAAGCTAAACATAGTATTTTATTTTTTTTTAACACAAGCCTACAAATCACAAATAAAAATCTCCAATTTTAGGATTGGGACAGAACTGGGATAAGCTGGTTTCTGTCTTGTCAGCGGTCATGTCTTTTCTTCACTTCCTATTTCTTGCCATTTACCTTCCTTGTTTAAGACTTAGGTGATTGTAGGCAGGGTGAACCAGCCTGGTTTCTTTGGTTTTCAATTTGTGCTTAAGGGAATCCATAGGCCCTTTTTATCATTAGCAAAAATATAAAAGCTATTGTGAAGCTTCCCGTAGCTACTACTGCGTCAAAAGTCTTCTGCCTTCCTCTGTAGGAATAAGCTCCCCACTTAATTCTTGGGGATAATCCTCAAATGAGGTAGGACTCCTAATGAATTTTCACAGCTGATGATTTTTATACAGTATGCCAAACTATCATAAAGCTGTTAAATGTCTCACTTACATGCATAGGTACACTTGCTGTTGGCTTGGTGGTGAGGCGATTTGGAGTGACAGATGATTTGGCACCTTATAAAGATCACTGTGTTCTTTATTGCAATAACTGTCTGAGTGATGCTCAGGATTTTCAGGAGAACCTTAAATACTCTTCAGAAGATAAAAATGTATTCTTGAGAAGGCAGTTTAAAATTAGTTAGCAACGCAATAATTCCTCTTGTAAATGACTGTTTCTTATCTCTGAAGAAGCTGCATTCTATAAAAGACTGCCACGCAGCAGTGTGCTTGTTAAAAAAAAAAATTAAAAAAAAGAAAAAAAACCAAAAACATTCTTTGTCCAGTATGGTACTATTGTGATTAAATGCTTCTCATTAATTGTTATCTACAAATGTACATTTAATCATTTTGTCTAAAATTACTTTTTCTTATTTTTGGGGGAAAGAACCCTGGTGCCTCTTCTTCCATAAGTACTATTAATTGTTAGATATCTTAATCACCAGGAAATGAGATTATAGTGCTACTCAAAAATGTAACACAATGATAGACCAGTCACAGAATGTCCAGCTTCTGCAAGATAGTCTTTGTTCACCATTTACATCACTTGGTATTACAAGTCAATGATACTTCAGGTACTTTTTTTTTTTTTTTTTTTTTGGTGGTCCCTCCTGTGAAACAGTTCTACAATATTTAGAAGTCTTAAAGTGTCATATTCTTTCTCTCCCACTCCTTGAGCAAAAACTTGCTTTTGTTTTTTCGCTTGTCTTTTATTTCCTTCTTTGCAGACAGACTTAGATGTCTTGCTATGACTGATGAACTGTATTAACGATGCATAGATTTCAGGTCTTGCTGGGACTACCTATTCATGAAGAGAAGCACAGGTCACCAGCATGCCTTCTCTGTGTTGAGAATGAAAATAGGTCCTACTGAGATAAAGAACAATAAAAATGACAATTTCCATCGAATAAAAGAGGAGGATCAGGAAGAAACCAGCCTGACTTGCCACATAGCAGAAATATTTCCTTCAAAATAAATTTGATTTGTATTAATTTTGGAGTTTTATTGCGATTGGATGCCAGCACAAGTTGAGAAGTGGCTATTCATATTTATTCTAAGAGTTCAAGTATCGCTAGAGTAGCAACCATTGCAGACAACGTTTGTAAAGATAACACCACTAATAGCACTACTGATGCAAAATTGTCTGTATATCTCAAGTACAGTGTATTCAGTTTCTTACAAGATGTTTTATTTGGGAGAAGCAGGAGAAATAGCCTTTGTAGTACTAAGAGGCTTTTGGAGCGAGTTTAGACAAATAGACTTCTGTTATTCATACCTGTTAGTAGCAAAATCTTTGTTTTGAGCATATTGTAGCCACACAAAATGCTGCTGTTTACAATCATGCACCTTGAAAATTGTTCTTGTCGGGTACCCCAGCTAAGTAGGGTCAGGTCTGTTTGATACTTGAATGATAGTATAGTACTTGACATCTGTGGCACTCTGTTTCCAAGGACTTCAGCGTGGTTGCAGGCACTAATGAATTAAGCTTCACAATACCTGTGGGATACAAAATATTTCCATTTACTGATGGAGACAGGTAATTGAGATGTAGGCAAGTTAAAGGTGATTTCTTTTTTTTGTTTTCTGTGTGTGTGTGAATTTTAAAAGAATTTGCGCTAAAATGTCATTATCTTTTTTCATTATTTTTGTCTTTTTTTTTTTCCCCAGTTCTATATTTTCATGTAGAAATTTTTTGCTGTCTCCAGGTGTTTTTAGTTTCAATCAATAGAAGATCCTTGAATGGTTTTGTCCAAATAAATGTGAAAGCATGTGCAGCCATTGCTTAAATATTTCCATGGATAACAGCTTTTTTGTAAAAAAGAGAGTGCTTAGTATTGTGCATGCTGCCCATTGAAAGCGATCAGTGTTTGGCACCTATGGCCTACTGATAGTTTGACCAACTTGTAAGTAGGCACAGTGCCATCTTAACAGATGGATATGAATATAGACAGCCAAGAAACCATGTATGTGTATCTAGTGTATTTGTTAAGGGCAGGGTTCCCAGCTGGGGACGTTCAGACTTATGTCCATTTTGAATTTTTGCTTTGATGGGTAAAGGGAAGTTGTCATTAATTTCTTTTTTTTTTTTTTTTAACTGAATACCTTCAGGCATACAATTATTGACCATGTTAAACAAAAAAAAAAGTGGGGGGGAAGAGGGAAACACCATCTCCTTCTTTAATACTCTCGAGGACCTATTTTAAGTAAACTTAATTCCCTTTTAAGCAAGGCTACTATTAAGACGCTCCCTGTGAATGTCAAAGATGTGAAGCATATCAATAGTTTTATTTCACTGCCTTGCTAGCTTTATCGAAAAAGGGGCTACAAATTTTTCTTTTACTGGACAGCATTCAGGCACCTAAGTGCGTGTGTCGCAAGTCTTGCTGACATTATTTATACTAGCTCAGAGGTCAAGGGATGCAGTCCTTCAAGCCCTGTTTATGTCTCTCGTATTGTTCTTAGCTTGAAGATAGTATGCTCACTTTGTATATGTTTTTGTACCTTTTAGATGACAGTGAGCGTGGTTTTTGTCTTGCATCTGAGTCATTAGGCAACACTGATGATTTTTGCGCTTTTTTTTTCCCCCTCCTTATCTGAGTCAGCCTTGGGGCTCAAGGCTTCTGCTTTATTTTCTCCTTACCACTTCTAATGGTTTCAGTTTGTCCTTTGTGTCAGGCCTTTTCCTGATCTGCGTGTCCTGAGGAGCTGCTTAAAGGTCTGCTGTGATCTTTTTGGCCTGCTCTTGTAAGTGATATCAACATGTAGCCAGCCATTGCCGCTACTCTATGTTCCTTCTGGTGCTTTGCCACCAGAAGGTGTTATGTTCTCATTGGTGTGGTCTTAGCTGAGATTGCTGGAATTGGATTTGGTGCTTGGAAGTCCCATTTTTCTCCTGGAGAAAATATGGAGGAAGAACCTTCCTCTAAGACAGTACTTGAACATAATTTAAAAAAAAAAAAAAAAAGATGAAGAGTTGTAAAGAGAGGAGTTTCTTGAAGACAGGGTATGGAAAAAGCTGTGGGTAAAGTTAGTCTTAAAATTTAAGTGTAAAATGCCCAAACTATATCTTGAATACAGGGGAGAATGTTACTGTATAGAAGTAAGTGGGAATGTGGGAAAGAAATGCAGAATTAAAACATCCTGTTTTGTGATAATGAGTAAGCTTGTGCAATGTAGGTATTGATAAAAAACCAGTCTCTTCCTGTGATGTGGGTATTTCTTAATACTTTTTTGTTGAAGTTATTTGTTTAACTGCAGTAGGTATTCAGCCGTGGTTCTATGACACAAAGTTACTTCTCAGATTCGTAAGGATGCTGAAAAAGCAGAACTTTTCTTTGGCATGGAATCATACATGTTCTCTTCTGCGTTTATTCCTATATTGAATGACTGTGGTGCCTGCAGACTGCTTGCTGACAGAGTTCAATACGCTCTGACCAGGTTCTTTTAGCTCTTCAATGCATGGAGGGCATAATATATAATGTCAAATTTACATATTTGAAGGTAGTCGATGTTATACAGGATTTCTGATTTAGGAGTGATTATAAAATATACTGAAAACAATACAAATGTAAATTACACTTTGCAACATACAGCAATTGCAATATGCAGTTCAGTCACAATACCGATGTGATTCCCATTACTTGTCTCTATAACATGCTTACTGTCATGATGCTGGTGTCCCCAGCCACCGGGAAGGAATACCTGGGTTGAAACCAGTTCAAGCCCATTGCTCTCTTCAAAATTCTTTTGATAGTTGTTTAGTTTTTATACTCTTATGTTGAGCTAAGCCTCATATTCACTCCCCCCACGCTGGCCTGACTAACTCAGGGAGACATTTACACCGCTGTTTGATCCACTTAACAATTTTGATCTCCACTCAACTGTTGTTTAGCTGTTTACCTAAAACAAAGGCCACCCACCAGTTCCTTTTGTGTTTAGTGAGCTCCTTGGGCACATCCCATCCCCGTGGAGTATTCCAGCCATTGTCACATTCCACACCTAGGGATTTGGTCAATTGCAGCTGGGTATTTGCGGACAGAGTAACATTTTCGGGAAACTTGATAGTTATTCTTGCATTTAGTAATGGGAGAAATGTAGAGAAAAGAGTGGGCTGTTCTCTTCCGATGTTAGTTGGGTGACAGACATTATTTGGGGAAGAAGATTTCCTGAAGGTATTACCCAGTCTGAAAAGAGATTTGTAGAGGTGGGAGCACTTTTGGAACAGCTGTCATAGTTACGTAATTTTCTACTTGGGAAATTAAAAAAAAGTCCTAGAGGAACATTAGAACTGAAAGAGGAAAACTGATGTTAAGTAACTGTATTTGGCTTAGGGTTATTGTATTGAGTATCTAGACTAATAGGAAAAAGATACTTTGCTATCCAGAAACTTCCTGAACTGTGTATTAATATTCCTTCCACTTCCCCAAGTAAAATAAAAGTAATAAAACCCCACCAGTCAGAACGGTATCTTTTAGAAAATAACCGTGTCTCTGTTTGTATGCTTGTATCTTCATAGGATAAGAGGGAAAGATCAGTTCTTTGTAAAACGTATCACAAAGGCCTTGTGTTTAAAGAGATCTAGCGCACTCTTTGCCGAACTCAGTTCTTCCTGAATCAAAATCTGTCTCTGCTAAAAACTTAAAACATTTATTTGCTCAAAATGAGACCTGTTCCGCAGCAAGATGTGCGGGTTTGGTTCCAGTGGGCCGTTATGTTACTTCTGGAAATACTGCTTATCTGAGTCTTGAGGCTGTGAGAAGGCAACGGTAATACTTTACATTTATGATCTCAAAATAGGTAGTTATGTACTAGTTTGTTGATGGTCTACTAAAAGCTGCCCTGTGAACAATATGCAGGCATTCATTTTTGTTGCTAGCAGTTATACAGGAGGAAAAAATAATTAACTGGCTTAATGGCTTAATTTTTTTTTTGTATTTTCATCAGGAAAACTGATGAGCTTTATTTCATTAGTTTACTTTTTTTTACGTTTAGATCTATGATTGGTTGTGATTGATTGAGTAAGACAGATTCTGGGTTTTTTCTAGCCTGTATTATACAAGGTCTTCTAATAGGTTTCTTTTGTGAAGATTTTTGCTGTCAAATTTTTTTGTGATGCCTGCAAAAATCAGTTGTTTTTCACTTAGAATTCATGCAAAGAAACTACTGTATTTCTTTTAGAGTACCTTTGTAGTAACAAATTAAAACTTAAACAATGCATACTTTTTCATGCTTCTAACAGATTTCTACATAAAATAAGACCGGTCAGCATGTAACCTATGCTTTTTATTATTTTTTCCTTCCCTTCCTTCCTCTCCCTCCAGGGAAAATGCCATATAATAAGAAGACTGCTGGGAAAAGAGCCCCTGCAAAAAGGAAACTTGCTGAAGTGTTTGCTGTGGGGGAGGTTCTAGCAGATACATCAAGAAAAGAATGGAAATTAGGTGTCCCTATAGGGCAAGGAGGCTTTGGACGCCTATACCTTGGTAAGTTAATTATCTTTGATAATGCGTCAAAATGTTTATCCTTCGTGTAAGATGTTTATCCTTATTCAAGGCAATTAAAAATTGACCCTAAGTTAGAAATGCAGAGTGTCTTCAAGTAGTCTTTTTTACTAGAACCTTAGCTTGGTTCGTGATGTTGGAAAAAAAGACAAGAGTGGACAAATGCTCGTTGTAAGAACTGTGGTTGTTTGAGATTCCACTGGTAGTTCATTCATTTTCTTAAACCAAAATCTTTATTACTTTTCAGCAGTGAAAGGATAATGTAGTATTTATTTAAATTTTATTTTTGGTCTGGCTGAAAGAAGGGATTTTTTGAATGAGTGTCCTTATATCACATATTCTGAACTGAAACTGTTTAAGCATATTCTATGGAGGCTACTGATCAGCTGGTATTTTGGCTGGTTTTCACTTCGGTGCTGCTTTTGACTTTTTCATTGCCTTGTGAACTCCTGACATGTCATATACCTTTTTTTTTTTTTTTATGTAACCAATGCTCAAAACAAATTGAAATCTTGGACTTTGCAGTTTAAAGCATCAACACAGATCTTGTTTCTCAATGCTGTTTATTGACTTTGAGAAAAATTTTAGTGGATAGTGTTCCATACTTAGTATTTCTGTTATTTGAACAGATGAATGGATTAGAGAGATCTTGAGGATACCTCAGGGAATTAAAAACATTGATTGCCCCTAGTCATGTTCCAAACAATTTTGAAGGTATGAAAGTTAATGTGATCATGATAACAAGGTTTTCTTTTGCTATGCATTTATGGTCTTCCTCCTCTTGGTGAAAAAGTTGCACTGAATTCATACTGAGTTGAAAAAAAAAATTAATAAGCTGTCCTGCTTTCAAAATGAACAGACTGCAGCATAAGTGGATTAAGAAGAAAAACAGGACCAGTGGGTGGCTTCTTGCCAAAGAAGCTCTCTAGTACTTACTCAGCCTTGCTCAATGAGCTACTAAATTTACTGAGGCTGGAGTTCCAGCTCACTCAAATTGTGTAGTCCTTCATGTTAAGAATTCCTGCTTTGTTCAAGCCAAAGCTTGCTCCGCATTTGTTTCCCCATCATTTGCACAAAGCCGTGCCTCTGACTCTTCCTGTACTTCGTGCTTGCCTAACTTGATGCCCTTCATACCTGTATCTCCTTCTGTCACAAATAACAGCATAGTAGTAACAGAAAGCCACTTTTGGATATGTGACATGGCAAAATAGTAGAGAGAATGTGTTTTTCATCTTTATGTCCGCAACTGTGTATGTTCATCACAGTCCTAGAAAATGAAAGAAATGCTATTGACTAGGAAAAAGTTATTGAACTATAAAAAAGAACTCCTTTATTTAGTAAACTGCCTGTATTCCTGAAGCAGAAGGGACAATGCAAGACCATATCCATGTAGAGCAGTCTTGCCATATATAGTAGTTCTCTTACCAAAGTCTAAGGTACTGAGATATGTTCATGTCAGTATTTAATAGCTTTGTTGTTTGTTTGTCCGTGCTGTATAGTAAATAAGTTTGTTTTGTGACAGTTTCCTCTCCTACTACTAACAAGCGCTTCCTTTTTAACAGCTGATGTTAATTCTTCAAAGTCGGTTGGCAGTGATGCACCTTATGTTGCAAAAGTGGTAAGAGAGCGCTTGAATCTTTACTTCACAACTTTAAAACGTTTGTTCTAGAATAGCATGTGTCATTTAAAACATCATCTGACTGAAAATAATGCAATTGCATAGTGCTGTTTAAAATAAAAGTAAGTGTGGTGATACAGAGGAACACTGCTGAGAATTGGGACGCCTATGTATGAGGGTGGAACACCAGCGAAGTTGATAAAGGTTCATGAAATAGATCAGATTCTGTTTTATTTGCTGCTTCCTGTAAACAGCCCAAATATCACAAAATTAATGAAATCTGGCTAGCTTTTGGAGAATTTCTGTGATTCAGCAGTGAATCTGTGTGAACTGTTGCTCACCACTGGATGTTGGTAAGCTGACAGATGGCTTGGGAGTACAAACAGCAAAACTTTGATTCCTGACGTCCCCACAGAAATAGTCCTTTAAATGTTGTATCATAAAACACATACATATTCTAATTTCTACTGAATTAAAATGGCATTGATACATAATATTTTTAATCTAATGATTAGGGAGAAGAAAAAGCATTGTTGATAGCTCATTTTTAGCCCATTGTAGCAAATCAGCAAATTCTTTTTATTAGTTGAAATTTTCTTATGTTTTTAATCATAAAATAAAAAATATTTATTTAACGTGATTTGGCTGTAATGTCCTCTTCCTAAGGTATAAAGTATTTTTTCTTAAATTTTGCTGGATTATCTTATATAGACCTTACTATTGTATATGATTCCCTGATTAAAGTCTTAGTAAAAAAAGTGGGAATATGGGAATATCCATAGTAGATCCAAACCATTCATTCATTATCATGGTGGTACTTCTGCTCCTGTGACGAAAGCAAATACCAGAAAACTGTACAAGAAGTTCACATTGTAAAAAAAAAAAAAAAAAAAAAAAAGTTTTCTTCAGTTCAGAACTGCAATGTTTTAATCTTTTATTTTATTAAACTATATGGCGAGACTGAAATGCTTTACCACAATAGATGGCCACTTATGTAAATGTGTTAATGCTTTTAACATTTGTTCATGGAAGTAGAATATCAGGTTAATTTAGAATAAAATACATTTTAGTTAGTGTGTGCCTTTGATCTTGGTATTTATATCTGCTGACTGTAGGGAAATTCTAGAGTACTGGTTTTGATACTGTTTGGACACCCCAAGATACTGTTGATGACCCTCGTTCTGAAACGTGTCTGCTTGCTGAAAAGAGCATCACTTACGATAGAAATGCCAAACGACCACACTTTGAACATCACCATGCTGCTGCTGCCTTGGGTGTTTGTGGGCAGGAATTCCACACAGACCGGGAGTCCCGGCCTGCAGCTATTGCATGGTGGCGATCTGCTTTTGTATGACCAACCAGTACCATCAAGGGCAGAGGGTGTCCATTATGCAGGAGCTGTGGCCTGTTAGAGGTAGATAACAGACATTCAAGTTATCAGTGGTGGCTTGCCTTTGAGAGGCAATGGCTCCTAATTACTGGCTCCTGATGAGTTTGCACTGATCAGGAAGCAGAGCTCCATTTAACTTTTCATGGAAGAATCCAGTTTGACTTGCTTGGAAAATCATCAGACAGACATTATTTTATGCTGTGTGTAATTGCATCCTCCCTCTTCCCCTGAGTTTGAAACCTGTCCATCTGCTTCTCTTCCACTTTGGGCTCTGAATATAAGAAGAGTTGCCATAACTTCTGGGTTGCTTTTATGCTAGATTCACTTTGTTGCAGCAATTTGTAAATACCTCCATTGCTAATCTCCCAGATGACTACTCACTTTTAATTTGTCTTTTATAATTTTGTCTTTATGGCAATAAAAAGTAGCCCCAGTCTTTGTGCTGCCCTCACAAATGACCCATAACGTATTATGCCTCTACAGTCTAGTATAACACAACTACAGATAAGGGCCTGTTTTCTAAAGCCTGGGTGAATTCTAGTTGATCCATCAGCTGAAGCAAAGTGGTTAACAGCTTTGAACAATTATTAGTGTTTAACAAAATACGTGCTTCTATAGTAATGTTCTTGAAATTAAGCTATTAAAGTGGGATGGAAATTGGCTTAGTCTTTGACATATCCTCATAGTATTGATGTCTGAGCAGTACGAAATGAATCACAGTTTTTAGTAAAAAAGGAAATGCTTTTTAACATGTGGACCTTTCAGATGTCATTGTTCAGGAGTGGATGCAGAGTTTAATAACGCTTCATTAAATTGCTGACTGAAAAAGATCAGAATTCTTAAAATAACTACTTGAAGAAATTTGTTGGGTTTCGACACGTACTCCATAATCTCTTTCATTATGATATCTTTTCTAATTAGACTTTAATTTCAGTTTTGCAAATCATGTGTTTAGAATGACCCTGGGCGTAAAGTTGTAGAAATTTATGTTTGAAGTCTTTCTGGTTTTAGCATATTATAAGACGATGAGTATGGCAAATATTGGACATCATTATATGAGCCTTTTTAACATAGCGTATGCATTTATTTATCTGTATGTAGAATTAATGGTATTATGGGGAAACAGCTTCATAGTCAACACGAAGATCTGTTTTGTGGTTAAATCATTTATCCAATCCATCCCCTCAAGTATGAAATGATACCAGATTTTCAGCATTTGCTCCGACTTGAGAAAGATTTATCTTTTTTTCAGCACCGAGACATAATTTTTTGTGGAATAATTTATTTAAAGATAAATATTTTAAGACTTTTTAACACCTACAGTTTTTTGCTGTATTTCAGTAAGACGATAACATTTTTCAAACCTGTGTAAATTGAATCAAAATAATATGTATAATTTATATTCTAATTAAGTTAGAGTATTAATGGATTATGCTACACAGAAACAAGTGAATAGGTTAAGTAACATTTGTTTGAGATAACTGCAGTATAAGAATTCAGCTATTCAACCCTTCTCCTCTGTATATATAATCTAATTTGTTGTCCATATTGGATAAATAAGCTAAATGAATGTAAATATGCATGTACCAAAATTTATGTGCTTTGATCTCATTGGGTTTTTTTTTCTGGTTCGTGGCTTGAGTCTGAACGTTGGTCCCACAAGGAGGGGCCAGAAAACCGAGGTCTTGAATCCCTTGTTTGTCAGGGCAACGCTGCTGGAAAAAGGGTGGTGGAGATAGGCAGTAGCTTTGTAATCAAGTGTCCAGGCCCAGGAGCAGTGCCTAAGCTGGTGTCTGCTCTCCTTCTCACCCATCTTCACGCTCTGTCTCTGAGCCAATACATCAGATGCACATTAAAGCTCACGTTCATCAGTGTGTTCAACCTCTTTACATTGCTTCATTACTGTTGGACAGGAGTAAATCTCTATTAGCTGAGTGGTACAGTCTGGCCTTTAGCCACTTTCTGGGTCATTACATCTGCATTTAAAAGTTACAATTAAAAGTATGCTAATATCACACGATTGTATTCTTTCTGGGTTTCTTGCCAGTAATCACATACTTTTTTTTTTGATAGCTTTTTTAAAGCGTAGGATATTCCAAAATGGGTATTTTCACTGAGATAAAATGAATTTGGACATATATGAGTAACTAGACTAAAGTAAATTGCTTAAGCTTATCTCAAAATCAATCACTTAGAAATTGCAAGAGTTTAAATCACTTTTTTTTCTGTGCTAAGTTCTGGAAATGCAGAGTTAAGGTACTTGCCCATTTGCAATTCTTGCGGTATTTCAAAGTTTTGGTGTTTTCAAACAGAATTCTCTCTTGCACTTTACTTGGAATTCGTGGTTACTGTAGATTTGTCCCTAGAAAACGGAACTGAAATACCTTCTGTTAGCTTAAATACAACATAGACTCTGAGGTCAAAATAGGTGTAGTAGTCCTTATAATTTAGTTTAAGAGAAATTGTGAAATCCTCTGCAATTTTTATCTTGTAAATTTCACCTTGGTTACCTTGATTTTTACCTTAAGTTTAGCAAGAATTTAACTTTTGTTAAGATTTTTCCATCAAATCATTGCAGGTGTTATTTTAGGCTCGCTAATGGCTATTGCAATTGATGCAATCCAGCTATAATCTGGAAAATCTGAGATAATGTTGTACAATGTTCTCTGCTAAACTTTTGCTGCCAATTATTGGTAATATTTCTATACATTTCAGTTAATTTGTAATTCTTAATATTTTGTTATGGGAAAGAATTCTTTGATACCCTTAATGTTAAGAAATTTATAACAAAAATAACTTTTTAGAGCCAACCTTTGTTTGTGTTTATCAGCACTGCGTAGAGCATTTGAAGGAGAATATGTTTTTATAGGGTGAATGTTACGTTTTGTGAGCTTTTAATAATTATTAGGCACTAACACAGCAGTTTTTAACTAATTTTAAATTGTCTTAAAGGAACCCAGCCAGAATGGACCTCTTTTTACTGAGTTAAAGTTCTACATGCGAGCTGCTAAGCCAGATGAAAGTAAGCAGTCTATTAAAATGTTTTTAATGAACTACAAGCATTTAGGAAAAGAGAGCCTAGAGGTCGAACTTTAAGAGAATCTTTTAAGGTCATTTTCAAAATTATTTTTAAATGATTGAGATCTGATTCAGACATATAGTAAAATCAGGGGTGTTTGGTAAGATGTTCTTTGTAGTTGTTTTGATGGTATTGTCTAAATTGAAACTTTAGTTGCATCTCTGTCCCTACAACAGATACATCATTAACTTTCCAGTATACTTTGCATACAAGTTTCCGTGAAATAAGCAGCTCACACGTATGCAGAAACTGTAAGCGATGAGAGTACTCCCTTTTTATGTAATTCTCTACTGATGCAAATTCATTAACTTATCTTGATTTATATTTTCAGTTCAGAATTGGACTAAGTCCCATAAACTGAAATACTTAGGTGTACCAAGATATTGGGGTTCTGGCTTGCATGAAAAAAATGGAAACAGGTGAATATTCTTTTGTTGGCATATACTGGGATTTATTTCATCCATAACCACTGTCCCCTTTAACCTAATTTATAAGATGTATTTTCCACCTATCTTCATGTTCATTTCTGCTAGAGAGTTTCATGTTTGTAACAGGGTGTGTTTAAGGAATAGATGAATAGGTACATTTATCTGTACTCAGTTTTTTACTTGTATTTGTGCCTATTATATTCTTTGTGAATTAGTTTTCATTTGTTTTGAGCATTGCTGTAATGCAGTGATGCTATACATATGTGGTTTAGCAGCTATTCATATTTAAATTAAAATAAAGTTGACTTCTAATGTGTAAGTCCTTGAATAATATGACTACTTTTGAAGTTTTTCTTCTGGTGTGATGTGTGCTTAAAGAGTATTTTCACTCACACATATAAAGGACTTAGTGCTCTCTCTAAATTTATTTTATTTTCCCTAGGAATATTTTTTTTTTTACTTAATCTATGAGCTAGAATAATTGCTAGTTAAATTTGTCTTCAGTCTAGGGATAGCTTTTAGTATTGTTCCATGTCGTGAAGGGGTTTTGTTGCTTGCTCTTGAATGTTACATCTGTTTCTGTAAGAGTTCTTGTTTCCTAGTGTCTTTCTCTAAGCAGCTGTGCTGCAAAGGAGTTTTAGTAGTTCTCTGCTGCAAAACAGTTCTACTAGCTTATAGTAGGTCAGTGTACTTGTTATACTTGCATAACTAGCCAGGAATAAACAACAGTTCTTTTGATGGACAAACTTTTGACTAGCTGATGTAAAAAAGTTAGGAATTGATGTACAACATTAAAAAAAAAAAAAAGTCAGGTATTTCCCACATATTTATTTTCTGTGTATCTGCAGTTTATCTTTTAAGAGATGTTTTCAATCAGCAATTTGTACAATTAACATATAGATAAAATACTTTGCTAAGTACAATTCAATATGTTTGCTGTTTTGTTTTTGTTTGTTGGGTTTTTTTCCCTTGAATTTAGATATCGATTTATGATAATGGACCGATTTGGCAAAGATCTTCAGAAAACATTTGAAGAGAATGCAAAGCGATTTCCCCATAAAACTGTGCTACAATTAGGCCTGAGAATAGTAAGTTAAAAAAATATATTTTTTAATCCGCTTTCCCCGTGTAAGTCTTTTGGTTAAATCACACTTTTGTGCTGAGTACAGGTCCTCTGCTGGGTGGAGCTGGGTACTGCATTTATATGACTGTATTTTGTTTTGTTAGCTTGATATTCTGGAATATGTCCACGAGCATGAATATGTGCACGGAGACATCAAGGCATCAAACCTTCTTATGAGTTACAAGAACCCTAATCAGGTATTTCTGATGCATTTTATTCCTTGTTTTAAACCTTCTATTTGACAACACAAGTGCTTTGAACCTGTGAAATCTAGCAGAAGCTCATTTTTAAGAATCTATATGGTAACATCATTTCTGCTTGACATTTGTATCTAGTTAATAATTGACAATTTTTTTATGCATTTTGCTGGACAGTTATCAAATTGACTATTTGGCCTAAATAATATTCTAGAGAAATTTTCAGGATTAGAAAAAAAATTATTCACAAATAGGTATTTGCAGGTGGAAGCTTAAAATTATATAGTACGCTGGTAAATTATGTTTGCCTGTCTGCGTTGTTACCTTATTCCTTTGTTCAGGAAACCCATCAGATAAATGTTCTGTTACTTGGAAAAATTGGTCTTTAAAATGTTGATTGTTCCACTTGATTTACGGAAATCTTTCATTTTTCTGCATTTTTACCTCTCTCTACTATTCAAACAATGCATTAGAGTTTCAGAATTATGTATGTCATCTTGCCCAAATGTTTTAGCTCATGAAATAAGTAAAATAGTCTCAGTTCTCTTAAAGTAACTGTGGTGTTAGTGAGAAGTCATAGTATGTAGTAATGTTCAAATGTGACAGCTGACTTTACAGAGGGTAGGACAGGAAATGTAGCTATAAGTCTGCGAACATTATGTCTCTTTTCTTTTAATTTTTTTCATTTAATCTTATTGGCAATACTGACCGTTTTACTGTACTTGCCCTCTGCATCAGCAAGATATTACTTCCAGATCAGACTGCTATATGGAAAACAACCAAACCTATCTGACACGTTGTTTTCAAATCATATGTAGTAACCTCAATAAAGCACTGAAAAAGGACCATTTAAAGTAAAAAAAACTTCACCATTCTTAATACTTTTTAAGTAGTTATGAGGATGGTTGGGAGTTACATTTATTATTTGCATATTTTTTGTATTTATTTACTCTCTGTGGAAATTACTAGGTGTACTTGGTGGATTATGGACTTGCCTACCGATACTGTCCTGAAGGAGCTCACAAAGAATATAAAGAAGATCCTAAAAGGTGTCATGATGGAACTATTGAATATACCAGTATTGATGCACACAAGGGTGTGGGTAAGGATGTAAAGCTGTTCTCAGCAATAGGCATTTGTGCATCGTTTTTATAAATACAGAAGACTTTATTTGATGCATTGAGTTTGTAAACAACCAGGTTTCTGAATCTATAAAAATATTTCTTCTCTATGGACTATGCTGGCATTTTTTTTTTTCCTCCATTTACTAACTTTGATATTAATTTGCTCTATTTTTAATGTAAATTTCCTAAATAGAGATCCTTAATTTGTAAAAACTGTTAAGATGCTTAGTGTATTGCTTTTTATTCACTGAGTAGAAATGGAATAGTGCTTATGAGATCTTGATAGAAAAACAGGCCCTGTTTTCAGGAGATAGTTTCTGTTATCAATGTGAGCATTATTCCAATGTGCACAATATTCTTTATCTTGTTTATAGCTTAATATTTAGAGGAGTTCTTAAAAAAATTTCATTTAATTATGAAATACTATTTCGCAGCTATGCCTGTAGTCCTTGAACATCAAAAGACAAGAAGTGAGAAAAGGTTGAACATGAAGAGGACAGGTCTATGTCTTATTAATCATGGAGAATTTATATTGAACACCAATTTTATTTTCTTCATTCTTAAATTTGGTTTTATTAGCATAAAAGTGTGTCCTACAAAAATATTAGTTGTTGAAAATTATTATTTTCTTCAGGATGAACTGCTGCACCTGTGCGTAAAACTGAACGTGAACAAAGATGTCTCGATTTGCCCACTTATAATGTAGTCTGTGGTCAATGTACGTGTAGGTTGTTGGGTTTTTTGGGGTGGGGATTTTTTTTGGCAAGGCTTAGGGATCTGATCTGTTATTGTCCTCAGTTCAGTTTTCAGGCCACACAAAATATTTCAGCATAGCAGAATAATTTTTTCAGGAGGTGGGGTTTCAGCACTATTGCCTTTTTATAGAAGAAGGGAAGCAAAAACTGTTTTGAACAGAAAGTCAATCGCTTCACTAACTTGCTCTATTTTTTTCCACAATCTGAGTACTTAAAGAGCTTCCCAAATTGGGATAACTGCAGCATGTCACATCCTTGAGTAGAAGAGAGAGATTGATAAAGGACTTGAAAATGAAGTTATCCTTCCAGATGTAGGAACAATATTTTTTCTCTTCCTTGCTTTTACACTAAAGTAAATAACAGATACACTAGTGTTACACTGTTAGCATTAGCTTTCTATTGTCTTAACATATTTACAAATTTTAACTGTTGTTAAACTGTGTGTGTTTTATTACCTGCTCTTACGGATTTTTGTTTATGTGTGCATATGTATTTAGCACCATCAAGACGTAGTGATTTGGAGATCTTGGGTTACTGTATGATTCATTGGCTAAGTGGCCATCTGCCATGGGAGGATAATTTGAAAGATCCAAATTTTGTCAGAGACTCAAAAATCAGGTGAGAAACTACTTGTTTTCTTTCTCTTTTGAAATTAAAAATAGGAATGAAAATGTCTTGGTGTAAAAATGCTTTGTACTGTTAGTATCTTCCCTTTTCGTGAGTAGGCTATTGTTTTGTATACCCCTCAGTTTCCCTTTGTCGTGTCTCATATATCCTTGGCTTGTAACTAAACTTTACCTGTACTTTACTACTGTCTTCTTTTGCATATGTGAGATGCTTATTTATCACCCACAGTATTGTAACTTTAGAATACTGCCATGGTTAAGCCAAATGGTAATGCACCAGTATGCATTACCACTAGTCCTGCTTTACAGAAAGAGAAGCATGGAGTATAAGTAGCCTTTATAACACCATGCCCTGAAGTCGGTGGCAGAGATGAGAGCAAAAGGTGGATCTTAAATGTCTTTGAGCATCATTCCAGCTAGAGGACTACTAATGTGGGATTTTTTTAATATTTTTTTTTTTGTGTGTCCCTCTCCCTGTTACATTCCTTTGTCTTTCCCCCCACCCGCTTAGCCCTCTCTTGTCAGATATTTAAAATGAAGAAAGCTGTAACAGCACAGCAGTTTCTGTCTCATTACCAAGTATTTGTTATCTGGCTTCCTTATCTCTACTTTTAACACTTGGGCCTCCATCAATGCTGGTGAAGGCCTCCTCCTTTCCCTCAGTTGTTATTTTGGCAGGGAATCTGCTCTGAGTAGTATCAGTTAAGATAAAGAGTCCTTTAGGAGGAAACGGTAAGAACGCATTGGTATGTGAGGGTTTAAAATGGACCAGTTTTTTTCCTCTAATCTTCTACTTACTTGGTTTTATAAGAATCAAAAATTATTGAACAAAAACTTACCATGTTTCAGATAGCCTGTCTGGCATTCATCAGGTTCTCAAATGTACTGCACCCCTAAAAAGGGCTGTACTAAGTCATATGAAAGGTTTATCTAGTAGTGTTTGCTGTCTCTGATAGTGGCCCAAGCTAGGTACGTAGGAAGTTTATCAGAACAGGGCAAGATTCAGAGTTTGAAAGAAACAATAGTTTTGAATAATTTTATTTTTCAGATGTAGAGATGATATTTCAGTTTTGATGGACAAATGCTTTCCTGGGAAAAATAAACCAGGTAAGAGGAGCTAAATTAAAGTACTTTTGTTTGTACCATGTGGTAAGCATTCTCTAATACTTTGTTTTAATGTCTTTTTTCTTTAAAATAATAAAATCCATCAATCTGTTGCTTCTTTAAGTCTTCCTTATTTACTTACATTTGTACCTATTTATCTTCTTACTTTTATCAGCAACAAAGTGGCATGAATTAGATTGCTGATAAAGAGAAGCTTAGACACTGTTTTGGCTGCAGTTATATGGACTGCAGACACTGTGGTGCGTCTGACTAAAGATAGTATTAAGTATTTGTAAATGTGAGATGTGTAAATTGGTTTGCACAACCGAACTTTAAATAATCAAAATACCAAGTAATGCAAACTTGAAGTAAAGATTATTTCTATTTGGCTTTGGTGATTTGCTGAGTGGATTATTTTTTTTTAAACCTGACTCTATTAGAAAACACTTTGTTGTGATCTTAAGCTTAAATATTTAGTTATTTCCAGCTACTCCTGGTGATTAGAAGAGAGTTTTCCCTGTCAAGTGTGACTTGTTTGTTTTTTTCAGTGGTCAAATGTTTCATGTATTTTTTTTAATGTTATGTTTCTGTCTTGAACAGATGAAGTTGTGAGGTAACACTGAGTTTCTTTTTCAACATTTTAAAATATAGACATAAGAAATACCATGTAAACAAGCATTCATTGGTGAAGACTCGCCTATTATGTTTTTTACAACTGATTGTTTTCTTCATTGCAATGAACATGTAAAAAAACAGTGATGCTGTCATCACTGGGTAGTGAACCTTGGTGTAATTTTTTTTCTAAACCATGTTGTAGTAAAGTCATAATTATGAGTTTATAAATAACCATTTCAAAAAACTTCATTAGTAGTGCATGCATAATTTCTGACTTTTTTGTGGTAAAAGTGAATGATTAAAATGTTTTCAAATAGAAATTAATTGGAGGTATCATTTATTTAGATGAAATAACCAAATACATGGAAAAGGTGAAGCTACTGAGCTATGAAGAGAAACCTGTTTATCAGCATTTCCGAGACATACTTCTGCAAGGTCTTAAGGCCATTGGGCAGAAAGATGATGGAGTACTTGACTTTGGCTTGTCAGCGAATGGAGACTTGCAAACAAATCCCATGCAAAAGGTTTTTACTCTAAAAATTTATGTCAGCTTTTAATGCATTTTGTTGAGCTAAATAAGAGTTAAAGTGGTATTGGAAGTAGGTGATATAACCGCATCCAGTAGGATATAAGCAAATAGTGAAATGTTTAAGTTTTATGCATTATTTCTCTAATTTAACTTCACTAATTGTTATTAAAACTTAATACAGAATGATGTTTATAGGTGTACTTTCATAATAGATAATACTTTGGATAACAGAATGTGTATATGTAGTTATAATGACATTTGAACAGATGGACGTTCAGTTAACTTATTTTCCTTAAATTGGTAAAAATCCAGATGGATCAAAATACACGTAAGGTAAAAGAAGTCTAGTTTTTGTTTCATATTGGTTTCCTTTCCATGATTAGTTCAAAGCTTAGTTTTAAGTATACATCTTTATGCCAAGTATTTGATTCTGAAATTCACATATTGAATTCACTGTGATCTAATATGTTATTTATGACTCTTAACTATAGTGGTAGGCTAGGGGTATTTTATTCTTTGTATTTAAGAAGCCTTAAACTCTAGGTTTAGAATCCCATTTGAATACAGCGTAAGAACTTTTTAAGCCTTAGGGAAAGCGTATGTTAAAATGGTTTATAATAACAATAAAAAATGGTCAAATAATGGAACAATAAATATTATTCCATGCTTCAAACTGCATTTATTACTCGTTTACTTGCATTTGTTAATAACAGGTGGGCAGTGTATTGTTCCTTTAGCATGAACCGGGGAACTGGATAATAGTACAAGAATTCTGCCTGCTTACTGACATGATCCAGCAGTGTGTTAAAGATGGGCAAAAATCACAAAAGAATAAAAGCTGTAGGGTTTTAAAGTCTTCTGAGGATGTATGTCCACCTTTTCTTACTTCATTTTGCGTAGTAAATACTACCTTGGCTAAAATCGTCCAGCCACGGTCTCTATACTAATATTTTCTGCTGAACTGAGTGTAAAGATCTGTCCAAAAGAAGAGTTCATTAGCATAAATTCTTCTGTTCCCCCTGTGGATCAACATGGCTTGAGACCTGTGTTTTGGGGAAAAAAAATAAATCTGTTTTTAATGGTTGGCTGGTTTCTTTGCTGAGTAAGTTGGCCTGCTGCAGAGCCAACATCTGTGACCTTTAATGTCCTTGGCCAGCAGAGATGGCTGGTGCACATTTCCAACGGAATATAACTTCAAAAATCTTATTTCGTTAGCCAATATCAGTCAAGACCATTCCCAAAGAGAACGGTTAATACTTTTCCAAAGGTTCTTACTTACTAGTGTCAATTAGGAGTTATTTTTTACATAGGGGTTTTAGTTGGTTTGGGGGTTTTTTTGGTTTTTTTATTTTTGTTTTTTTTTTTCCAGTTTGAGGAGCCATATGCATGGTCAGCTTGCTCAGTTGTCACAAATTTGTTCAACCCCTTACATAAAACACTGAGTGTTACTGGCCTGTTTGAGTAAGTGTTTTCAGCTGTCCGCTTCATATTGCAGTGGACTTCAGGCTAGCTACTTCGTGCCAGCTACTGCTAGAGTGTCCAGGCAGAAAAAGATTGATTGCTTGGAATCAAGTTGACATAACCTGCTTGCTTTTGACCACGTACCAGGACAGATGACTCTTCCATGTTGGATTTTCTAGGCTTTGTAACAGCTGTGGTGTATGCTAGGGTAGAGGAATAGATTGTGTCACTCCTCCTTCCAAGGGAATATTTTGCACTTTTCTTTAAGTGCAAGAATGAATAGAAAGAGGTTATTCAGCAGGACATCTCCCCTTCCCAGAATATATGTTTGGGAATTCGTGCTACTGGGTTTTTCGTCCAGAGGGTATCAGACGTTAATGAGAGACTGAGAGAATAGTGCTAGTTAGGAATAGCAGGGCACTTCAATACACAGAGGAAGAAAGGAAGAACATAGAATGCTAATTAAAATTATATGTACTTTCAGCTGTGACAGGAAGCTCAACTTGATGACTGAGTGTTTTAATCTCCAAATTCCAAACTCCGTTAGAAATTGTTTTCCATAAAGATATTTCCCATTGATCAGTAGCATGTTGCCTCTGAAAGCCAGTGTCTCCTACCATGTGATGGAATTCTTTTGGCATGCTTAATATTTAATTTGGAAAAGAAAAATTCAGTCTGGCATCCACCCTTGAGAAGATGATGACCTCTAATATGAAGTATTTATGGCATTTTGGCTGTACTGATCTTCTAATCACAGCAGGTCTTAAGACACCTACTCTTCAGTTCCTTTGGGGCAATCTACCGTAATACTTTCTTAAAATGGTATTATTTGGTGTTCTGAAGTTATGCTATTTCATAGCTTGGAGACAATATTTCTAGCTTCTGTGTAAATTAATTCTTAGAATGTAGGATTCTCTAGTGCTTTCAGCTTGTATAGCTAATTGAGCCATGATGTGCGCTATATGTTGCATATAAGCATGGTTGTTCTGGAATCTCAGTCACTCTCCAGTATTGGTATCTAGCTAAAACTCACAGATGTCTGCTATATTAAAAGTTAACATTTTATTTTCCATATTATGACTCAAGTTTCCCCAGATGTATAAGTAAATGAAACACAGTCCACAGTTCAGCTGGAGGTTTTGGTTTGTTTTGGTTTTTTTCTGTATAGTAAATGCATGTTGGTTTCTGTGTGTGGTATTTTGTAATAGTTCTAGCAAAACAAGAAGCTAACAGTACCATGTGTTGAAGGAAATATCTGGAGCTCTTGACTAAATTATTTAGGGTAAGGACCACATGTTACTTTTGTTTAGTGCTGAGGAGTTGCTGGGAAATACTGTGAGTAAACTAAACTGGAAAAATACAGATATTAGTGATTTGTGGTTCCTTCTAATGTTCAGCTCCAGATGCGCAGGTGTTGCTTTTGTCAGATGAATGCTGCCTGATTTCTACTGCTATGTAATTCACCTGCATCAAGATTAAGAAACCACTTTTTATTAAATAAGCTTGGAAACAAGATAAATGTATTTTGCTTTTGTGTAGCATGTATTGGATATCTGTTTTTCTGATGAGCGTTTAAAATGTTTTCTAGTACAATTGGGAGGAATGCATTATCTCTCCTATAAAAGCAGTACAGTGCTGAAATAGTCCTCCTTAATTTTGGTCAGAATGAACAAAAGTGTCTGTGTTTATTCCTGCCTAATGCATCACAAATCTGCTGACATGCTAACCTTGGAGTCTTGGCTGGCGGTAATCAGGCCTGTGCACCGGCAGGAAAGATGTACCTAATGCACTCCATCAGTGCAGTTTGCATATGGAAGTTCTCACAGGGGAGCTGCCCTGTGCCAGCTGAGGGTTACCTGCCCACTGCAGTTATTGTATGTAATTATCGAACCAATCTGTTCAGCCCAGCAGGGTTTAGATGGTAATCATGAAGCAACACTTTGGAAAGGAAAGATGTAATGCACTCTCCCCTTCTCTCATAAGCTATATGAAGTTGTAGCCACTTTTAAAGCTGTATTAGTAAAGCTCTGGTCTCACACAACTAGAAAAAAAAAAAACAAAAAAGGAAAAGGTAAACTTTTCCAGTGTTCATCAAAGTTATCATCTGTTTCTGATACAGATACAGGTCAGCTCATCCTTTGCAAAAATCATATGGCTTTAAAAAAATAATCTTTCCATAACCACCTTAAGAATACTTTGCAATAGTAAGATCAATTGTAATACACAGATAATAACATTTCTATCCATTTAGAGGTTTTAAGATAATGTACCTTGAATAGAGTTCAGATTTCCCAAGTACCTCTCCTTGGAACAGAACCCGTAGTTGCTATTAGAAAAAAAAATAATAATGTACTGTCAGTGGGTGTTAGCTACTTTGAAGCTGTGCAAAGAAAGCCTTAAGAAGCAAGGATCCAGATAAACTTGAATTTAATGAAGTGTAATTGCTTTTAAAAAAGCAATTAACATCAACTTTGCGTAAAATGTTTTTCTGTGTTCTTTAAGATTTTTCAGATTGCTCCTTTTGTAACAGTTATTCAATGTAAATAAAAAAACCCAAGTTTTGATCATAAAAACTTGTGTTTTCATACATTAAAATTTCAACTCCTAATGTGATCTGCAGATAGGGAAACTGAACTTTTAAATTGTCTACTGCCTAGTATTCTTTCATTAATATATGAATAAGTTTTCTGTACAACTGGAGACATTTTACAACATATGAAGAAATAATGCTTAAAATTGGGGAATACCTTGGGAGATAAGATATTTTCTACTTTGTGTGATCTTTTCTGCTCTTGAATTTAGTTGTGTTCCTCCCCCCACCCCCTTTTTTTTTTCCCTCAGAAAAAAAGAAAGGCAGCAGCTGCAACCCATGAGAGCAGTGAAGCGGAAATGGGAGATACAGGAAGTCCAGAAATAAAGAAACCTGCCTCTTCTAGTAAGTTAAAAGATCGTTCTCACAGTCACATGTACTGTTGTGGCAGGTTAACGCTGGCCAAGGGCCACATTCCTACCTAGCCACTCGCCCCCCTCCTCAGTGGGACAGGAGGAGAAAACAGGATGAGAAAACTCATGGGTCGATACAGAGATGGGGAGATTGCTTACCACTTACTGTTGCAGGCAAAACAGACTAAACTTAGGAAAAACTAGTTTAATCTATTGCCAATTAAAATAAATTTGGGTAGTGACAAAGGTAAACATTAAACCAACATCTTTCCTTCCCCGTCTCCCAAGCTCAACTTAACTTCCTCACTGTAGACTCCTCTACCCCGCTCCCTGAGCGGTGCAGGATCATGGAGTGGAAGTGTGTTGTGGTCAGCACACAGCATTTTCTCTCTGCTGCTCCTTTCTCTTCACATTTCCCCTGGTCCAGTGTGGGCTCTCTCTCTTGGGCTGCAGTCCTTCAGGGGAAAAAAAAGCGCTCCAGTTCCTTCAGGAAATATCAGCCTGATCCAATGTGGGCTCTCCCACGAGTTGCAGGGGATATCTACTTCATCCTGGCTCCTCCATAAGCTACAGGGAATATCTGCTCCGGTGCTGTGGAGCACTGCCTCCTCCTCTGACCTTGGTGTTCCCTCTGCTGTTTTTCACTCTCCTTCCCACACCACCGCCTCTGCCTCTCCAGTGGTTTTTGCCTTCTCTTAAATGTTTTCATAGAGGTGCCACAAACAAGATGGGCTCAACTTTGGCCTATGGTGAGTTTGTTTTGGATCTAGCTGGAACGGGCCGTCTTCTCAAAGAGGCCACCCCTGTAGTTAACCCCAGCTTACCAAAACCCTGCCACATGGCCACATATACCCAGTGCAACCATTTACCTTTAGCAGTTCAGGTGCTTTTTATCTTTCATCATTTTTCTTTAGATTAAATTGAAACATTTAAACTTTCTATGTAAGAAAGGTATACTGTCCGATTTTATGCCCCATTCCCATTTTTGTCCTTCTGTCTTGTCCAATTCACTGTCAGAATATGCTGACTCCTCAGGACTTCTTCACAGTGTGTTAAGCCAGGTCTAGCAGCAGCAGCTTCCAAAAGCGAGTGTATTTAAAGTCGAGGAAAGGATCACCTATAAGGACAGAAAATGCTGAAGCTGCATTTCAAATAACTTGGCATAGTTTCAGTGTTGTCTGTAAAAAGTCATGGACAGATAGATAAAGTAGGATTATTTTAAGTCCAAGATGAGTGTCCAGTCAAACTTTTCTGGATCTAACCTTCTAACTCCTTCATGTCAATGCGAACTGAATTCAAGTAATTACAAAGATGTTTTTCTTAAAAGAATTTTTGATTCAGACTTTTAAGTAAAAGACCAGGTGTTTCTGTGGTCAAATAGTCTAAAAATAACAAAACAGTAGCACTGGAGTCTATTCCAAAACAAATCTGCTTTTTTAAAAAAAGGTTTGATGAAGGAGTATGGCAGGATGGGAAAATGTAGCATTTCAAAGACTGCAATATTATTGTTAAGTTTTAATTTAGCTAAGATTTACCCTAGTATAATTGAAATTCTCATAGGTAGAGGTGAAAAAGGTACCTGAGGAATTGCAATACAAGTGGTAGCATCAGCTTAAGTAAAGGTATTTGGGAGGCTATATATATTTTCAGCATCCAGTGGTTAAAATGAGTGATGGACGGACATAAGCTTAAATTTAAACCTCCTCTTGCCAAGTCAACAGAGTTACAGGTGAAATGGTTCTAATGTAACTTCTTTATACTACACAATTTAATGAATATCAAGTGGGGGGAGTATATCAAATGATTTCAGGTGAAAAGTGATCCATGTACTTACTCATTTTCTTCTCTCCAAATTTGGAATTAAGAACTTTACCAATTATTACATGATTCATAAATCTGTGTTGAAGGAAAGGGCAACTGTTTCATAATCTTATGATTTTGATAAATTGAAAATAGCTGATTATTATAGAAATACTTAAAACTGTTTCCAAATCTGAATAGTTTTATGATACCCACGGACGTGTTTCTCCATTATGTGACTAGTCCTGCGACTAAAAAAAAAAAATCCTAAAGTTTACTGTCCAGTAAAATGGATAATTTCTTGATACCTCTTAATTGTAGAAATTGAACTTTCGTCATACAGGAACATTTTAAAAGTTCTCAAAATGCTATTTTATTGGTTTAAAAAGGGGATAGATATGCCCAGACAGTGGTTACTCTTCAGGTGTTCAAACAACATCCCATGAGTATTTGGATGTAATACAGTTGCAAGAAGATCCATGCAGCCTCTTGCTGTTCAGCTAATCAGCATTAACCGCATCTGACTATGCAGTTTGTCTAATCCAGTCCAAAAGATAAGTCATCCCAAAAAAGCTTCTGATCAGCTGGGCAGCACTTTGAGTACACCAGGGTGCTCGGTGGCTCCAGGGACGCTGCCAGTAATGAAATCTGCTGCTGCTGAGGCTGGGGAGCCCCCAGGCTTGGTGGAGGAGAAAGAACGAATGGCACTGGGAAGGGACGGGCATCTTGAAATTCTTGTTCTCGGCTCCGCTGCCCCTGGTTGTTCTCAGCATAAGAGTGGCCGCTTCAGATGAGTTCAGTAAAAGCCATCTCTTTCAGTCACATCAGTCCTCCGTGTTTCTGGAGCTGCCAAGCAAGAGTGTTAGACTCTTCTTTTTAGAAACAGAATTTCCGAAAGCCCTCAAGAAACAAGCTGTGCTGTGCTACCAAAATAAGATGCACAAAATTTTGTGGAGTTCTTAAATTGTCTTTTATTGAACTTAGCATGTTATCACTTTCTTCTTTTTTGCCTGTGATAACTGGAACCCATATGCTTTCCTGAAAGCTGGAATTTTAAGAAGTATCCTTCTCAAGGTAATATGGATGATGTTGAAGTATATTAGTCAGTGTCTCTCCACCAGCAAAAATGCTATCAGAAGGGATGATTTCTATTTAAATGAAAAGTGTTTTTTCACACTGTTACAGCTCCATTTTCAGTATTAGCTGCCTTCGTGTATGATAGTAAAATATACAGGCTTATAAGAGATGATACTGTTAAAGCAGAATACCAAATTTTGGTACGCTGTACGTATCCACCAACACTTCTGCAGGGGTGTGCTGTATAATATTAATAGGACTAATATGCTTATTTTTAATCAGTTTGAATGGAATGGGCATTCCATTCAGCTAGTATGGGCAACTTCAGTGAAAATGGCATAAATGCTGTAAAAATGTTTCATGAGAATTTGTAAATAATCCTAGGTTCAAAGCTACCAGTAGATATAAAGCCTCTGCCACCGGCAGTTTTCTTTAATCTTGAGGTTGATGAAGAATGGGTTATAGAAATACAGAATTTTTTTAGAATAGAATTTTTTTTACACCAGCCTTTTTTATTTTGTTGTGAATTTTTTAAAAACAATTTTGGGGTTTATTAATTGGGACAGTATAGAGAGAAATACGAAAGGAGTTGTGACAATGAAAGTACTGTATTTTTTTAATGTGCTTTTTTAATAGTCAGTACTGCTAGGGGTAGGAATTGTGCATGTCTGTATTAGTGGATAGCATCTAGCACGACAAAGCCTTAACTGGGGTCTTTGGTTACTCTTGCAGTATAAAGAAAGAACTATGCGAACAGCTCCGATATGAAAACAGTCATACTGATGGATCGGTTAGAAGGCATTCCAAAATGGAGGTTTAATAGTATTTCTCAATTAATAAGTACTTAGCTTTATGTTTATTTACATTGCGTGGCTTTGCATAAATCAGTATCTGGGTTGTTGTCTTGGAAATCTTTTTTTTTTCTTTATTCAAGCAAGATTTATTACTTAATGTTGGATTAAATCTACACTTAGGCTCATTTTTATATTTAGAGAATTATTGGCCTTGTCATCAAGCTTTAGGAGTGAGCAAATCATAGGGTTTTTTGAGCTTGTTTAAGGTGCCACTTGTTACTTTCTACTCTATAGCAATGCCCACATTATAGGGGATTTCTACCTCTTAATTTTATACCCTAAACCAAACATTTTCAGCAAAACCTGTACCGTACAATAGTTCTAATTGATTGTTATTTATGTGTTCCTTCTTGTGAAGAATTTGGCTGGTGTTTGTAAGAGACTCCAGGAAGTGAGTGGGTATTAGTCTTAAAACTGTCTCTGCGCCCAGTAACCAAAAGATCCATCCCTTTCTGTGCCATTCTTAGCCTTCCCCTTCCTGTCTCATGAACGTTGCAAGTTAAATGTATGAGACTTACATGATCTGGTTTTAGAAGTTAAAAGCATGTGCTGCTATGTTGTATCTAGAAATTATCAGGAAGATTCAGGCTTTTAGAGCACAGAAATTTTTGCTCTCAATTGTCAGAAATACTGACAAATTCGCTTCTGTATTTTGCATTAAGTTTATTCAAACACAATATGGCATTTTTTATGGCCTGCCACAAAATTGTTTGAGGATCTTCAAAAGCTATTTAAATTAGAGGAGGTGTGGTAGGAGGTGACTTTTAAATATGAAGATCCTTAAATATTATGGGTAGGGAGGTTAAAATAAATTAGATATAAACTAAATATCTCTATGCAGTTCTTCCTGAGTAATGGTTTTCCTTGACAACTTGCAAGTGACAAATTCACTGAGAAGAACCTTGAACATGTGCCGCTTATAATAATAGACAAAATTAATGTCCAAGATGTAAAGTATGGAAGTGTTCCTGTTTACTCTTGTGTCTGCTTAGAACACAGTTTTCTACTTAGTCTTCCTTTATATTTTAAGCTTTTTTCTGTACAATCTCTTCAGAACACTTCTAGCACTTAAACACATTTAAAATGTAAATACATTTAAGTTCCTTTTTACACTTCATGAGACTTTCTTGTGTTTGCTGCTAATAAAAGCTATTAAGTTGAAACAGAACAAAAAACCTTCTGAGGAAAATTTTCCATGGGGTAGGGTTTTGTATAACGACTTTACAGGTAGAACAAAATCATTTAAGAATAAAAGTGATGTCAGCTTTTTTGTTGTTCTTCTATCACGTGAAGATGTATTGCAGTGTGCAGAACAAGTGTTGCAATTCAAACTCAGATAGAAAATTTGTAAGTGAAATTTTTCTACAGGAAACAAAAAAAAAAACAACCTCTGTACTTCAGTGACTCAGACTTTTACAGGGAACTAACCTTTTTCAAGATTGCAAGTAATATATTTGAAAAAATAAACTTTATTCCTCCTGCACATCGCTGTGGCGGAGAGGAGGGCTATTTTTAAACACATGCTGCATGTCACTACTGATTTAAATGTGTATATACAATTGTGTTTTGGAATGTCTTCAGTAAAGCAATTTTTACAAATTGAAGTCAGTCAGTTTCAGTTTTATCTGGAACAATTTTATACTAAAGTTTTTAAAAGAACACTCATAGATTTGATGACATCCTTAGGAAATACACAGGCATAAAGTCATCAAATAATACATTCTTCTGTCCTGATGTTTTTCCCAATTATTATATGGAAATGTATTGGCTTTTTTTCTTAAAGGAAACAGAGGACTTGGAAGAACAGAGTACCTAAGGCCAAACCCTATACATAACTCTACAAACTTACTTTCTTCTCTTTCATCCCCTCATATATTTCCTGGAATTCAAGTCCGTATTTCCGTTCTTCATATTTCTGTTCATAGAGGAAAAACTGCGGAGAAAAAAGAACAAGCCAACTAACCAAAACTATTTGTTGCCCTTGCAGTTGCTTCAACAGCCTTCAAAGTACTGAAAAATTTTTGGTTAAGAAGTGTTACACTATAAGGTTTTATCAGCTATGCAGGGTTCCAGGGCAGAGTGGGGAAAGGGCTTGTCAGAGGACTATGCACTCCGCCTTATTTCATCTTCTCAAAAGAAAAGTAGCTCTTCTTTGGCATCATATTCAAACTGCCCAAACTGGTTTGAGAATGGTAGACTAGTGTGATGCTTAACTCTCATTAAATGCTGCTCAGCCTGGCTTCGCTCCCCATTCGATATTTCCAGCTGGAGTCTTTCAGCTTCCAATGCTATTCTTTTTTCCTTATTCCTTCCATTTGTAAAAAGCAATTGTGTGGGTTCCATTCTCTTGTTTTCCCTTTTCAGTTTGATGATTGTAGAAGCCTTATAAGGAGCAGTTGAAGGGGAAAAAAAAGTCTCCTAGGGAGCCATCCACCAAAATGACTTTGTTATTTAATGTGGTCAAAGACAAAAGTGATACTGCAGTCAGTGGAAGAATTTTGAAAAATTGACAGTCCTAAATTTGTCTCCTTTGGAAATTACAAGTCCACAATTGGTTACTTAAATTAGTAACAAAGCATATTCTTGAATTAATTTATTGCACTAAGATCTGATATAGTGGCATATGCAAGATCATATCTAGTTGACTATGGCGAGTGGTGTTAGGTCAGTGGCCCTCTCATTCCTACTTCATCACTTCCCAGCTTAACTGTGGCAATTCAGAACATGTGGCATGGAGTTGCCAGTATGAAAGATATGTCGGTTCTATCATAAGAGTGTCCTCCAGTGGCACACTGGGTCTCCATACAGAACTGATGTAGTCTCCATCTATGTGGAGACTAGTCTGAGAGCATCTCTTCCAGAAGCCACTTGAGAACTCTCCAACACATGGTCCAGCACTACAGATTTATTGGCCTTTGTTTCTTAAAGAGATAAACATATAGCAAAGTGTGTGTGTTGGGGGGGTTATGCACACATGCACACACATCTTAGATTATTTTTTTTAAGAAAAAACTGTGTCTGATTAATGTACTCGGCTGCGTGTGCTTCTTTTGAGGGCGAAAGATGTTAGCTGCAGTATTTAATGATGATTACTACAAGTCTAGTTGAAGAGCTTGCATGGACTAGAATTGTTGGAACTCTTCAGAAATTATAGAGAAACGGGCAAGTATTCAGTCTTTGTCAGGTGTAAATTCAGCATATACAAGTGATGCAGTTGCTAACCTCCAGCATGCCTGCTGCTAGATATTTTTCACTTATCTGATGTTTGCCTGGAGTCTAAAATCTGTATGTAGGGCTCTCTTCAAATATTCTAGCCTATGATGTAACTTCCAAGTCACCATTAACACCTAAATCATACCTGTTGGTAGCTGTGTTTCCATGCTCAGAATCTCCCACTGTCCTTGTTCCCATCAAAGCAGGCAATTAAGTGGGAAACTTGGGACTCTGGAGTCTGCTTATTTTTACCAAAGGAACCTTTGTCTTTTTATAGAAAGTGTCATTTTTTGACTCAAGTACAGTTTTATTTCTCTCACTCATAAGACTCGTGTGTTTGTAGAACGGTGTATGTAGAATCAGAAAACAAGATGAGGAGGGACATCAAGAGGTGATCTGCTCTATACACCAGCCTAAGCACAGGTTTATCTATCTACATCTGTTAATCTTGATACATGCCAATATTTTCTCTTAAAACCCCTATGAATAAGATCCTAAAACATCCCTTGTCAACACCACTTGTAATATGTAACTATCGTTAGTACTAAAAAGGGTTTGATAAGGCAGAGTATTTTCTTTTGATATTTTTAGTGCCTAATATGAATTTCTCTTAAGCTTATTAGTTGTCCTGTCCACTGTGGACATGAAAATGGCTCTCATTTTATGCAGCAACCTTTTGCACATTTGATGAGTACAAAAGGCTGCACCATCGCATCTCTTCCCCCTTTTTATTTTTCCTTTCTTCAGATAAACTGGTTAATTCAATTATTCAATTGCTGATTTGGGGTTTTTTTGGGTTTTTTTTTTTTTTTTTTTGGTTAGAGTGCCAGAAACCATGATCAACACTCCTGATTATTTTTTTTTTTTTCCATCTTCTACAGAACTTTGCTGAAGGATAGAGCCCAAAACTATACACAGTACTGCTGGGTCTCTTTTGTAAAGTTGCTTTATAATACTATTTACATGGAGAGAATCAGATATCACAGTCAACTTGTCTAATAATTCCTCTAGAGCCTGTGGGACTCTTTATGCCTCTGCTGAACTTTGTTCCAGTCTCAAAACAAGCTGTGCAGTGACACCATCTGGTTTATTTTTGCCTATATAATTCTTCCTCATTTAAATTGCTGTTTCAACCTAATTCAGTTTAATCTGCCTTATGAAAACCCTCTCCTTTGCTTGTAATAGCTTTGTTTGTGTCCTGGTTTAGTGCTGCCCACACAGGACTTCTCTTGATTTCAGAAACAGAATTTCTGCCACAAGAGAAGTTTGTGGGGATGGGGCAATATACGTTATCAGGCTAACTAATTTTGAAAATGCAGACGAGCTCTTTGGTACAAAAGACCTTCATTTCTGAAATACCTGCAAACTTTGAAGCTAAACATGGGTTGAGAGCAGTCATTCTGAGTTTAACATAATTAACTTAATCAGATAGTTTAAGAGCATATTTCTGCTGCTTACGTTTGAAATTTTGAATGAAAGAACCATGGCAAGGGTTTTATTTTTTTTCCTTTTTGTTATGATTCACTTAGAGGTTCTCCATGATCATGGTTTGTTTAGAAAAGCCTTGAAAAGAACTCATTAATGCAATAAAGGAAAAATCAGAGACAGGGCAGGTCTCTAATGTTTGGTGTTCCAGCACGGGCAACTAGAAATGGGTAAGCTCTTACTGAATTAGGAATTAGTAAGCTTCAATTACTTGTATTGTTTGTGAAGATTATGAAATGCTACAGTTCTGAAATAAAAACATGAAAATCTGATAACTCATTTCTTTTGTTTCTATAAACTAACAGCTGTAGTATTTTCCTACCTAAGGTCATCATTTTCATATTGACAGTCTTTCTGATAATACAACATGAATTTGACCTGTCGTTGCAGCATTTCGTTATACAGTCTAGGATTAGATGAGAAGAAAAATCACAGTTACCTCAGTCAAAACCGGTGAAGATTAGTGAAAGGGAAAAGGATCGGGTTACTGTTTTCTCTTGAAGAGAAAACTGGTCATTCTCTGCTTTCTGTTGCAACACAAGGATTCCAGAAAAAAATCCCAGGAAGGATAGAGAGAGGAGAACCGTTAAAGTTCATGCAGCTGGTAGGATAACTTGGCCTACCTACCACTAAGGCTACTTAATTTGAAAACTCAGAAGACACGTCTGTTGCTAGAATTCACAGTTACGGTAGCTGAAATATGCTGTGGCTTTGAAAAGTATAAACTAATTCTTGCAGATAAACCAGAATTTATCTGGGAGAAGGAATGATTTATGTAGTTAAGTTACTACTTTAGTTTCTGATACCTGCTTGTATAGTTTTTAGCTACCAGTTCTTGTAAGGTACAAGAATAGATTTGATTTTTACATAGCAGTTGGGGAGGTGGTGGTGTTTTGCCAGAACAGATCTTTCATTGATAAAGCTGCTCTATCGCCTGAGCTGTCCGTTGGGGTTTTTTTTTTTTTCAAGTGATTTATTAATCAAAGATGTATTGTCTGACAAAATCTATTTGTAATTTTATGTTGAATGCAGCAAATGCTTTTGGACAAAAAGGGAACAAGAATATTTTTTCAGTCTCCATTTCATTGTCAAGAATGGAAAAATTCTTCAAAGTTAATTTTGGTAGTTTTAGTTGCAAATCAACATTTTAAGAGCAAATTAAGTTACGTAAAATTGAAGAAACATGAAAGCAAAACTGTTTGTAATAGTTTGTTGCTTTTCTTGGTGGGGTTTTGGTTTTGAGTAGATGTGAGAGTATTTTGGCTTGTTTTGCATTGTTCTCTGCCTCCTTGCTTTCCCCTAATTTTTACTCTCTGGGCTTGAACGATCCATGACTCCTACTGCTCAAAGGCTGTTGCCTTATGCACGCAGCTTCATTCTTAAGGAATTACATGAAACTCAATTTTTTCTTTGTCAGTAATGCAGATTTAAGAATTTGACAGGAACAGTAGAGTTATATATAGTTTTACAAGGAAGAACTTAAATACTTTGGCAAACTGAGTTCAAGGAGGAAGTCAGGATTAAAAACAAAAATTAAAAAAGCACCCATGATTAGGAGGTGAGAAACATTTCGTTGTTACTGCATTTGTGAAAATGGTAGCAGTTTTTATTATGTGTAATATTTTTTTCTCGAAGTGACTACAGTTGAATGTGATTGATGCAAATGAGCTGTGGTGGGTTTTTTTTCCCCCTTTTCCCTGCTAGTGGGCAGGAAAGAATCAAAGTGCACAGGGAGTTTTTTATTACTGCATTTAAGTATGGTTTCTTTGAACAGCCTGCCTGCCAGGTTTGTGAGGAATCTTATTTAGATGGCACTGTTCGTTACCTTTGTTAATAAAATATTGTGAAATAATAACTTGAAATCTGTAGGTAAAGTGCCCGGGTAGCTGAGCTGATTGAACAGCTCGACGCTGCCAAACAAAAATCTTCCTCATTTCTACCTGTGTGCCTTCCACCTCCCCGTGTATAAGCTCCATTTGGAATGCCTTAAGATGCTGCAACTCATTGAACTGTGAGAACACTAGGCCCAAAAAAAGATTTTGCCAGGTTATGGAGCTGGATCAGCTTAGCACAAGGTCCAAAGAGCACCAAAAATGGCTTAATATGGGGGAGGGATCATAGAACTGAAAGTTGGTGCATGGGGAGGAAGGAGGGATTTAGGATTTGAAGAGGATCTCATTCTTCATCTTTTGGTGGAGATGAACTATTATATTGGCTCAACTCCCCGTAATGCTTCTGTTTGAGAAGTGGAGCTGTACATCGCGTTTTTCCAGAGAAAATCGCTGCCCAGAAATTGTGGTAAATTCTTCTGAGTCCATGTCATGTGTCCTCTGTGCCCCCAGTCAAAACTAAATGAATGAGTTGAGTTGATCTATCCTTTTAAAGATTACAAATATTTTCTTGTGATCTATTTCTGTTATTTTATTTTATAGACGTTCTTGTCTCTTTTTCGTTTGAATTGCAGATGCAGTAGCCACCAGAACCCGGAAGATGACCTCACCAGAGTCCAAGAAAGGCAGAGCAACCAGAAGGAGAGTCCAAAAATAAATAATAAACAGAGCAACAAATTAACTTGCTCTTTGGCTCATCTCTGGGGTTTTTTCAGTTACTGTAGCACTGGAATCTTCTTCTTTCCTTTTTAAATGATGAATCCTGTAAAAACATGAACTGCTGTTTGTACCTGTTTTTGAAGAATAAGTGTTTTATTAAAATATTTGCATAATTTATGTATACTTTAATACTGATGCAAGATTTTGCCCTCTGAAGTGAGGATGCATTTTTATTCTTGATATACAAAAATTCATGTCTTAAAGGCAGACTAAAAGAAAGTGCTTTCTTTCTGCTTTATAATGTAGAAATAAAGCCTTATTTAGTTTTGTTATGGGTACTTTATAAGGAACAGCAGTGTTGCATCTAATTTCTTTTAACTTTTAGTAAAGTCTTATTGGAGGTGACTGTAGATGTACACTGAGATGAAGTCTGAAATACAGAGAGAAATTAAATATTTCACAAGTGTTTGAATTAAAAAAAGAGACCATTAAGACAAAATTCCCATCCTTCCGTTTTAGTTTGTTATAAAATACGTTTAAACAATTCTTTGGAGGAAAGGTAGTGAATTTGAGTTATTTTTTTGCCTAGTATTTGTGTTTGTATTATTTTTCCAATTATTCAGAGTTTCTCTGGAAAGAAAGAGAGCAGGATTTCAGACATAGAGCCCGGGGCAAAAGAAAAGAACCAAAACCCAATGCCTATTCTCAGCACTCCCACCCCCGTCAGGTTTTCTTTTTCTATTAGTGAAAAGGCTAGAAAAGTTATAATTATGAACAACTGTAAAGTATCTAGTTCCAGTGAAAGCTTGACTCACATGTGCTCTTTGTAACAAAATGGTTTGCCTTTTTTCATAGGTAAGAAGCATGTAACGTTTCTTAAAAGTACTTCCTTTCCTTGCTTGGCTTTGAGTCTTCTCTTCGGAGTTGTAAGTCAGAAATAAAACTGGAATAACATATTTAAAAGATCTAGTGCTTTCTCATTTCTGTTCTGCCTGCTATACAGACTCATTTTCCTGGGTATTAGCAAAGTGGGGCTGACGACTTTAAGCACAGTGTTCTCTTTGTTTCAGATGTAAAAATAGGTCTGCTAAAGCCTCTCTCATATTTAAAACTCCCCGAATCAGACTATCATTTTAATGACTTCATTTAATCATTTTGTTCAAAAAGTATGTTACGCTATTCTGAAGAACTATTGTCAGGAAAGCATATTGTGTTCTCTTGCTTGTCTTGCATACTCAGAGTTAACGTCATTCTTTTGTACTTTAGTTGTTTGACATTTTAATTTTTTTAGTAACTTATTTACTGGTAAACTTCCTTTTTTTGCTTTCCAAGTTTTCAAGGAGTGTTTTCTTTTGACACTACCAAAGCCAGACACAGACATTTCCATATATTTGAAAAGAATGTTTTGAGGTGCGGATTTCATAAGCCACCCTTACCTCTTTCCACCCCAAAAATGGCCAAGAAGAAGTTTGTACTGGCCAAGTGTTCTGTGAAAAGAAAGGGTGCTTTCCATTCTAGGTGAATCTTACATTGGGGCTTGTCTCTGCTCACAAGAGACTGTGCAAAACTATGGTCCTCACAGACAGGAATGTTTCTGTCTCCCTGTAAACTGTGAATATGTTTAAAGCATGGGATGGTCAGGATGAGCCAAGGGGAAAGCTGTGATAATACCTGCAGTACTACTGTATGTATTGCATCCAATGTCTGCTTGCACACCTGTGTTTTCGCTGTTTCGCACAGCAATGGGGAAATAACAGCACTTCATAAGAGGCGGAGGGTGCAGCAGGATTTTGTTGACATCCCCATTTGAAAGTAAAGCCCCTAACACAAAAGAAGCAAGCTGCCTTTAGACTGCATTTACTGCTCTTGATGACTCCAGTTGTGTGTAAATATTAGAAAACAGCAGGGTCCTGCATTCCAAGAATCACTTGAGCAGTGCCATGAAGACAAGTGTCCTTACTGGTATTGTAGTCATACTCCCAAGCTCTCCTGCTGTTTCTAATCTGTGCGCACAGCCGTGAAAAAACTGGACTGACATTTACAGGCACAGCAGGGAGACACTTGAGTAGGGAATGTTAAAGACTCCACTACCTATGTTTCAAAGTGGCCACCATACATGATAAATCTTCACAGGAGAACTAGTCGGCACTTCAGCTGATGGTGTAATGAGGATATTGATAATGAAGCACAGAATGCTTCTTTTAGTGCTTGAGCGTTTTGCAGCAAAGTGTTTATATTTTTTTCCCCTAATCTAAAATATCTGGAGAGAGAATCAAATTCGGGATGGGTATGCGATATTTTTTAGATTATGCTGATTTGATAATTTTTACAGGAATATTTCCCCATAAGTTCATATAAAATAACAACCTAATTCGCCATGTCTGTTGCAGCTAGCATTAAGAAGGGGGTCAGTTGCTTTCCTGAGTAGTTTGACAGACTTTACTCACTGTTTTGTCCCAGTGAGCTGCCAGATTTGGGATGCCATAATACCAGTAATGCAATTAGGTTTTCTGCACGTTGTCTGGTTGACTTCTCAGTTAAGAGTTTCTTTCCCTTTGGGAATAAGACTAGACAGACTGTCATTTGCTATTACTAATTCTGCTTAGCATTATCACTGGAGCTTTTTTGTAATTAGCTATCTTAGTTGGCTCTTAAATTTTAATAGCCAATTGAAGCTACATTTTAGCCAAGTTCCATATCTAAATTGCATTCAGTCCATTAACAAAGTTGGTTAAAAGGCTATTAAAACAAAAGCCAATATATGGTGGTTAGCACTTACATGTTTGCAGCAGTAGCAGTACCAGCCTCCAATGAATATTCCCAAGAAATGGCACTTCCTTCTAGCAAAGGAAGTGCACAAAGAATGACCAAAGTTTGTTTTGAGAACAAAGGCTGATTATGCGGAATACTTGCAGAAAAGAAATAAAATTGAAGTGTGTCTTTTCTGGAAGAAGGTGGGAGAGACAGGGGGGGAGACGCGGAAGGGGGCAATTAATGGTTCTGCTCAGATTTGACAGGTTCTGGAAAAGCCAAATAAACAAAGTGATGTTTTTCTCAATTTCAGCTGATCAAAATTATTAGCAAAACCATCTGAAGCACCTTCTGGTGGAATTGTCATCTTGCTGAGTTTAGTTTGTAAAACATCCTGCCAGACATTAAAAAAACTGTAAGCATGCCAGCACATCGGCTCAGAGCACTGCTTCTCTAATTGATAGACCCTATAATTTTCTTTTTTACTGAAGACCATGGCTGGATACCTCAGCCTCCCAAGTAATTTAACGTTGCATCAGTCTGAATTTTTTATCCCTAGTAGCACTTGTTTAAATTAGATTTTTCTCCTCTTTTCTTTCTTAAGGTGTAGACAGGAGATTAACAGCCTTTGGATCATCCTGTGAGACAAATAATGGCTTTTTCAGACTTTCCTGCTTTAAAAAAAATAATATCTTTACGGTTGTGAAGGCATCAGATATTAATACTGCTACAGTTTTAATCGAGAGTCTACCAGTGGCTGATGAGTTGTTTCAAGGATGGTTTGCGGTGCCCTGTCTAGGTGATGATAGATAAGTACCAGTAGCTTCATTGTAAGAGGTGTGAGGCAAACCCCAGGTTATGTCTGAATAAGCAGTATGCATATGCTTTTACCAGCATATGTAGTGGGACATCTAAATTAGAGTTCCCATAGTGCACCATTTCCAGTGTTAAACAAGACATAGAGCTGGTGCTCACTGAACATGAGTTGGATCCTGTTGTTTGTAGCTGCACTGCAACATCGAGCTGACTGGAAAAGCTCTGTGGCAATGAGTGCCAATTCCTTCACCACCCATGCTGTTTTGGAGGTGCTGGGCTCTCTGCAATGCTGCGGTACTCAAAGACAGAAGGAATCTGTTTTAGCTGTCTGAGGACTGATTTTCATGATGTCCTTTCTCGTAGGCAGCAAGGAAGCAGATGTGGGGGGATCAACAGCTTTGGCAATTCCTAGAGTCCTAATTGGGATCTCATGGATAGCTTTATGCAACCGCATGCTAACTCACATGCATTTTGGTTTTCTTCCCTGATGTTTTCAAGATTGAGCAGCTGAAGATTTAGAAAGTTGATTCCATGAATTCTTTGCTTTATCTCTGCAGATGATACCTCTATAGCAACAGTTTGGGTTTGTTTTTTTTCCTTTTCTCCTGAAGGGATATATAGAAAAGGGAATATACTGCTTCTGTGAACTGAGTTTTTCCTGGATGCAGAGTGAGACAGACAGCTCAGAAAAATGCAGCAGCTCTAAGTGGATGCTGCAGACTAGTTTTCTCTACACTGACGTGCCATGTTTTTAAACATGAAGTCACCAGCAATATTGCACTTGTACTTCTTTCTAGTGGTCTGTGTTTCATCTTATCCCAGCTAAAACCTGTCGTCTTTCAGACTGGAGCATATCCTGCCCATCTAGGCTCCCATGCCAGATTTTAATGCCCTTGCATTTAGGTCTACTGCATACAAACACCTGAAGCATTTTCAAATGGACCTCAAGTTCCACACCTGCCCAAGCTGCTGACAAGTGGATCCTGACAGCTTTTTCTTCACCAATATGAACGCTGCAACAAGCCAAAATTGAGGTTCTGCATTTTCTCAGGATACCCCGAAGGGTAGAAGAGTTATGGAGGAACTGTCATTTGATGGGAGAAAGATTGCCTCCCGTATTTCTACCCCTTGTCTTGGAAGGTCAGTCCTCCAACCCTGCAGACCGTAGCTGCTGTGATGGGTTTTTCATAAGTATACTCCAAAGAAAAGTGACGAGAACACAATAAGACAGCTGTGAAGTACTATAGAAGTGAAAAAGAAAATATACATTTTTATGAACTTTCCTGAACTAATTCCTTTTGCCAGACCACTCCAGACAGGAAGAAGCTGGCACAGTGGTAATCTGCATCTGCAGCTTCTGAGAGAAGAAACATTCTGCCTTGGCAAATGGAGCAAGAAACCTAGAAAATTAAGGATTAATATGTTCATTTATACAGAAGCAGCGAGAACACAATAACATGAAATACAACCAAGGAGGATGCATTTAGAAGACAAAAGAGCCCTGGAAGGGAAGGTACTTAGCTTTGTTCGGAATGCAAACTATAACATGCAGTTCTGGGAATTGGTGAATTGCACAGCTGAATGTTAAAAGAAATTACTTCATACCACAAGAAATACGCGATCTGTGCCTTGAAAACCTGAAGGTACTTTCCTTTCCCTGTCTGCCAGGAGAGGAGTGGAACACTGGATCTACTTGAAAGTAAGTAACCCTCCAGCTAATTTTGTCTATCTGCTGCTAAACCTGAACAAAAATAGTTGTACTAATAAACTGAATTCCTTTCTGAAAACAGATATATCTATAAAAAATAAAAATGCCTTTATTCTTACATTCTCACTAATGTCTCCTTATGGAGCTGTTTCCTTTGGAATGGTGAGGCTGGATCTGCGCTAGCAAATGTGCAATCCCTGACTCACTTCTAATAATGCTTGGCGATAGCCATAGCGGAAGGTCTACAGTAAACAGCACCATATTTAGAAGACAATATGGTTCTGAAAATATCTGGACATGGTCTAAGAACTAGTTCCTTCTGTCAGTGACAGAGCTGATCATCAGTAATTTATAGGCTGGGGTTTTTTTAATCGGCATTGTCAAACCTGAAAGGAGGTGGAATTTAAAACTCATCTTTTAGTCAGACCAGGTGTCACTTGATATACCCCTTTAGAGACTGGCAACATTTTTGGCCTCTGTTATCTTCGTACCTTAGCTGATTCCATGTGTGGCAGTCAGCTGTCTCACTGGTTGCTTGTTTCCTTTCCTCAAGTCAAAGTTGTCCTTAAAACAATTTTGAAACTCATTGTCCATTTTCTGGTATAAGCACAGCACAAGGTTTTCTCTAAATCTGACCAGAATACTTTCTTCTCTGTGTGGCAACTATTCTGTTTTGGGGTGAATTGCAGTTGTTTATCTGGAAAGCCTGACTTTTCTGAGGTGGTAGTGCCCAAAGTATCATTTGAAGCCAATAAGAGCTGTAGGTATTCAGTATCTCTGAAAATCAAGTTTATGTTCCTCTAAAGATTACCCCTTGCCTGCAAGAATGACGATGATATTTTTCGCTGTAGCACACTGCTGAGTTATCCTTTAAGAGCAGTGATAGAAGCAAAATTGCAAGAGAGGCCCTAACAAGGAATGAGTAATTCGTAAGTGAAATTGCATGCTGCAACACAATAACTGTTAAGCTAACCCACAGAACTTGTGCTTGAACTTGACATTCCTTGATTAGCTAAGGGTACTGTGACCGAGGTAATGAGGAACTGCAGGAGTGAGAAACAAATGTATTGAAATGTGTTTGTGTTTTTGCTGTGTTCTTTGCAGTTTTTGCATGTTGGCTTTGTTTTAAGCTCTTTCAAGAGGCAGTTGTCTTCTTGCCCATCTGCATAGCACCTGGTGTACTAGAATGTGAGATGTTGAGTTCCTATGGTAAAATGAATTGTCTTTTATTAGTTACTTTGCTTACTTCACATCAATATGCTTCTTGCTTTTGCCTTCCAAGGGAATTTTTGGGTTATTCTAACAAGTAGTTTAGCTTCATTAGACTAATTATTTAGCCTCATTAGGCTAATTATTAGCCTTATTGAAATTTACGTTGCCCTGAGGAGCATTGAAAATGAGGAAAGCCAGAACAGACCTGAGGCACTGACAGGCATTGGACCAGGCCAGGGCACGACAGACCATTGCACTTACAGCTGAGGAAATAGGATTGCTGTTCTGGACAGGCTCTCTGCTTCTTGCTGAGGTTGAAGCTTTGAGGTGTAGGCAATTCCTACAAAAATGGTTGCTTTGCTGCTTCTCCTTCATCATATCCGCCTGGAAACCTGGAAACAGCAAAACAACCATCCACCTTGGGTCTTTCCTTCATCAGTCTCTTTCAGTCCTGTTCAATCTGATTTCTTCCCCCTTTCAGTGCAGGCAACATTAATTGCTGTTTGCTGCACTGTTCTAATTGGAGTCATGCATGCAATGTTCAAAGCCCTAGGACTAGAAGTGTGAGTCCTGCACGGGTACTGGGGGACCCACTAGATCACTGGGGGCCAACTGGGTTTCACAGCTTGGCGGGGGCTGTGTTATTACAGAGAGCCTTCAAGGGGACACAAACAGTGGAGAAGGCTTTGCTTTCCATTCTCCCCTAATCTCTCTCCTTTTAGTCCTCTCTTCCACAGTGGCTTCTCCTCAGATCTTTACAGGATCTACAGACATTGGTTTTTGCCTTCCATCCCTTTTCCCTCTACTTCTCCCCAAAGACACATCTGAAGACTCATCAGAGAAGCCCACGTTTCAGAGTGTTTCCGCATCACAGTGTTGCCTTCCACAATACTATTAGTTTCTCAGAAAGACCATCAAGCTGGGAATGAAAAAATTGTACCAAAGAAGTGATTTCTTCTGGAAAACAATTGTGTCTAGATGTATGATATTCAACCACCAGAGTATTCCTTTACTTCATAGGCATGATAGTTTTCTGTCTATATGTATTGTCTTGGTATGGTTTCTTGGGAGCGTTTGAGTTTCTTAATGTATTAAGGGTCCCCCAGGGAGAGACAGCATAGATTATAAGCCCCTAATTATCCAATGAGTTCTCAAGTATCTAGATTGGAAGACGGACAAAGACTTTTGTATATCATATCACATTCCACTGGGAGCTTGTTTACTGTGGAAACCTGCCTGAATGTCTGGATAGCCCATGTAGGTCAGCAGCAAGCAATGGAGAGTGTCCAACATCTTAAAACGGCAAGTTTTATTTTGAACTGCAAGTCTTCTTTAAAGAAGTGCCAGAGGATATTATGTGCCCAACAGTTATCAGTCTAGTAGAACACCAGCCAAACAGGGATCTGAATCTGTGGTGGTAAAGGGACTTGCATCATTTTCTGTCTTAAGAAACCTGTTCATAAAGTGGAGAAACAATATTCATTAAATAGGTTGTTCATAAAGAAAAAAAGTGAATGTCTACTAAGATATTTTCATTCTTTTGTTGTCTTTGTCACAACCTGAAGAAGATACCTTTGTCTGAGCCAGCAAATTTCAAACCCGGCCCTAATAGGTGCATTCCGGTTATGGGCAAGAACATACCTGCTGTTGTAACACAAGCAGTGACGGGTTTCTAGTATATGATCTGCTGGCAAGTTATTTAAGCCATCAGCCCACAAAAGACTATCAGACTTGCATACCTACATACCTTACAGCAGAATTTACAGGCATTGCCAATTACTTATATTTGTACCAGCTATGGTGCAGATGTGGTCTGTTGTTCCCCACTTCCTGGTGACATCCCCATGTCTGAAGAAGACAAGAGAAAGGGTAGGGAACATCTGGTAGATGGATGAGAAAGAGTGATTTCCGATACCTGTCTCCAGGATGTCACAACTCCCAACAATTCTATGTAGGCTTGCTAATTATCATCTCTGCCTTTGATTCTAGCCCGCTACTCACTTTACTGTCACCAGCACTGTTGTAGAATGAAGCAGAAAATTTTTCAATCCTGTCATGAGTTCTTCTGGTCTTATTACAAGATCTGGATTTCTTGCTTGGTGTTTCTCTGGAGGAATCAGTGAAATATGAAATATACATGATCACTGCCGAATTTTCTGCATTAGATTTTAGTCGTAGATGAATCCTGATAATTAATGAAGCACTATCAAATGTAGTAAGATAGACTTTTCTAAAGTTTCCAATAGGAAGGTTGGAAAGAATTAGTGAATTTCTGAATGGAGCATTTCCTTCTTTGCCAGAAGCCTGTGGGGTTTTTGGTCTTTGTGGAGTATCAGCCCAGTCTGAGCACAGAAACAAGGTGGGGGAATAAAACTTCGATTTATCTTTGATCATTCAGAGTCTGCAGAAACTCAGGGCAAATCATTGCTGCTTTTTTTCTGTTTTCAGAACAAGGTTTTTGAGAGCAGTCAAGTTCAGCAATAACTATTTTGGAAATCTAAATGGATCACTAAAATACATTCATCTTTTTGCTTCCTTCTCATCAAAGTATTTGATTACCATTTGATGGTTGGAGGACATCACAGCCAGAAACCCTTTGCCTCTCACTGTTGTATCCTTTGCAAAGAAGAAGCTGAGTTCAAGACCTGCCCCAGAATTCATGCCTACTTTCTACCTCCTTTTGAGAGGTTGAGGGGTGTTAAGACTTGTACATAGCTTACAGAGGGCATACACATAAGTGACACCAAATAGAATTGAACTATTTCTGAAATGTCTAAGAGTCCCTCTGATGCGGAGCACAGTTCTTTTAAGAATTAGGGCAATGCTATTCTTCTACAGTTCTTTGCTGTGGCAAAAATGGACAAGTCAGTGGATTAATTATGTGAAACTTGTACTTGGTTTTGCTTCACATTAACGATGAGGATAACATGCGTAGAAATTTATTTTTACGTTTTCAGGACTTCTTACAGTTGGCCTATTTTACCAAAGTTAAGATTCAGTCCATTCTTCATCTGTCTTTTGTGTCCTTATCAACAATCCTGACATTTTATTGATGAGATATAAGTATGAAAGGGAAGACTCTACAAGCTCAAATTCAGAAAAACAGCTTTTTATTAAGGCTTTTTTCCCCACTTGAGCTGTTCTGTCCTCCCTACCCTACAAAACATAAGCAATCACTAGAAGAGAAGAATTAATCAACAGCAAACCAAATGATATAAAGAGAGACATTATTTTTCACCTGTCCTTTTTAGAAGGGTAATTGAAAGAGACAGAAGTCAACTAAATTTAGTACACTAAAACAATGTACAGTACTGTGAGTTCCTCAACCTAATGGATCAAATATAGTTCTTTAAATCCTTCCTGTTGCAAATCCAAGGAGACAGAATAAAAAGAAGCTTTATTTTCGGAGATGTTATTCAGTTAACTGTAAAATAATTTCCAAAGATAAAAAGACATCCTTAATGCTTTGCACAGTGTGGATTCTGGTTGGAATTTTTTTGTTCTGCAAAAAGTTTTCATCACCGGAATCTCTTTCCTTCCTTGTTCAGGCATTTAAAACCCACATTCAGACCTGTCAACTCTTATACTTGGAGAATGAGACTCATTTGGTTGATTCCTGTCTCTCACGTTTCTATAGATAGGCTGGATATCAGTCAGAGAGTAGATTCACATTACGGCTAAGCCACTCTAATGGGTACATGGGGTCAGTAGCACAGTCCTGTTTCCTTTCCTGCTCCATAGTTTTGCGTTCCTGCCCCCTTTGCTGTGCCAGTATCGTTGCTCATTTGAGCCTGTGGTGAGCTTGCTTAACCCAGTGAGTGTACAACCCTTTTGTTAAAACAGAGGTTGATTTTTTTGTTTGTTTGTTTGTTTTCATAAGGAAATTTTAAAGCCCCTTTTTACCTAAGAAATAATTATTTTTCCATGGCCTTTGATAACTTAATGTCATCTCTTACTGGGCCGGATGTAAATCATTCAGGCACTGGCCAAAATTGGTTGTTGGGCAGCTCTGAATACCTGTCCTGACCTAAGAGTCCTACAATCCTTTCTCAGAAATTCCCTTCTTCCTTCAAACAGTGGAGAATTAGCCAAGTATCTGATCAAGCTGCATCATTGTGCCTCATCACTAATATTTTCCTAGCATATGAAAGTCAATTATGGAAAGCAAACTTCTGCAGGCCAAAAGAAGAAATGTAAAACCTACAATTACCTAAGTTTTCCAGCACCGCTTCTAGCAGTGGGGCCTCCAGCATCACTAGGCATTGTCACTCTCAGCCTGGTGCTTGTGCCACACTCTGCTGCTCTTCTTGTCCCCGATTAAGCAGGTCACAGGGTTAATTCTAGAATGTCCATTTCAAGCTATTAACTTTGTAATCAGAAGAAGTGTTGGGTTTCAATACGATGAACTGATTTAGAATAATTTCCAGGGCAGTCAAGATGCACGTGCTGGCCCTATGACTGTGAGAGACATGCAGTGGAAGTTGAATGATTGGAAGGGACAAGTTGGAACCAGTTTTCTCCTAGGCCACCCTGTATGGGTTCTTGTATTATGATAAAGCTACGCTTATACAATAGGTGGATTTGATTGTTCGTGAAATGGATTACCAGTAAGTCTATGAGGTGGTCATGACATTGTCTTTAATTGTAACATTGAAAGGAAGCAAAATACACAACTTTTCATGCAAAAGCAGGAGTCCCCAGGAAAGTCTCTTTGTGTTGGAAGGATAGTGAGAGCCTTCAAAAGTTTAGGCCTTCACCTGAAATGTGCATGTCTGAAGCTTTGTGTGTTGTAATTATGAAGGGAAGGCATTCTTCCCACAAGTATACTACCTGTTTGAAAGAAAGAGAAATTACAAAGAATGTGGAGTGTAAAATCAGTCTTGATGTTTTAAATAGTATTGACTAGGGACTCTAAAGATTTCCATGGGCTGCTTGATAAAGTAGAAAGAGACAATAGAGAATTTTCTACATGCTGGCTTTGGAGAAACATGTTCTATATTTGATTGTTTTATTGAGTGCAGCAACAGAGTATACAAAACATTTGGGATCAATAATAATTTCGTACATCTTTCTTCCAAAGATCCCAAGCTATTCTACAAACATTGAGCCTTTCAGCCTCAGTAGGAGGAGCTCATATCTAAGAACTAGGTACCCTCTTTCTTTTAAAGACAGGGAAAACAGGGGACCAGAAACACTGTTCAGCTTGCTCAGCATCACATGCTAAGTCAGGTGCTAAACTGCATATAAAATCCCCAGCCAGCACATGTCACTTCCTCTCCTCATCCTTCATACAAGTCCTGAAAAGCATTTGTTCTTGATTCACTGTCCAGCTAAATTATTTAGGTACAACGTTAATGTCCTGTGGAGGCCTTGTGGAATAAAACAGCCACAGCCCATTCAGCCAAATCTAAGGAGCCATCTGTAGTGGAAGTTACATAGGTTCTTCTCTAAACTCTATTTATCTGTCACAAATGAAGAGGAGCGTGGGTATGTCCCCAAATATTTCTCTTGGTCAGTTGCTTTTAAATACCAGGGGTTGCACTGAACTCATCATCTGGCCTCACCTGGGGGCTGGGAATTACATTAATCACCTTACGATGACAAATGCATGTGCTGCACCAACCAAGCATTCATGTGGCCGCCAATTTCCCAAAGCCCTTTAACAGTTAAAATATAATTACCCGGGCAGACATGAGATGGTTGACTGACTAGGTTTTGTCATCAGCTTAATCACAACGCTGGGACTCTGCTGGTGTTATGGAGGGCAGAAGTTAGCACATTTCTGTGTCTTTATCTGAGGGAAACTTCCTAATGCTTACAGCAGGGTGCTGGGAGTCAGCATACTGCTGGCTTCAGCGTGTTTCTGTAGCTGAGAGCAGATTCATTTTGGAGCCTTTCTTACCTCTCTTTAAGAAACAGGGAAAACTTAAAACCTGCTTCTGAGAAGTTCTTTGCACTTTATAAATGAGGAACCCTATGCAAAAGCAAATTCTGATTGCTTAAGTATTTGCAACAATTAGCACAATCTCTCCCATTACATACCTGAAATCTTCCACTTTGTACAAGTGGGGAAAGTGAACTGGTATGTATTTTCTTTGCATTTTGAGGATCTGGTCTTTTTAAAAGGATACCTATTATTTTATAGGAAGCTGCTAGTACGTCATTAATAAAAGACCAGGTATATTTACCTTTTGAAATAATTATTTACAATTTGTCAGTTTTCTAGTAATTCTATGCTTGCAATCAGCTCATCAATTTGTGGGATGAATTCAAACTATATATTCAATAGTGAGGGTTGTCTCAAAAAGGGAAATAGCAATGCTCAGCATAGTGTATAAAAGCAGCGTCTTCCATTGTTTATACAAGTTTTGGTTAAATGGAAGGTGTTTTGTAATGCTAGTAAAAATAGCTGTGCTTCAGTTTCTGAGGGTAGTGAGGGGAGACAAAACTGGTGCCTGCATCTTCTGAAATTTCAAGGGGGAAATTAGATTGTCAGGAAATGGTTTGAAACAGATGCTCAGGTATTGTAAGGAATGCAAACTACAGTGTCCAGCATTCCTAGATCCATCACTGTTGAATACAGCCTCTCTGAGTAGACATCCCACACTCTTTTGTATTAAGTGTAATTAGCTCATTACAGAAATGGGTTCTGTCTTTATCTTCTCACTGCTTGCTATAGCAGCAAGGAAAGTAGTTGACCCTTCATGTTTCCTTGTGTTTTAATGGCTTTATATGCAAAATCTCCACTGCTTGTTGGATTGCCTGCTTGAAGGCAGTTATGGCCTACCGTCAAAAGCTATTTATCAGGTTTCAAGAGCGTGTCTTAGTGGGGTGGTAAAACCAGTAGGGCCATGTATGTGGTAGCCTATATAAGGACTAGTGTACAATCATGCAAAGTGAGTTTTTTTCCAAAATGGACTTCTAAGATCCAATTGCCGGATATTCACAGTAGGGTGTATCACCACGTATGGCTTTGCTCTAGGACAGAGCCAAGGTGGGAGCAAGAAGACCCACTGAGAAGGAGCCCAGGGAAGTTTGGGGGTGAGATATGGGACTAAAGACTGAGACTAAAGATAAGTTCTGCATCCAAGAGTAGACGAACGCTTGCTGACGCAACCTTCTCCCACTCCCCAGTGTGTTCTGCCACAATTCAGGCACAGCAAGGCCTGGGCTAAGTCATGCAAAGAGCTCTCCTGCCTGACAAAGGAAGACCATGACCATGGCACAGGAGGCATGCTGGAGGCTGGGACAGACCTAAAGCTCAGGCTTGTCGTCGTTTGCAAAGAGGTGTGGGCTGCAGAGGGGGCTTGTGAGACGTGGGGTGGCACTGGGAAATGACATCTTGTGTGTCCATTCAGACAGCTGTGTGGCTCTGCAGGGGGGACCGCACTGCCTGGGATCTGGTGATTTAAGTGATTACAGTGAGGCTTAATCAGGAATTTGTTGTTCTAGGAAAACTTCGTTTTTTACACACAGAAGAAATCCTCCTCACTTGGTTTACAGCTTCTGCTTAGCTCCACCTACAAGTCCATAAAGGCGCTTGAAACTTCCCAGTATTTTGGTACTCAGCTCAGGCCCCATAAACACACACTAGACCTACATCACAGCTCTGGCGGAGAGACTGCCAAAGCTTTTAAAACTTTATAAAGTTATAAACATATATAAACTATATATGTACACTGGAAACAATCCAGATGTGAGAAGCATCTGAGAAGACACGTGGTAAACACAGAGTCAGTTACTTTTTTATTATATAAAAGCTACAGGTTGGCCTCAGAACTGCAGAGCTCTGAATTTGGGAAGTGGCTTGGCGTGGCTTAAGACAGATCTATTTCTGTGCTGGAGAAATGATTTCACAGGTACTTGAGGGACAAGCTGAAGAGTATTCCCTGTTAGCTAAAAGTGGCTCCATGTATCTGAGTGCCTTCTGCAACCAGCTTCACTAAGTGCAAAAAATAGGTGGTTATCATCCAGGGCACTGACTGGATCTGAGCGGAGTCCACGGATTTCCATTTTTCCTGCCGTGCTAAATCTCTTCTATTAATAATTTCTTTTCCCTTATACATCTATCTTCTGCAGCTGCTTGTAAACCCATGAGGTGTACCCAGTTCAATTGTTCTTCTCCACAAAGAGCATTGACAAAAATGTAGCCATTGGCCTTTGTTCACATAAAGTAGTTTCAGATGTGGGCAGCTCTGCTGTTGCTGAACTACTTGCTGACTGTTAGCCTTCTGTGCCATATTTCGGATAAACCAAGTGGTGTATTAATTTAATAAATTAATTTAAACACGTATTCAGGACTTAAAGCCAGGTCCCACCAATAAACAAGAGGTCTTGGCTGATGTGGATGGGGACTGGTGGTGTACTGGAAAGACGTTTTAGTAAGCTGAGGAAACCCCAAAGGGGGCCATGAGGGCTGAGTGTTCTACTGAAGGGAGTCCACACAAAGCTGTGGAGATGTGCTGTGAGCAGGGTCTGCAGAGACAACACCACAGCCACTTGCAGCCACTCCGTGGCAACAAAGAGGAGGAACTTTGTCAGCAAGTAGGTAAGAAAGGAGCTAGGAACTGTTTTAAAGAGAATTAGGTCTTGCTCTTCCCTCAGAAGTACTGGGTTGGCCTAAGGAGCCAGGCTGGGCTGCGGTCCCCCTGGACGGTGCAGTAAGATTCTAGTCAGGAGCTCCTGATGGATCTGGCCTTGTCATGATTTGAAGGGTTTTTTTTAAAAGAATATTATTCTCATCTTCTTGCTTCTCTGTTGCATTACCTCTGAAAGGGTTTAACAGGGGAATGAGCTACACAGCCAGGAGACTTCAGAGGGAAACAGGGCAGGGCTGTGGCCCAGTTCATGGGCCCGGGCAGAGTGTGGGGCTCTGCCAGCTGCATCAGCCATCTGGGAATATGTTTCAGAGGCCCCAAGCCAGAAAGAGTAACCGATTGATCATGGCGTACCCCCGCCTTTTGCCTTCTGGGTGGCATTTGGGGCCTGTTGAAATATTTGAGACCATGGGGTGTCAGCACAGAAGTGAGTGGGATGAGCGACATGCCATAGGAGGGCAGCATTGCTCACACACAAAGCCGGACGCCTTTCAGCCTTTTCCTGTACACATCCATGGATGCGCTCTTTCTCTGAGGACCTCTGTGGGGTCCCTGTCTCATGGGGCCCACCAGCCTGTGACACTATGCAGGAGAGCCAGGCTCATGAGGGTTAGCGCTGAGCCCATGGCCTGTGTTACTGCTCACCGGTCCCTCGGCAAACTCTGCTGTCCTTGAGCTAGTTTGGGGTTTTTTTTTCTTTTGTCTTCAAGTGTCTTCAAAAGATAATTACGAAGAGTTGAGGCCATTTGCTCAAGTTACTTTTAATCCCCATGGCGGTTGTAATGAAGTGTGTACTGCACATCTATTTTGCTAAAGTAGTGTATAAGGACACACTTGACTTGCTTTCTCTCTGCAGATGAGAAAGGACAGATCATTAAGAAAACAGATTCGTTACCTTATTGGAGCCTTCAAACGGATCCCCCCAGCCTGACTCCGTTGGAAGAGCTGCAAACCGAGTCTTGAGACCTATTGAGATCTTTTGTAAAGGGCTTTAAAACACTTCCTTTCCCCCCAGTTTTGTGCTGTCCTCAGCGTCATTGCAGGTTTTATCTCAAAGCAGACAGCCTGCTTTGGTTACATCCACGAGAACACCAGAGAAAGAGTGCTAGTGAATGGGAGAAGCGTCCATTAGAGGAAATGAGGTAGAAACACCCCTTACCAACGAAAACACATTGCTGAAGATTTCCACTTTGTAATGCTGGCAGGTGCCGTTCCCTTGTGGTTCCGTCAGGGACTGGGGATTTGGGTGCTTACATGCCGGCTGGCCTGCCTCATGCTGAGTGCCCGAGGTACTGGTAGAGGAAAGAGGTTTTCATGTTCAAATCCTCCTTTCCCTGTTCTCAACTGCACAGAAGTTGCAGCACATACGCAGATGCATGTTCGTTTATTATTTCCTGAAATGCTGTCTCTCTGTGGAAGCGCTGTCGTGTGGTCTCTCACAGAGGAACTGACGACAGGGATTTAAATTAAGCCCTTCCCGTGTGTCAGAAGAGTACATAACTCCCCAGCAAGAGTGCATTTTGAAGCGGGGTTTACATGGAGCTTTCAAGCTAGATATATTTTATATAAAGTAATTATGCAGTCTTGTATTTAAGATATCTACTCAAGTTTCAGTCTTTGATCTAGGAAATGCTTATTTCCCAAAGCGGAACAGTGTCAATAGGAGAGATTCATACCTCAAATAGCTTTATTGCTTTAGGGCTGGGGTGCTGTCCTGGGAGACTGAAAACAGGGCTGTTGCGTTCCAAGTGATCTACCTAAGCATTGCAATTTGTGAATAAAAGTCAGAGGTGAAAACGGGGAAAGTTGGCATCAGCAGTTTTGTAACAATTTAGACTTGCATTTTCTCTGCCTTTTTTTTAAAAAAAAAAAAAAAAAAAAAAGAAGTTACCAAAATGATTTGTTTCAATCCAAACAAAATGCAGGGGTTTTATCTTTGTCACAGAAAACACAAATATATTTGGTCTGGATCAATTTGATTTTTTTTCCCTTTCTTCTTTTATTTTCATTCCTCTGGTAAATAATATTCACAAATATGATTAGAGGAGTCTATGCAGAGATTCATTGCGCAGAAACCTGTTCATACTTTTACAAAACTTTGATCACTGGAGTTGGCATTGGCTGTCAAAGCTTTGATTGAAATGACAACATTATGATGTGTTTTTGTCCATGGTGACTGACCCAACATCCTTTGCTAGGAGGGAAGGGAATTACATTGCTTTTTCAAATCTACAGAGGGATACAGACACCAGGAAGGGATAGGGATAATTCCTAATATTTGTTAATCATTTGCCTTTGCGTTATCCTTCCGTCCTTTGTTTCTTCCCCTGAGTTTCTTAATGTCAGGACTCACTAGGTTGAAAGTATTAGGTTAAAGGTAACTGGGGACTGAAGCCCTTGCTTATAAGATGAGGAGCATCACCTTTAAATGAAAGCACCCCACCATTGATAAGGTTATGCTTCAAGGGAACTTTGAAGTCCACATATGTAAATGACCAGCGTAAACTCCGAATGATCCAAATAAACCCATTTGCTATTGATTATTTTATAGCACTGCTGAATATGCTAATTACTCCAGAGATGTGAAAAGAGAAGACCTTTAGTTGTCTCTGCAGAGCATTTGCAGACAAAGGACTCAGCACGCACTGGTACAATACATGTTATAATCATACCACAACACTACTACCTTTTCATAGTAAGGACAAGATATTCTCCTTTAGGAATTACTGGGTTCAATCCTTTGCCCTGTGTTAAACAGATAGATAGTAGCTCAGACTAAATTATTTTAGTTGTCCTTCATCCCTTAAAAGACATTAACTGAATCTACTACTATGAGTTTAAAAAATGCCATTGCTGTATTAAAGCATCGGGGTGTTTCACAAAAAAACTTCTGAAGTCTTGATTATACCAAAAAGCTCATTCAGAAAAGGGCAAAATAGTTAATTTTGCAGTGAGAGTAAAACACATTTTCTGAATTCCCCAAAGAAGGTTTTCCCCGTGGTAAACTCAGCCAGGTGAGATCTCAGGAGGAACAGTAAGCAGAAAGTGATTCCTGTGATGTTTAGACTTGTGGTTTGCTGCTTTGCAAAGTGCCACATAAACCGACTGACAAAAATGTTTATTTTCAATTAGGTGTCACCGATGAAGCATTTGTACTTCTTCGAGACCTTGCAGTGCACTCCAATGCTGCATTGTTATGTTCTGCCATCGTTATTTCAGAAGTCAGTGCTGATTTCTTCTCCACATTCCCCTATGGCAGCCTTAAATGCCTTTAATTTGCCATGACGCAAGATAGGTATCAGTCTATTTTCTTTCCTTTCTCGCTGTGTCTCAACTTGAACTGAGCTTTTGGTCGGCTCACCCCATGCTTCCCTTAGTATCACATTTAAGGCGTCCAGATGGGGTGACAGAATGGAATAAGGCACCAGCCCTCCATCTGTTAAAAAAAAAAAAAAAGAAAGAAAAAAAAAGAAATGAAATACAAGGTTTTATTGTTCTTTAAGTAAGAACAGATACAGTCTGTATGTCAAGGCCAAACTATATGCTATTAAATCTATCCTTTGAAGTCTTCCATTGGGCTGACCAAGGACAGATGGTAAACTGTTATCATTTGATATGGGATTAAGTCAAGTCGAAGTTCAAGTTTGAAGGTAACAGTGAGAGTCTCAGTTCAGCTGTCAAATGTATTAGTTTATATAATGAATAGCACATAGTCAGCATCTTTGCTACTGTTCTGCTAGTTTAAAAATCGGGAGATTTATTTAGCCACAGATCTCCACACTCTTCAGAAGTCTAAACTGGCAACGTGTATCTGTTCTAACTTAGAAGCTGAATAGCAATACAATCTTTATTCTTTTGGAGAAGAAAAGAGTTTAGGTCTAGGATGTACTGGCCTAAAATATAATGCAGGGTTTTTTTTGTATCTGGCTCATATATTTTTATCATTTGCCTTTGTGTTTCTGTTTTCTTTGCATATGTACCAAATGCATAATATTTTCATTGGAGGAACTGATTACTAGTATCAGATGTAGGGAAGGCTGTAGCAGCATTTCATTTCTTACACTTTATTTTCACACCCAAATAATGAATGAAGACCATTGACCGTGAAGCTGAAATGCTGCATACATGTCAGGCTGTCTATTCTTTAAATTTGGCAGAGGAAATGAACTTGCCTTAAAAAAAATATCTAACCAAACATGTTTAGAAACAGCTTTTGCAGAACTGGCTGATGTTTGCCATATGACACATGCAATGGACATTAGGCATAATTTGAAAACGAGCAAAGCAGTTAAGCGTATGCCAGTTGAAAAGCTGAGACAAAACGAACTTTCAAGATCTGGTCATAATCTTACACAATAATCCTGTGGCAGCCTCATGGCTTAATAATGTGCACTGCTTATATGAGTTAAGGTCTGATGAGATGAGCCTTTGCTGGCAAAGTTAGAGCTAAAGATGCTCAAAATAACTTCCTAGAGAACAGCTCTTCTTTATAGCTCTATCTCTTTTTTTTTTTTATATAAACTCCTCTAGAAGAAATTCAGTGAAAAGGAAACTCTTCTCTATTAGGTGTGTTGAGGCAGAAAAGAGGAGCAATAGCCATGAACCCTGACAGTGTGAGGTGCTGTACAGTCACGGAAGAAAAAAGTGCTATTGCAGATTAGGGATTGTATTTCAGGTAGATGAGTCAAGAAACTAAAACAATCTAAGGCTTTTCTGATACTGTTCACTATATTATGGGTACGCATTGACTTGTCTTCTCCATATGACATTTGTTCTTTTATGTACTTATTACATATGTTAATGTGTCATGTGAATAAGTAAATATTGCCAGAAAAACAGGACTTTTGAAGTTGTGACACTTAGTGCTTCATCACTTGACATTCAACAGCTCTTTTTAATTTTTACAGTTGGGATGATGTGTAGCTGACTGTAGCGTTATACTGTGTTAGTAACACATCCAAACTAAAAAAAGAGACAACCCTAGAACGGTTTCTGGTTTACTCTCAGCTCAAAGAGGTTTCTGTCTAAAGGCTCAGGACTCCATTCCCATTTGAACAGATTTTTAAGCTTGGCTGGAGGTGGTGGGAAAGTCACTTCATACCATTTTTCCTGTCCCCTGGACTTGGTCTGGCTGAAGCCACTGTTATAAAAAGCCTGCAGGCTTCCTCCTGTCACAAGAAATGCCGTAGCTCCCTGAGTATTGCTGAACTTCGAGGCTCAAACGTGGCACTGTCTAGTCTGCTGCATCCTTTGCTATGCTGCTTTTTCTCCTTGCTGCCTGCATCGCAGTGCTGAGCTGGCAAACGCTGGGCAGAGTGACGGGTGAGACCTGGCAGGCAGACAGGTACTGCACAGGTGATGGACAAGGCATAACATGCCCCTGCTTGCTTGCTGCTTCTTCAGAGATCCACCATGTACTGCACTCTATTTGACCAATCTCCTCCCTTTTACAACACAAATTTTTTAACTTTCGACATTCAGTTTCAAGACTTAAATCTCCTGGAAACATCGTCTATGCAGACTGGCCTTTTCCTTACCCACCCCTCCCAGGTAGCTGTATCTATGTCTGGGTATGGGAATGGAGCGAATGCAGCAGTATCACTTGGAGAAATATTCCTTGGAGAAGAGGCTTTAGGAACTTGTTGAGCATTTCTGTGAGCTTTTTCTCACCTCAGTATAAGCTTTATACAATTGCCGTGGACTGTAAAAATGGAAGACTGACATCAAGTGGAAAGAGGCTAAGATCTACTTTCTGGCCATCTTTTAAAGTCACTCAGCAAAAGCAAAACATTTTCATTTCAGAATGTTGGTCTTTTCCACCTTCTTTTTGTTTAACTGTTTATAATACTTACCTTAACTAAGACCTGTCCCTGTGTTCCCTCCTCAAAGAGGAAGAAAGCTTCCATTATACTTGGCAACATAAAGAAATGTCCAATAATCAAAACCAAAACGCATTTTTCCAGTATATTTTGGTACCCAAATGTATCCAAAATATGCTAATCTATACACACTTTGAGGCCCTCCGTGCACATTCCTGTGGTCCTTTTGGTTTGCATTTTTCCTCACACTTTCCACTCTGCTCATTCCTTTGAGAAGGGATCCACAGCTACCTCAGTTTCAAAATTCTCTGGCTACTGCAACTTCATTTATTTGAGTCCAGTTTGCTCCCTGAGGCTTTAATTAGTATTCTTGGGCTTTGAGATAAATGACTGAACAAGCACTTGGCCTCCCACACCCAGGGTTACTGTTTCTCTTTGGGGATCCACCAGGTCCTACACTCTTGAAGCTGGAAAATTCTGGGGAGATCTTGAACTTGCCTTCACTTCATTTTTGGGCCCAAGCTGACCTGACCCCAGCAGATCTGCATATAAACAAATTTGGGCATGCTCCCTATATCCACTTCTGCTTACAACATTTCTCTTGGCCGTTCATGTGACTTCTCAAGAGACCTGGACAATCCCTAGAGGCTCATGTGCTCCCCATGACCCACAGGAAGGCATCGTCTCCTCAGGGTGCTTAGGTCAAGAGGGTAGGACACCCTGAAGCTTGGGAGTCTCCATGTGTCTTTGAGGCACGTCTCTGAACTCTGTTCCACGCAACATGGACTGCCCTTTGTATGTTTGCACCAGGAGAGGCATAATGCAAATAACAAAGACAATATACTAAAGCAGATTAGAGTTCCTGGGTGCAAATCCACAATTAGGCTCGTTGTCATATTTTTTCTCCATAAATAGCAGCAGCAAATGCATTGCTTTGTAGAAGGCTATGATATAATAAGTAGAAATGGTACTATTGAAAAATAAAAAAATCCTGTTCTGCAATATCTGGGGGCCATGGCTGTCAAGGGCCAACACAGCCATCAAGAAAGTCTAAAATTAAAACAGACAAGTTGCCAATGCATAAAACTGCCATCATTGTGCTCACTTCCCAGTTTGTTTCAATGACCATCCCATCTGTGAAACATATTTCTGTGGGACAGTTAAGAGTTGCAAGCATAAACCAGCCCATTGGAGTGCATGCCACAACCCAGGTGTCGCCCTTGTTTGAAAAATGCCTGGGTGGCCCCACTGCCAAGGATATAACCGCAGATAATACAATCCAGAAATCCCTTTCCAAAGCAGTGAGTAATTGAAATTTATGTACTTGCATAACTCATTTATTGCTGGGAGAGCGACGAATCCAAGGTTGTCAGCTCCAGCCATAGGGGCTGTTCCCTGATCCAAGAGGCCTGTGAGTTTATTGTCTGAATGGGAGAGATGAGGCTGGTGATTGGCACCGCTGTTTAGAGGCTGGGATGTACGGCTGGGGACCTGCTGGATGAGAGGTAAGGGCACAAAACTGCTCTCCTTGGCAGGAAGAAAAATACCTCCGTGGGAGTCATTTACACCAGTAAGGGTTTGAATCCGAGGCCTCAGGCCAATCTGATAGGCGCTAATTATTTCCATAATGGAAAGTGTCTCTGATTTGCCCCATCCCTAGCAATGTGGTAGCACCCACTGATTCTTCTTTACTTCAAATCCAAACGGAAAGGCTTTCAAGATCAGTTCTGATTTTATGCATTATTGTGGTTGAGATTTGAGAAATAAGTTTGGGATATCCAGAATAATATCATGCTGGAAAAATTCCTTACATCTGGGAGATCTGTTTTCCCTTTTTCTGCTCTGTCATGGACTGAGCTGAATGGCTTATGAAAACACGTCTGACAGCAAAATGGAAAGAGTTTTTTCTGTGAAGGGTCCGTGAAGCTCTTAAATGAGAGATGCTATAGAAATACGAAGTATTACTGTGACTAATAAAATAATTTGTGACTAAGGTTTGCTTTAACAAGCAGGTGCTCTCATGTCAGGCATCCAAGCAGGGACACAGTCTCAGCTTCTGGACTTTGGGGCTGTCTTTGTTTTCCTCTCTCTTCCAAAGCACCCATCCTTTCTTCCATTCACTGTGTGTCATCTTTCCCTCTTTCAGAGACATGAGGGAGTTCTGTTTAGGAGAAGATGCTCCTAATGCTCCACAGATTAGACAAAAGATATAACATACTATCACCCATTAGCTTTCTTCAATGGTAAAGTCTTCTGGGAATATCACTGCAGTTTGCTAAGTATTGGGACATCTGATGAATAGCCACAATGTTGATGGTTCCTCTTAATTTTTTAAAGCATAATGAAACAGTACATGTATTGAAGGGGAGAATGGGATGAGATTGTGGCTTTCACTGTTAGACAAAAATTATAAGTTTTTTTTTTTCTCTTGAAGGGGAGAAAGACACCAACTTCTATCGCTTATGGTGGCAAACTTCTTATACCAAGAAGCTTTGCACTCTGAATTGGGACTATTCTTAGCCCCCACAGCTCTGTGTGCTCTACAGAGAAACTAGATTTCATGGCAGCCTTTCATAATCAAGGAAACTGAGGCATGGAAAGGTCAGTCAACCTGCTCCTGCTACTACCCACTTCTCTTTACACAATTTCAGGTTTTTCTGTGCACAAAAAACTGTCCTATATCTTGCCCAGAATCCTGAGTCACCTGGATCTATAGTATGAGGACTACAATAAACTCTGTAACATCTTCTCTTCTACCTTCCCTGGTGGTAAGAGACACTGGCTGAGCTGAAAATACGACTTCCTATGTCCCTTTAACCACAGGCCTGACCTTCTTCATAAAAGTCCCTATGTTATGATAGTCTTGTCAGGGTTTAGCGGTTGCACTTATAATTAATTAAGAGGCACTAAGTTTAAAAAGTCATTAGAAATCAAATCACAAAGGATAAGTTAAAAACCTTTCTGTAAACTTTGACATGCCCCTGTATTACCTCTAAACCCGCATCAACAAAAAGGGACATTAATAAAATCATTATATATTTGAAGAGTAACACCTTGCCCATGTAGAGTTTATGGCTACAAATGACTACGTGTCAGGGAACACCATCAAGTCCATTAGGCCAAAGATTTCACTGATGCTATTCATTTAGAGGGGATGGAACTTGTACGTTATCGTGATGGACAGTAGCATAAAAAATTTAGAAGTGGGATAAAAGACCCTTTCTCCTTTTTTGCCCCAGCCTTATAAGCCATATAAACTTCTAGGTAAGTATGAATAAAAATAAAACTTGCTGCCATGATTTACTCATTCATAAATCTTTTTTTTTTCCCTTTTAATCACTAGAAATCTATTCCAGTGCATGTAAAGTCTTAATGAGACCTAGCAACATTATGAGTGCTGGGAGCAATCGCCCTTCAGCCTCATGCCTGCAAACGCTCTCGAGGCATGCATATATCTCATTATGGCCAAACGCCCTGTCATGTGTTATTCCTTACTTAGTGACAATTTGTCACTGTCACCCTTGACATGTCACTCTGCTGCAGAAGGATTTGACTTCAGCGCAAAATGTGACAATCAGATGAGAGAATTTTGTAATCTGAACTGAAATATGGGGCTGAGAGAGACTAATTTCATTCAAACACAATCCTAATATAACATAAAGGGGAAGAAATGTTTGCATTTAAGGATTTTTGTTAAGGTTCCCTTCTTTTGCCTTTTCCCAGCCCCCGCTCCCTCACTTCAATTATTTCTTAGGATAATGCTTTTATTTTTGAAGGATGGAGTCTTACATTTTAATACCATGCATTTTCAATTAAGTGCACTAAGATCCATGGATATAACTATTACTTAAACTATAAGTAATGGTTACATGTAAAAATTAGGGAAACATATTGTGCTTTAGATAAATTACATTCAGATTACTTCTTATTATAAATGGGGTAGAAAATGGATTTTTAGCTCTGGCTGGCCAAAGAGCCAACATTTGTATCTACTTCATTTGTTTAAATATATTTCAAGCCAGATTGAAATCCATATTGCCTGACATTAATTGAGTACTGAAGCATCAGTGTACTCGAGTTTCATAAACCACTGATGAGTGAGTTTCTACAGGCTTGATTTAAAAATATACCATCCCTTTTATATGAAAATTATATTCCGTTTATAGTGTAATTCTTAAAGCCCAACATTAAATGGTATAAATCTTAATAAGATGAATGTAAATATGACATTTGTACTGTCGAGTTGACATCTTGTTTGCTAAGAAAATTATATTTCTCTACTTGGTATTTGTTAAAATATTCTCCTGTCTGATATTCTAGGCAAACGTGTTTTTTCCGTTGCAAAGCAGGATGGGGGTGAGAGCAGTGTGGGCTGTGAGATGGACTGTTCCTGAAGGTCACTTGTAGGGTTCTCCTTAGATACCTCATCCCAGGCAGGATATTCCACTCTTGGGCATCTTCTGACAATCAATCCTATCAGGTTGCCTAGTAATTTATTGGCTTTGTGGCACTGACAAATAGTCAATCATTTCACTGGTAACCTATAGGAAGTCAGGTTTGAGCTCATGTTTCCAGAGGTGAAAGTCTAGGGCATTTTAACCCATTTTTCACACTTGCAATTCCCAGAGAAGCAGACATTATTTGAACCAGATTCTGGATTCTGGATCACACAAAGAAGGTGCAAGGCTATGATTTTTCCTTCAAGTTTCATCAAATTTTCCTGCATAAAATGAATGAATGAGTAAGTTACTAACTAACTAAATAAAGACACTCTCATCAAGCAGCTTTTACTGGCTGAACCAAGTGTCCTATGGCCTTCATCAAGCTGCGCTCTCTCTGAGGTAGAGAATGACTGCTTTTAAGTGAACACATTATGAAGTACCATCTGCAATGTGCCGTCCTCCTGGATATTTTTAACAGGACTAACATAGCTGTCAGGATGTCATGCAATGAATGTCGGATAATTTGTACACTTGATTTTTTTTTTTTATAAAGCTCTTCTATGCTATTATTATAATGATAAAGGCAGCTTTCTGCTTTAAGTGCATTTGCTGCTTTCTCAATGTACTTACTGTAGTTTCTTTATCTAAAATCTTTAACAATACAAATTTTGTTTAATAATACAAACATTGTGAAGGAAGACAGTACGTATTGAATAATCAAGGCTTCTGTGAGGCGTGTGGTAAGGGTGGATTTTTGATGTAAGTTCTATCATTTGTCTCCTTCATTCATTGTCTTCGTTGGGGCCTTCAGAACCAGGAGCAACTTGTCTTTCTTTGTGAACACCAGAGAACTTGGTAAATCTTGGGTTCAGATTCTAGGCAGATCCTTATTTTCTCTGAGACTTAATGTGAATTATTTGAGCATTCTTTGTTTCGATTCTCCATCTGCAAGATATAGGTAACCTTAGCTACCTCACCAAGAAGTTAATGGAAATGCTGCAGGCATTCAGATAAGAAGTGGGTGAACATGCAAAGCACCAGGTGAAGTTGTAAACTATGACCAGCAACATTTGCCTTTTTCATCCCCTGTTCTTTTCATACTGAGCTGTGCACTTTGGTCCTCTCCTGTGAACTAGCTTGGGAATTATTGAATACTTTGTTGGACTGAGTCATCCCTTTAGGACAGTTAAAAATATTTATTTTTTTCCCATCATTTGTTTCCTGTTGATTCATCAAGTTAGTTGGCTTAGTGGGACCTCCTTCTTTTGGTAATGGTGAGCTGTAACTTCATCAAAATTTTCTCTGGGATTAACTTTGAGTCATTTCAGTTTGCTGTGTCCCAAGGCATTTTTCCAGGACCATCTGAGCCAATGTACCATATCATCACTGTCAAGGAGTGGAGCTTCACTCTTCTATACCCTGAGTCCTGGCCAGTCCCAGCTCTGCACATCTGTTGTTTACCTTGTGATGGGTCTGGCTCCTGTTGGGTGCTTCAGTTAGGCAATTTAACTCACTTATCTACAGAAACCAGACTAGGAAAGAACAAAAAAAGAGAAAAAAGTAGATATTTCTCTGCTGTGTTATAATTGACTCATACTGACAGCAGAGCCACTGACCCAAAAGGGGGAGCAAGCCAACCTCCTTTCAATAGGAGCGAGTTGTTAGGCGTAGTTTTGTGTGTCATTGTAGGCTAAACTAACAGTTTGCCATGGCTGACACTTGGAGATCCCTTCCCCGCTCCTGGCTACACGCCTCTGCTCTTCACCTTACTTGATTATATGGGAAGGAGATTCAATAAGTGAAACATCAGAAAAATAAAAACTTTTCAGCAAAAAGAGGTAGATATCTCCTTGCCAGGTTAATGAATTGGATCAGCAAGCTGTAAACAGATAAAAAAATGTTAAATGAGTTATGAGTTGTAGCAGAAGAAGGGGCAAAAGAGGAAAGAAAGAGGGCGGTGGAGGCAAATGGGGTGAGAACAGAGCAGAAACATACTCCCCCGATTCCCTGATGTTCTCTGGGGAGACACCACCAGTGATCCATACGCCTTCCCCTCTTTCTTGACTCCTGAATATTAGTGATGTTCCTTTTTTAACTTTTTTTTTTTTTGGGGGGGGGGGGGGAAATGACTCAAAGAACAGTTTAGGAGCCAGATCAAAGCATTCTTGAGATCCTAGAGATATCCTAGGAAATTTCTCTGATAACTTTTACCTGGACTCCCCTTCTTATTAAGAGGCACTTTCTAGGCATCAGTGATGAGTAACTTCCCATTCCCTATGGCCAGCCGAGGTCTTTCCTTCTCTAGAACAAATTATACCTCTTTGTGCTCAGCTGGACCTTATTTATGGGAAAGGACCTCACATTAGCCTTATCATTTGTTAAAGCTTTGGGATGATGAATCAGAACTCCAAAGCCATTGGCTGGAAGGAATTATTTAGGGGAGTAAATTTAGAGTTAATCTATTCATAGGAATGTACCAGATCACAGCTCAGAACTAATGTCATTTCTGCTCCCTCTCACTCCCCAATATCTGCTTCCCTTAGCATACATCTTCAAGCTCATGCTTTACTAACAAGAGCTAAATTTATATTTTTAAGGAAATCAAAGATTCTCATCCTCATGTTCTTCTAGCAGCTGGTGTTTCTGGCACTGCGCTCACACAAGAAATCTATGGCTCTGAACTGGGATCTCTAGAGACTTATTAAAGTGCCCTGGCCACAAGGCCTGTCTCTCCCTTGACAGAGTACTTAGTAGTTATTGTTTTTCTTTTGCAAAAAACCTTCTTTCTGAAAACTAATTGTATTCCCGCAGGATAATTTTTGGGGGGTGGGGGGGTGTTTGTTTTGGTTTTACTAAAACTTTCACAGTTTTTAAACTTTTGCTTTGATCTTTGAAAGCTCAGAGAAAGTTTTTCAGCAGTGGGTAGAAAGAGAAATCCCAGGTGCCAGTGAACGATGGGGTTGTGGGTGAAGCATGGATGCCCTGTTGTTTGCTTTCATGTCTTTGGTTTGTCTTTGCGGGTTTTTTTTCCCCTCCCATAACATTGCAAACATTGCTCTCTACTGCTTTTTACAGGGAACAAGATTTTTCTTCCCACTGATACATTTTTCCGATTGAAATGGGACAGCCTGGAGAATCAGCCAGCAAGGAAGGCATTCCAGGAGCATGCTAGGAGCCTAAAACTTAGAAATTCAGGTAAGCAACAAGGGAAAGCTTTCGATTTCCTCTACTAGCCACATGCAAATATGTATCTGGTCCTGAGACATTTTCTTTGGTCCTGTGCAGACCTTAGGTATTTTCTCTCTACCCACTTGAGTAAATTCAGAGGATCAGCAACTAAATGCACTTCTTTCTGGCTATGTCACCAGCCCTTTTTGAAACTGAGGGTGGAGCAAATGTATTAGGAAGATCAGGAAATCTCTTTTTTTTTTGAGCATCTAAAAATAATAACAGTTTGCATAAGTTTCCTTACTTGAAACCTGATTTTACCTTGGCAAGTTGACTTTGTAGTATAGTTATCTGTATATTTTTGCAGTTAAATAATTGTTCTTTTTTAAGATGTGGCTTGTCACAGGTGTTTCAGGAAGGTGGTGGAATTCACTTTCCTGAGCATGGAAACATGTCAGTACCGTCTTTCCACACTGCTGATGAGATTAGTGAACTTATCATCTTCTTTTTTCATATCCACCCTCCTGATCTCACAGAAAGAGCTGTGACATATTATTCCTGCAGTGGCTTAAACTTCATAGGAACTCATTGTGCTTACTCTTTAAACTTGCAGATACTGTGAACTCTGAGATACAATCAAGGTTAATTTCAGTATCCTAATGCCTTGAAACTGATACTTACGGGTAGAGAAATCTGTTAGCCTGGTCACAGCAGAGCATGAAGTCAACTATTAGCGTCACATGCAAGCTGGTCTTTGCATATGGACAGAACTGCATTAGGGGACAATTAAATGATATCAGTTTAGACCAGGGACTTTTCTAAGCCGATAGCCTTTAGAGCTATTGTGGTTTTTAAACATCAGGTTAATTGAGAACTGCTGTATATTTAATAGGGGGGCCTTTGGGATATGACTACAAGGACTCTTTGTTGTTCAGCAGTACATTAGGCAGAAACTGCAATTCTGAAATGGTCATATAAATCCCAGGAGGCACAATCATTAATGGGACACTAAGCTCCAATTAAGGGCATGGCCCAAAAGACCACGGTGAAAAACATGGTCCTTTAGCACGCGTCCCAGAGGATCCCTCTGATCCAGCTGCTTGATTTCAGCTACAGAAACATAATTGCAAATAACAAAATATTTACTCTGAAAAAAACATACTCCTTGTTGTCTGGAATGTAAATAAGTAAACAAGCCAAAACCAAAGGATCTTTCAAATTAAGTTGACTGACTCCAGACTAGAAAGACAAGATAGCTGCATATCATAGCTGGAAGTCCCGATCCCTTTCACCTTTTCAAGAGGAAGGATTTCATAGCACTTGCAGTCCAGCCCTCTGAACTTCATTCTAAGTCTGTTTAATGTTAAGTCAAGCCTCTCCACAAGTTTATATTTAGAAACTATGAAGGCCTGTCCCCTGTGACACCTTTTAAGTTTTGTTCCTGTTTTTTGGATTCTCTGAGTTCCACGAGACACAACTACCCAGTTTAGCCAGTGTGCTAGTTACTTTCTAAATGAATTACTGGGTCTTACTGGTCGAATACTGCAATTCTGCATAAGATAGACCCAGATTTTCTGGAATGCTGTAGATATACATTTGCCGAGAACACTAGGTCCTGAGAGTCCAGCTGAGAATCCAACATGACTGATGTCTTTTGGAAATTTTAGCCTTGATAACTTCAAAGACTCTTTGCAGACTACTTAACTTAGTAAGTAAATAATTTGTGGCTACATGTGAATACTTTCCATTGTCTTAATCTCCTTTAATAGAACCCTTTCCCTGAACGCACCCAGAAATCACCTAGTTGTTTGTCAGCTACACAGACCATCTGAGTGGGATGTTAATTAATATGACACTATGGAATTCAGTTTAGTGGAGTACCAGAAAAAAGGAAATTAATTTCAATCATTGACAAGCTTGTCAATTTAGTTGTATTGATTTTTTGATACCTCTACAGCACATGGCAAAGTTCATACATTGTAAAATACATCATTATTATTGGCTCAGTCTGCTGGATGCAAGTGGACTGTTATTTTTTTCAATAAATTGACATTCTTTAAGTGTATGAAAATGCAAAATTATGTAAGTGGCTTTTATTACTATTTTTAATACAATATCAATTTACCATCTTTAATGGTGATTCTCAATCAGGGAGTTATTTCCCAATGCCTAAAAGCCAGCTGGTCTCAGAGCGACCTGAAAACCACAGTTTCTTTAGCTGGCAAAGTTTAGCAGGAGAAAAGCAGGTGAAGCTGGCCATTAGCAGACATTGGCCTTGAGCTTGCTAGTGGGAGCTGGTATTCTTTAGAGGCTCCGGGGCCCCCTGAGGTTGGTGTGATTGCTGGCCCCTGGGATGAGAGATGCTTCTAGAGCAGGGAGTGTGGATCCCTCTCCAGTCTTCTCCTTCAGGGCTGTGGTGTCAAGCTGAACAACAAAGCAAAGTCCTCTCTTACAGAGCACAGATCAATCGTTGAATGCTCAGTCTCTACAGTGTTGTAGAAGTCAGTGTCCAACGCCGTATTTTGCTTTTGTCAGACTTCCGTGATGGAAAATCAAAAAGCAATTGTTGTTTTGCTGAGTCCAGCTCTAGCAAAATAAATTGAAGGTGTTCTGATTAAGTTTCTGCTTTTGGTCTGTCTCTTCAGAGCATATAGAACAGCAGAAAACCTACATTTGGCTTCTGTCTGTAAGTTTTCTGCTTTTTAAATGCAATACTCTCATATTCCCACCTGAGGTCATTAGCCACAAGGTAGGTTTAAAAAAAAAAGTTTGAAGGATGGATGTAGCTGCATACAAACCCCGGCAATCTGCACTCATGTTTATGCTGATGCTTCTGAAATTCATCATGTTACTCTGTTAAATCTCAGGACTACAGAATGTAGTGCTTGTCTAAAGTTTCAAATAGAATTTTTATACTGAGGAGTGCCTGTAATAGAGGAAGGGAAAGCATGTTATTTCTGATGAAATGCAATCGCTTTGCATTTCAGGATATGAGACAGCTAGTAACACCTGAGTTTTGTGTTTGGTTGTGGTTTGGTTTTTTTTTTTTTCCTTTGGAGCATCCCTAAACATTGTTTCAAAGTCAGTAAAATACATATCAACCTCTGGGAAGCAGTAATTTGGGGGTAGGAGAGGGAAATAATTAAAAAAAACAAATCCTAAACCCTTGAGGTTGAAAAGAATTTTTTCCAACGTTAAATGTGTAATAATGAAACCAATATTCCCTACAGGAGAATGCATTTAGTTATTGATAAGAACTATTTGGTGAATTTTAGTCCTTCAAGCAATTGCAATCTTTCTATATATGACACAATAATTCAACAAAATCAAAACACATATTTCTGTCGAATTCAATTTCAGAGTATTCTCTTTTGCTTAAAATTTAAATTTGCCTACATTTGCCATGGAAATATTACAGCTTTTCCATTGAAAAAATAGATCTCTCTGGTCAAAAATATCAGCAAAGAAGTAAACTCTGACAGAATCTCTAAATTACAATCCAGTTATCTCAGCTGAAATCATTTAGACCAGCTCTAGCAGTAATAAGTCTCAAGTGTGACAGTGGTGCTTCCCTTTTTTTCCCAAAGAATTTACTGACTTCAAGACTAGCATTTCAAAGCTGCTCTGCGTGATCAGACAGAGTTCAGTCCACCAACCCAGGATGGAGTAAAACAGTCAATTGCTCATCAGACTCCTGTCCTAACAGTTGCTTCACAACGTTGAAGACAAAATTTAAGTGTATGAATTAGGGGAAGTCTGGACTTTATCAAGAGCAAATATAAAGAGAGAAACTGAGGCAGGAATGCGCAGTGACTTGTTCCATCTTCTTGTATATTCTGAAGGTAAGATATTATCCATGTTCAGTCCTGGGTTTACAGTGTTTTTCCAAGATAATGTGCAATGCTCTATTTTATCCCTGTTAAGAGAGAATATTTGCTGTCTCATTCCTGAGTAGGGGTGTTCAGATTTAGCTGTGACAGGAGTACAGGCAGCAGTTTCTTTAGTTGCCACAGCTAAATTTGACAGGGATCATGAATCAGAGCCCTGGGGTGACGTAATTTTCCAAGAGGGAAGGACTGCTGGGGGGTGCGTGATCATTTCTTTGCCATGGCGTGAATTGTTGCTTTTGTGTGTTAATACAATTAGGTGCCTACAATTAGTCAGTCCAAGGACATAATCTATCTATTGACCCGGACAGCAGATTGGGCTCCAGGTCATCAGACTTTACTTCATTACAAGGCTCTAATTATCTCCTTTAGATTTCCCTTCAGGACAATAGGGGTAGGGATACCTCTCAGGAATGTTTTGAGGATTAATTAACATTTGCAGGGAGCCTCGAAGACAGAATGCTGGGTGAGTACATGGGCCTGGATGGCTGGTAACTTCTAGTGCCTGGCTCCCGCTGAAGCAACTGCGGAGCACGTGTGTGTCTCTGGGACTCTCAGCATTACTATTACTCACCAGCTAAGGATGAAAAAAAAAAAGAGAAGTGATTCAGTCTGCTCCTGTGGATCTCTTATGTCAGACCTTCAGGTACGATGCAGCTTTCTGCAGCGGCAAAAAGACTAACGCTTTGTTCCTTTTCTTCATGAACAATGGAGGGAGGGGGAGAAGGACAGCCGGTTGAGTTCTCTTGTGTGATTGCTGACGCAAGACCAGGACAGAGTTTGGCCTGTAAGATTTAGATACTGCTTTTAAATTCTGCCCAACAATTTTATTAGCTAGTCCGGGGGCCATCGTGCTGCAGTGGATACAAGCCTGAGAAGGCACCCTGGCAAGCTCTGCAGCTGAAGTCCCTGCTGCTGCATGAGGGAGTCATGCAGAGGCAGGGTGAAGTTTGCTGGCAGGATCAGGGCCAAGGCAGTTTAAAAAACCAAGAAACAGGAGTGTGTGGAAGGGTACAGTCAGCTATTCGTGACTGAAATGTGTGTGTATGTGAAACCATACTCAGTAACTAAGACATATTGAAAGCGAATGCCAGCTACTGCATTTGGCCTGCCGGCTATTAAACATTGCCACAAAACAGTCAGCAGAGCAATGTCATCTAGACCACTTTGACACAATTGCCTTGTACAATTAACAGGCAATGAAGGACTTCCTAAAAGCACGTGTTCGACACCCTGCTTTGTCATGGGTTTTTGTACTGTTGCAGGGATTAAAAAAAATTAAATTAACTTTGTGCCAGTGCATATTATATTTGGACAAGGGACTAGATGAAATGATTAGAATAATAGCCTTAGAAAAGATCACATTTCCCTACTGTGCCAATGTATTTGACTGCATACAGCAACCCTTTTAGGCCACTGTTCACAGTGAATTGTAACAACTTCCTGCAAAGATCTAAGTTCTGCATCTTTTGAATGGCAAATTATTAGAACTAGGTCAGGTCTAAGAAGAAATAATCATCTTTATTAACCAGAAATAACCAGCTTTATTAATGTGAACTACCACTTTTAGGGTAGTTCACATTAATAAAGCTCTGCAACCAACATACAAATTCACCTGATCCTAATCACCATCCCTCAACAAAGAAGGAATGCATCCTGGGTGCTTGCTAAACACTACAGGTAAACTGCCACCTGGTTGAAGGGAAGCTCTTGGGGATTTTCTGTGAGGCTCATCATTAGTTCTCTGCTTTGAAATCAATGGAGCAATGGAAGGTACAAGATCTTGAACAAAAAACCTTTACCAATATTTATGTATCAATTTTTCTAAGAAGCATTTTGCAGAGGTGATTAAAGAGTATCATTATGAGACTCAGAACAACTGAGGCAGACAGTAATATCCAAAATGTATAGCTACATTTTGCTAACGAGCATCTTTCTTGTTTGACTAAGTGTCCCTCTCCAACGTGTTTTGTAATCTTAGTACTAATATTTACTGCATTTTTGGTCGGAACTGTTTCACAGGGCAGGAGCTCTATGTAACATTCATGTCAGGCCATGGAGGCAAAGCTGCCTGTGGTCATCTGGTACTTATTACCTGCTTTATCACTCGCTTTGCCCTAGCACATCTTTTCTGTATCTTCCTTTTCATTTGAACTCCTTGTATGTGTGTGTCTTTGTTGTGGCTTTTGTGGCATTTTACTTCTGCTGTACAATGTTTCTTAAAACAGAACGAGTCTTTCAAAGGAATCCAAGAAAAACTATAACTTTGGCTGTAGTTTTGTGGGATTAGTGCCTAGCTCCCTTAGACTTCTTTGAAAATCTTAGCCGATGTAAGAACTAAACTCAGATGATCAGTATATTCTATTTCAACTCAGGTAACTGACAGGCCACCTATCATAGACTGACTCCTAGTTAGAATAATGTTTGCTGGAACTGTTGCTCACTATTTACTATCCACGTGGTTTCTTGGAAGCCCACGGTGGCTTCCTTTCGGAAGTTAAGACAAAACACAGGGTAAAGGCAGTGGGTGCTTTGGGGAGGAATTATCATGTCATATTCTAAGACTGATCAAACTAACCACTTCTGTAAGGCTGGCCCATTTTTCCAAGCTGTATGCTCAGCTTTTCCGAAACATATATAAAGCTTTTTTTTAGGGACTCTTTTTTTTTTTTTTTTTTTTTTTTAAGAAATCAATTTACACTGAATATCAACTGAAACCAGCAGAATGGTTAGAAAATACTGGTGTATTTGTATAGAATTTCCAGCCAAGCAGAACGTCGACATTGTACTTAGGTACAGTAAATACACACACATTCACAGGCACACACACCAAAAAAGATTTTTGTTTCAAAATAATCTTCATTACATGAGGATTATCATAATTGTCATTTCAATTGACTGATTTTAGTCTTTAAAAGAGGGTATAATAGCATTCACTGTCTGAGACTGAATTACTGTCATTATGTTAAAGGTGCACTTTATCACTTAGCTTTTCTCCATTATAAATGCTCGTAGACGCACACCGCTTTCTGCTGCTACAAAACCTTCAAAACATAATATGACAAAGTTTTGTATCCAGACACTTTGTTACTAAAACTTCAGAACAAAGGAGTACCAAAGGCAATCTGCCGTTGCTAATACAACCACGTTACCAGAAGATAGAGAGGATATTTTAGCAAGAGCAAGTTTCTGAATTCCTGCAGAAGAATGCAAACTGTTCGCAGAGATAAAAAGGTATTTTGTGTATCTTTTGCCAGGAGGGAAGATGCAGAGTTGCTCTTCTGCTCAGAGCAAACTTAATAAGATATGAGCAGATCAAGCAAATATCAGCCCAAATGAGAGAAATAGCCATGCCGTACTATCCCAGACTTGTCAAACTTTTCCCGATGATGTTTAGATGAAAATCCAGACATTGCCATGATATTAATCTGCCAGTGTATAAATGACATTTATCACTTCTGCAATCTCTTTTGATCTGGTATCTTAAGACTCTTCATATGTAAAAGTTCTCAACACATTGCCCTGTCATCTTGATACATATGGGACATCTTTTACTTCTGCAGGCACAGAAGAACCAAGTCTGGGTATGTCACTACGGCACAACACTTGGGCAGAGCTCTGTTGAAGTAAATGTCACTGTGCCTGGAGTAAGAGGCTATAGAGAGGCATAAAGGTATAAACATCAGATCTAGAGAGATCAAGGACAAGAATTTGCCTGAGGAGCAAACCTTTTTCTTTAGGGGAAGAAGGGAGCCTCAATTCTGAGATACTCAAATGGGGACAATTTAAAGAATCTGTTTTTCAGAGGCTGTGGTCAGCACAAGAAGGGCTAATTATAAAGTGTTATGTGAAAAATTAAGTCCCCAAAAATACTTTTAAAAGCTTGGGCTAGGTGCCAGGGCACTAAAGAGCCCTGCGAGTTTTCTTGTAAGTGGCAGCACTTAAACAATTCCTCTGACCTCTCCTGGACTATACAACTTTCAAAAGTGAACCAGAAGAGGACCTCTATTTTTGATGCTCTGCTTGCCATTACTGGGGCACCTGAGCTTTGGGAAATAAAGGCCAGTCTCTTGAAAATCAGACTATTGTGGGAGGCCTGAGACTTGTCACCTTTGTCACTTCTGAATATTTCAGCTTATACTCGCCCACCCCTTTATGGGAATTTTTCCTGTTGTAATATTTTCTTCCTCCTTCACAGTGATTATTAACAGATTTTTTTTAAAACGCCCAGAGCAGCATACTTAGGTCAGAAAACAGAAGCTAGCATGTTTTTGTCTGCCAGCTTCCTCCCTTACTTATCATATAACATTTCCCTTATGTATCCCTGGGTTATGCACAGGTCTGGTTCCATCATTGCTTTGTGGGGCAATGAGTAGGTTCTTGCCTAGAAACAGATTTACAGTACCAAGGTTTGAGATAGAGAGAGGTATTCCCTTATTTCCTTTCTTTTTTTAATCAAAGGACCTTATATAGAAAGAATTCTTGGGCATTTAGAAATATCTATGCCATAAGAAGAGTTTGTGGCATTATATGAAATTTTTCTTTAGTAATTTTTTTTTAATATTCAATAATGGGGCTATAAAATTATCAATAAAAAAATCAATAATCCCTCTACATTGAAGACACTTAGAGAAATAATACTGGAGCAGACTGAGGTGTTAGGTGGATAGATAGGTATTTTTCTTTAAATTATATGAATGAAAGGAAGGGGGAAGGAAAAGATATTTTCCTTCTTTTGTCAAGGTTTTTTACTGTAGGCCACATTTAGCTCAGCTAACCTCGTGGCGAAGTGAACGTTGCACGGTTCGGAGTTCGAATGCAGTCAGAGAAGTGTTCAGGTGTTGGCACACTGAACCAGACCATGTTGCCTGAACGCGAAAAATTAGGACAGAAACCTTGCAAGAAGCTTTTCACAGTGAGAGATGATGCTGCCAGCCCTTTGTAGACATTTAACACAACATTTTTCACAATCTTTTAAGTTTTTGTTGCTTTTTTTTTTTTGGCGGCGGGGGGCATCTGCCATTGCAGGAAATCACAGTTATAGGATAGGCGGGTAAGGGCAAACCTCAGCTTCGATAAGACTTCAGAAAGATACTTGAATCAAATGCAGTTACAGGATTTGCAGAGGGAATTTTCCTTTTATCTAAATCTGATCCTCTACTAAACTACCAATTTTTTGACAATAAATGAAGCTTTCTTTCTAGAGGAAGAAGTAGCCATTCTTGGTTCTGTTTTTCAAAAGTTGCCTACTTCTCTTAACACTGGAACTGACCCTCAGATTTTCTGTATTTAGCCAGGGAAAATTCACTTAATCTTCAATGACTAATGAGCTGGGACTTTTACTCTAAACGTAGATCTCAGTCTAGTAGGAAAAGTATGGGAATGCAAAAGCACATCTGGTAATTGGAAAGATGAAAAAGGTAATAATAAAGCGCTCATTTTGAGGCAACAATGATGAAGATAATGGATGATAGCCAAGCAGGCCATATGCACTTGGCTAACAGAATTAATCATGGACTATGCAATGCAAAACAAGAAAGACAAGTACAATAAAACATTTAAAGACAAGAATGGATTTTAATTTTAGGAGCAGTATAAAACAATATGATAATAATGATAGCCAAGTTAGCCCTGTGATTGTACAATCCAAACAGGACACAAATTAAAGCTATAAATAATATTTAATCTGCAATACCAATATATGTTAAAAAGTAATAATGACTAAAAATTATTAGAATTCATCAAATGAGTGTGGTATCTAGTATATTCAGAAGGGCTAAGGCAATCCTGAAACTGTCAGATATGAAGTCAGGTTTGGAAATGGAAAAGGAATATTAGAAGTTTCTAACGCACTTTAACAAAGACAATGTCTGAAAATGCGAGCTAGTACTTAGATTTCAATTAGTACAGGAAGACTTATTATTAGAGCCTTGTGATTAGCAGTATAAAATTCTCATAAAGCAATTTTGTAAATATCCCATCTTGAAGCCATTTTGCAGCATCATCTGTCACTAAGCCTCCAGCTACGGCACCTAAGGGATCATGTTTTCTGTCGCTTGCTGTTACATTTTTCTGTTACATTTCTATATACTTGTATTTTAAATCATCCAAACAGTTTGTGTGTAACAAGCCCTCACCCAAGTACAGGCACTGTCTGTTCGGGAATTTCAGGGGAATCTTCAAAGCTTTCTGCTGGGCCAGAAAAGACTCTAATGAGAGGTGGCTGAGCACCCTCTCCTCCCCTTGGACCACAGTATCCTTTGGCCTTTACTGAGCAGAAACAATAATCACACTGATAGTAATAAAAAGTACAACAGAATAACAAGTACTCTCTGTTGGTAACACTAAAATGAGAGATTGCTGTATGGCTTTTTGAATTGCATGGCAAGGTGTCTTATATGTATAATAAAAGGTGCAAAAAAACCTTATGATCACAAATGAGTGACTATTAATTTGAACAATATCAGGTGTGATTATGGCTGTGTTCTAAGCAGTCAGATGCATTTAAAAAGGAGAATGAGTACCTAAATGCAGGAACAAAGAGAGCACAAGAAACCTGGAAGTTGGGAGTAATTACTGATTTGAATAAAAATAATAACAAAAAAAGTAATAACCACAAACAATGAAAGGGGAGGTTGACAGTCAAGTTACATCAATGTGTTTGCATGACAGCGTAACACCATTTCAGATGTAAGAAGAAGGACGGAACAAAAATGCTTCTAGAAATATTGTTTCTGTCTCTACAAACAGAATAATACTGTACTTAATACAATGGTGGAACTTGACAGTACAAAAGGTATTTCTTGGGGCTTTTTATTTGTTTCCAGTGCTTTGTCTAATCATACTGTGCATGCATATCTCCAAGACCTAAAATTTTAAACAACGCAAGTTTTGCAAACACAAAGGATCATGCTAAACACAAGTGAGTTCTTACTTCTAACCTGAAGAATCTTAATCTGAAGATTTATATTTAATGGTAGCTCTTTTTTTTTTTTTTTTAAGGTCAGGTTTACGTTAGAGTTGTGTGTGTGCACATTTGTGCAACTTTGTGCTTATTCAATGGGTCAAATGCCTTTTTGCATCCCTGACTCGCCTTTGCTTGCTGTGGACTCTCTGGATTATGGTGAGGGCAAAGATGATCAGCTGGAGACAGCTCATAGTTGAACTTGGGCAGGAAGCCAACCATGTTGTCAGCAGATGTTTTGCGGTATGTGGGTCACTAGGAATAATCTAAGTCCGTTTTTTTTCCCCCCTTTTCAGCACTGTAAAGACCTTCAAGCTGACAACTAGAAGCACAGCTCTTCTACCCCAAAACTATTTGTTATTTAAATATGGTAAATTGTTAGTCTCCTTTGGGATTTCTGTAGCAAGCTGAACAACTGTTGTGTCAGAAAGGTGCACGTGGTGTGTGTGCTGCTTTGCCATGGTAGCGTGCTGACCTGGATTGAAAACATTTATGTTTCTTTGAAAGGCTTGGAGTTGCATAAACCTAGGTGCTAACATGTTCATATGGACCTGAAATCTTTGCTTACCTTCTCACGATTTCAGTCTCTTCTGCTGTACAGTAATTAATCTGATTTGTCAGCCAATTGCTGTTGCAACAGCTTGCAAACTTTGTGAGAAGCCCTCTTCTATCTTCCATGCCCACCCTTCCTTATGTACCCATTTCTGTCAAGAACAAACATACATATATTCATACATACTTATATGAATACACACACATATACGTATATATGTAGGTATTTTTCTGGGTGTGTAGCCTAGCTGTGTCAATTACGGGAAAGAGGAGGGGAGGTCTCCTTGCAACTGGTGTCCCAGGCCTTTGCAGAGGATATGCTTATATCCTGATTGCAGTTACTAAGAGCAAAGACTGGTCGTGAAAAATCTAAACCATGCAGTCTTTGGCCACAGATAATAATTATTTCCATCTTGCACACTCGGATCTCTTCCCCATTTTTGGACTGATGCCTGGGACAGAGTCAGCCTGAGGCTCAAGCCTCTAATAAAGGGCCAAAAAATTGTTGTGACAGTGACTTTGAGTGAATTACTGAAGCCTTTCCTCATGTCATTTTCTGTTGTGCAAAATTTGGCTAAAAGTAAAAACAATCACAAATGCAAAGTATTATTAGGCCTAGGTGGAGTCTGAACTAGGATTTATTGTGTTCCTTGTAATAGTAGCGGTTGGCCAACCCATTCTCCACACTCCAGCTCCATTCCCCTGGAGGTGCTGGGTGAACTGTGCAGTAAGGGAGATTTTCACATTGTCACAGGTGCTCTGCTATGTGCAAATTGTTTTTCTTTCCTGAAGCCGTTTCCTAACTTCTTGGACAGGTAAATTGGCCCTCCCAACAAGCTCAGCAGTTTTTGTGAGGGTTTTCCCAACTCTAAGATAAAAAGAAATTTAATTTCAAACCTCATCTTTTTTTCTGTTATAAATGATTAAATGCATGCACATGAAGGAGGCGGAGGAAAGACACAGTGATTTGTACTGAAGCGTTCTTGTAAAACAAGAAACCTGTCTTGAAGGAAATTGTGTTTCTTGGAGACTTTTTCACAAGTTCATTCCATACGGGATCATCCCTCCTGAGCTTTCATCGCCAGAAAATGTTTAGGCTGATACTGTGGCCATTAGCTGAGAAACAGGTTTTAGTGTCAGCAAGTGCATGATGCTGCCTACCCCGCGCTCTGGAATAGAGGGGGATGGCAGCTGCTTTGGCAGCACAACACCACACGCCATCGGGTGGTGGGATCCAGGTTGCTGCCCCGGCAGGCGTGTGACTCAGCCCGGGGTGGTAGCAGTCATCAAGAGGGCTGTGCTGTGACACCACTGCGTGTAACTGGGGAACACTTTGTAGGAAACTTGCCTTGGCAATAGCAGGACTGGAAAATTAAACTCCCCTATCCCTAGGAGGAAAAGGAAAGTTTATATCGGTAAGAACTTTAGCAGCCGTCCTGCTCGCTGAGCAGCATGGAGGTAGGTAACCATGTCAGACACAATTACTGCTCCTTTTATAATAACCCCCTTTTTTACAGACAGCCGGTGAAGTGAATTATCAGCCTGCTAAGCCAGATGTAACACGCTCAAACCTAGTCAACGCTTTGCTTTCTGGGTCCCCTCCAGCTCTGTTGCACCAGGGAGAAGCTGCTGGAGAAAAGTCCGCAGCGCTCCATGCCGATATGCCCAGCACCCCTCTGCGGGGAGACGCTGGGGAAGGAGACAGCAGGGCTATGTGGGGAAATGCACTTCTCTTGGCCATGGTAATGTGAAAGGGTGAAACGAGGATGGAAGGTCGTGGAAGTGCCTTTTTGCACTCTCCATTCGCTCCCCTCTTCTCACTCTGAGGTACCGTTCCTCCCCAGGCAAGCTGCTCCTCCCGCTGATTAAAAAAATAAAGCCCTGCAGTCAGGCGGGGTGTCCTTTCTGTCAGCTATGAGGCAGTTGTCGCCCCATCCTTCCCCTTTCTGAGTGTAATGCAGGCTGTGAGAGTGAAATTTCAAACGTTACGGTACCGTAGCTGCTCTGTGTGTGTAGAGAAATTGGAGGATTAAGAGCGAGAGTGACTGAGTGGTAGACCCTTGTATAAAAATGACAGATGCCCTGGTTTAAAAGGTGACAATTTGCCTATGCAGTGAAATGGTTCTGTCAAGGCATCAGGAAATTTGGGGACTTGAATGCAGAGAAGTAAGCATTTGAAAACGCAGTCTGCCTTGAGCTTCTGAAGTAGCCTCCGAGCTCCAGAACTGATGTTTTGTAATTTTGCCTTATCATCTGCTTGGGTTTATCATGGTGGTAATAGGGATAATGACAGAGAGTCAGTCATTTCCACTTAGATGCCAGTTTTTAAGTAATAATAAGCTCACAGCGGGTTCGATTTGGTCTGTGCTGAGAGTACCTGGGGTTATTTTCCCTTTGCTTTCTCATGGTAAATTATCTCAGCCCACCAGGGCCAAGCTGATTTTCTAGCTGTAAAAACAGAGAAGACGAACATGCGGCACCGCACCGCGCTGTACACTTAGCTGCTTCCTCCTTTGTTGTTTTCTTTAAGTTATTTAGGAAAAGAAAATTCTCCCAGCCACCCATTATGGTTCGAATCCAGGTCATAAAAAAAAAAAAGTAAACTAATAGTGGACTGTCTCCCCTAACCCTCTCACCCCATGCATCTCTCCTCTGTATTGCAATCCCTAATGGGAACATTTAAAACCAGTGCTTATGATAATGCCCTTGTTCCCATGGACACCACAGCGCTGCAGAACCAAGATTAATGGAGGACCATTGAGACTGGTCCTAAAAGATTGTCCCTCTTGTGTATTATGGTCTGTCATGCTGCATCCATTAGCAGAGGAGCGGAGGGTCCTCATCATGTTGGTATCACTGGGACCAAATCGAGCTACTGCAAGATGGCATTTCCATAGCACATCAACAGATCATTTCACCACTGCTTAAGGCATCGTAAATTGGACTTATAGCTCAGCTGCTGGCATAAATAAGTCCCTTTGATAGTTAGTGGAAGACGTTATGACACTCCAGGGTACAGGAGGGGACATTGGCACTGTCATTTTTTTTCTCCAGCCCTGGCACCCTGGTGCCTCTGATCTTTCTGAAGATTCAGGGCACGCGCTCTTCATTACGGTTTGGGCACCAGGGACTTGTTTTTTTTGCAAGATTAATGAGCGCCACGGAAATTCTCCAGCGCATCTCGATAATTAAGTCTTTGTTTATCAAAAAACAAGTTATATTAGGAGCAGAAAATTCGCAGTAATTATTCATAATTCTAACAATTCAAGTATAGCTACCTCATTTGCCTGGGTAATTCTGCTTTTTAATTTCTTGCATACATTTGCATATTAATTTTGCCCGTCGGCTGCAGCAGGCTTTGACAGTTTGTTACTATGTGATGGTTTTCACAGGGGTGCGACTCAGTTGGGTGGCATTTCGACTGGGTGCAATGATAAATTATGAATTTTCTAATTTGCTGCATAATGAAGTAACCCCTTCCAACCCAATTAAAAAAAAAAAAAAGCAAAGATGGTGTCTTTTAAATAATATTTCCCAGGTATTTCATCTCTCCGTTTTTGTTGTTGTTGTTTTGCAAGCATTTTTTTTTTTCACTTAAAAAGCAGATGACTGCATTTGCAGCCTTTCAGAATGACTGTGCCTTTCCATATATCAAACATGATTCATGATTCATGTATCCCCAGACTATATTCATGCCGTAAATTGGCCACTCCTCAACCCTCAGGGCAATCATGGATGATAGCAAAGAAGTCCTAGTTTCTTCTCTGATGTCCAATTTGGGCTGTAGTGATCTGTGTGTATGAGTCTGTCTGTCTGTGTGTCGGGGAGCAGGGATTTCAAATGAGGGAAATAAATGTGTGTTTGTTTTACCTACTTACTCGAGAGGCCGTACTGTTGTAAATTAACTGCTAAACTACTGTGTGGGTTTCCTTCTAATTTCTTAAAATGGTTGTAGAAATAAATGCATATGTATTTATTACTTCAGCATTGTAAAAAAGGATCTGTGGAGACTTAATTTGTGGGTGAGAGATAAGGGATTTTAGTTCAGTGTTGGTAAGTGTGTTCAGTACATTTGGTAATTTTATGCTCATAATGCAGCACTTAGAAAGCACAAGTATTGCTGGGTAAAATTTGTGGTGTTTCATTATACAACTGCAGACGGGCAAAACAGTTTAGAAATACTGTAGGCCTGATGCCATCCCGACTTTAAAGAATCTGAAATAACCCAGCCAATCTGTTTAGCATGATGCAAATACTGTAATTATACAATTATGCTGCATTTTTAATATAGAACAATTCCTATACATTTTGTTGTCTCTTAAAATTCTGCATTATTAAGAAACCAAGCCACGATTTTATCGGAGGCTACGCCACAACCACATGGCAGTAGATCATGGAGGATTTTGACATTAATACCCCACAATCAGGCAGCCGAAAGCACGCAGCGCTAATGCAAACCCACCACCAAGTGCAGCATTACACAGTATTAATTCTCCATGTCCCCGTAAGGCGAGCGAGGAGCCCTCCACGCTCCCCTCGCCCAGCCTTGGCAACGCACCCCACAAAGCCCCGGCACCACCTTCCAGGAATCCAGCCGGACAGCAAAGTGCCGAATGCCGCCGTTCAGGGCTGTCAACATTATTGTAATACACAGCGCACAATGTCAGCCTGGCACAACTGGGCAACGCGGAGCGCAGCGATATTATGGCATAATCACACAGCTCAATTCAACCCTACAGTACGGAGCGAGCGGCAGTAATACCGAGCACAATACAGCGTTGTCATAACATATATTAAAGCCGTTCAGCACAGCCACAAAGTGTGGTGGCATGTTGCATGTTTAGACATAAAAGTGGAAGCCGGCTGCGGTGCTGGCGCCGCTCGCCGCAGCTGCACACCCAGCCTGCACCAGCCACGAGCACCTACGGCCAAACCACCCCAGTGAAATGCAGGCGACAGCGCCGATAGGCAGCTTGCACTCCTCAGGTACAACACACGGACCCATGGCCCAGGCCCATGACGAAACCTGAATAAACGCCCGACATATGCGCTCATTACCACACAATTTAATTGTGCCGAGCATTGCTCGGTGGCAAATTGCCACTACAGCACAGTGGCAAAACACTTTGCCTCGTACCGTCACAAAAGAAACAAAACTTATCTCAAATGTACCACAGTAGCCTAAACAAGAGCACCTTGTTACTCCTTTATATTAATTATGGGAAAACTTCCCTACGTGATATTTTACCAGTGGAAAATGCAGCTTTGTCAAAATCAAGCTTTCCACAGGAGTGTCTTGGTTTAATGACATTTTGACAGAAGGGGGGAGGTTCTTTGTGCTTTCTTAAATGTTAACAAATCCATTTAGACTTTTTTCACTTTTACATGCCTTTTTTGCTTTGAATTTTTGTATGATTAAGAAGTTTTTAATACATCAAAATTGTCCAAGTCAATGTTATTTTAATAATGATGGTTAACCTCAAATTTCCCCCGTAATTTAACTTTGTGGCAAATGCAGTTTTTTGATTCTGAATAGGAACATCATTTTTAATGAATATTTTTTTTAATATGCAAGAGAGGAAGTCCTGTCTGTCTTTTGAGCCCAGAACCCTGCAAGTGCCTCAGTAATGCTACCAGTAATCCAAAAAAGTCATAAAGTTTCTCAAAACCACGATTAGTGCAGCAGGGACAGGATGCCTAATGTTTAGCTGCCATGATGTTGCTGAGATGATGTGGTTTATCTGCAATAACGAGCTGCCCCCACCTCCCCTCCCCCCGCCACACCCTTTGTCTGGGAAGTGTCAGTCTGGAGGGTGTCTGTAGGTTGGGGTGCCCCATGGGAAAGCACGGGGCTGCCCCGGAGAGTGGGGCCAACACAGTGCAGCACTGGGGAGAGCTGAAGCGAACCCATATGTTGCTGTAACGCAGCGTCACGGTGCACTGTCACAGTCTTGTTTTCTGGTGTTTGCTCGATAAAACATTAGAACTGCGTAAAGGGAAGCGACTGATCCTAAAATGTAGGCTAATAACATGAGCCTTTGACTAAAAACATCAATACACCCCAGTAAAGTGCACAGTTAGTCATGGCAATTAATAGTTATCTAATCTGATTTATATTAGGGCTTTCTATAATGCCCACTGCTGTATCATGTATGCTGTGATCAAATGCAGCAGACATGCATAGCGAGGCGTCTTCCCAGACTTCAGTCTCCTCCCTTCCCTCGTTCTCCTTCACTTTGTTATTTATTATTATTCAAATTTATACATCACTAAACAAAAGAGCACTCATCCCAAGCCACTGATAAACTCTTAAAAATACATCTCATAAAATGAGCAGACTCCATAATTATCCATGGATAAAAATGCAACAGCAACCATGTGACTACACTAAATTTAATCAAAATCCCTAACAAATCACCACCAGAGTTCCTTCCAACCGTATCTTTGCTCACCTTTTGCCAATGAGCTGTACGGAATAGACTGGTTTTGCACTGACACCTGAAGGCTGTTTTGAACCAAAAATCAAATGGATTTGAAGGCGCAGAGCCTAACTGGGAAATGCCCTTTCCCTTTTAATACCTGTGCTGATTTCTTAGGGAAACAGTAGCAGTAGCACATGTCTGTTGAACTAGTGCATACATCAGTTTGGTTGCAATGTTGCAGTATGGCTTTCCTACTGGGTGTGCATGGGTGACTCAAGAAAAATAATTAAAATTTTAAAAGTTTTAATTCTTGAGTGAAGACATAGCCTTAGAAGCCATGGCCATTTAAGATAAGAGGGCAATTTAAAGCCAGCCTCGTTCGTCTTCTTCAGTTGGAGCGGAGAAACTTTCTGATGTGGGCTGTGTATTTGTCCTGTTTCACAGGTTTGAAGTAATGAACTTTCACTGTTAATTGCAGTGCTTGGTTGTTAAAACAGCTGCAGTAGAGGTTAACCAAGGTCTTTCTACTGAGGGAGACTCAGAAAGGCCTGGGACATTCTGGTCCGGAAAGGGGGCACTTGCACACATACAGACTGACCTCCAGCCCTAGTGAGAGCAGTTATGATTTATTTTCTCTTGAGTATCTTCAGAAGAGAGTGGTGGACTAGTAAGAAGAGGCCTCTGCTTGTGGAGGAGGAGGAACAATAGGTCTTACCAGTATGAAGTGGCTTTTGAGGCACGAAGCCTGCTGGAATGGTTCTTGAGGACTTTGTAGGACAGGGAAAGCCAAACTTGGGATAATCTTATACGTACCACCCTTTGGCAGTGGTCCATATAGGAGATTATCCTCAGAGCCAGGACATGGTTACTTCCTGGAAAGTGAGCTGGTGGTCTAAAACAAAGCCCAAAGGTGAGATAATCATCAACCAGTGAGGACTATCGGGTATCCAGCGCTCAAGGGCACACTCTGACCTCCTTTCCTTTAGCTGTGTAGAGGTATCTGAATTGCCTTAATCCTTTGCTGATTTCATGAATTACTTTTTCTCCTCTGCGGAGAAGGGTTAGCGGGTTTGACATTCACTTAAACTTGTTCCCTACTATTTCCTGACCTGAAATATGTTTTCAAAATTGGCTGCAAGGTGACCCTAGTTTAGGGATTTAACTCTGTAGGCCACTCTTTCATGGACCATTTCCTTTCCCAACACCTTAAGCCTCTGTGTTTGACTATTACAAATGCGTCACTGTGTGGATCACTGTAGGTGTTCCAAATAAGCCAGCCTTTTTGTAGGAAGTCAAATACATTATATTCCCTTTATATATTCCCTTTATTTGAGAGGCGACAGCAACTGTTCTGCTAGTGTTTCTTCCTTCCAGATTTTGTATTGCACTTCAGAATTGCACTGCTTTTGAGGGGTTCATACTAGAGTGAAGCCAAACCCCGAGGCACCAGGGCTGCTGGGTTTGTGGGCAGCGGAAAGGGCCTCTGTGTATCCTTTCATGCAGCTCATCTGCTACTCATCGACTAGGTTTTCTTAATAGTGGTGAATATTTTGCCTGGAAAAAAATAATATCTGTACCCATTTCATGTATAACAAGATTAGAATGATTGGCCACTTAAAACTGACTCTGACGCCAGAATTTTTAATAAAAAAAGATCAGCAGGATCATAGAATCATCGAATCATTTTGGTTGGAAAAGACCTTTAAGATCATTGAGTCCAACCATTAACCTTAGCACTGCCAAGTCCACCACTAATTTGGTTGCATCTTTTAGCAGTTAGGATTTCTTCCATCTTGATACAAAATGAATAAAATTTTCAATAAAACAGCTTCTCCTAGTTACTTTGACCTCTTGCGTTATTACTGGATAATTCAAAGGTACTTATCCCTTCCTTGCAAGTCAGGTTGTAGGAAGTTGTGGGCCTCATCCACCCTGTGACCCTTTTCTGCTCTGGGGGCTCTGGATTTCTCAGTTCTGCTTTAAAGCTTTGTTGGAATTAGTATGTGGTACTCAGAGAAATCTGCCATAAACATGAAAGGCTTTAATATTCATGGCTTTACATTAGATAATAAAATGGTTTTCAATAAGCAAAAGTATTGCAAGCTGTAAATAGATAAGTTATTAATCATTAAAGTCCATTTTCAGTAGTTGACAGAATACTGTCCTTTCACTGAGTTTAGAAGTTTGTGGGAGACATGTTTTTCTTGAGCGAGCTCAGGCATGTTTAGCAAATAAGATTGCAGGGATGCTAATATTAAAATCAGTCTAAAAATCTGTACTCTTATCCATTCATGCTGGTTTTGAATCACATGAAAAAGGGCTTTTTAAGAAAATCACATGAGCTTAATTTAAAATTAAGATGATGTAACATCAGTGTAGTCTTAACAGGGGATTAAAAAACTAAAAAAATACTGATACATTTTCTCAGTTGGAATATACACTGTATTTAAAAAAAAAAAAAGTATTGGATTAGTAATTTTTTGTGTTCCTAAAGTAAGGTAGATACCAAGAGAAGATAACCTATATTCCAAAAATATAGGAAATGGCGATTGTTTCTATGCTCTCTTAAGCCTTTTCCTCTTGACTTTGAAATCACGTATCTTAAATTTGTTTTGTTTTCAGCCTGTTAAGGTTTTTTTCAATTTGTATTTTTGTTATTACACTCTGGTATTACAAATTTCAATGTATTTTTCTTACATCTGTGTTGGCCTCCATCCGCAGCTGCTCAACATTTTTGTTCGCTTTTTGTTATTATAACTGTATAGGCACAATAAAGGTGAAGTCTCTGCTCTGGGAATGATTCCCAAAGTTTGGTCAGCAGGTCAAAATGTTGCAGCCCTGATGACAGCAACGTGTGATAACCTCGGTACAGCATTCACAGCTTTCTGCTCATGTGTTACTCATCTTAGAAGGGATGATAACGCTTCTATTTGTGTTCTTTCTGCTATTGGGTTCTTTCTGTCTTTACACTATTATAGGTGAATAGGGTCCATTAAAAAAGAGACAAAAAGCTTCTGGCATTTGTGTTATGTAGCACCTGTTTAGAATAGTCATTGCTGTGACTAAGTTTGTGATGGATCCTTCTTGATTGCTCTGGAACTCAGGGAAGTAAGAAAGCTTTATTTTGTCCTAAATAAGGTATATTAGTTAGGTGCTGTAATCACATAAGCCATTCTAAGGATATTAATTGAAGTTAAGGCTGGACATTAGGAAAAGGTTCTTCACAAAGAGGGTGGCCGGTCGCTGGAAGAGGCTCCTCAGAGAAGTGGCGACAGCACCAAGCCTGTCAGGGTTCAAGGAGTGTCTGGATTATGCCCTCAGTCATAGAATTTAACTTGATGTTGCCCTGCGAGGAGCAGGGAGTTGGGCTCGATGGTCCTTTTGGGTCCCTTCCAACTTGAGATATTCTATGATTCTAGGATTCTATGATAATAACCTGAAGGCCGCACAAGGCTGGGAAATTTCATAGTGACCCAAGCCGCAGGGAGACAGAACACGCCCCGAAAAGGCAGATCTGGTGGGCAGACCAGGGGAGTAGTGAATGAATTCTTTGTGCTTTGCTTCAGCGTGTAGCTCTTGCTTTACCTACTGCACTGCCTTAGCTGAACCCCCAAGTTTTCCCACTTTTACCCCCCGATTCTCTCCACTATCCCACTGGAGGCAAGTGATCAAGCAGCTGTGTGATGCCAGGCTGCTACTGGGATTGACCCACAAGCCCTGGGAAGCCAAAGCCCACTGAATCGTGACAGCAGAGCCCTCTGCACCAGCTCTTCTGCAAAATGCTCCCCGACTCTGTGGCAGCTGAGCTGTCAGCACCCTATGCCTGCGTTCCCCAACAAAGTGATGCCCAGACGCTCATGGATGCAGCACCTGTGTGTAAACAAGGGATTTATTGACATCTTTGCACAGGGTAAAGCTCCCCAGGGGAATGGACTCGGGAAGAGGGAGGGTGTTAGATGGCAGTTGTTGGACACGCAGCGTGTTCTGCGTGTCCAATGACCCAGTTCTGCAGCAGCAGCTTCCCTGGGAGTGTCTTCAGGCCTGAGCCCGTGCCTGAAGAACTGTGCCTCTGCCATAGCATAGCTCTCTGGCCGTGTCCTGCTGCTGGTAACAGTGGCCCCTGCCTACTCACAGCTGAGGGAGGCGTACGAGTTGCCTTCCTTCACCCCAAACATCGCCTCAGTCAGGAGGGTACTGTCAGAAGCGTGTGTGAGCTGGAGCTTGCGGCAGTGCCTGGAGGGCAGCACTGTTAGACGGCAGTCTCTCGACTGCGGCACAACCGCCCAGGTGTCTTTTACCAATATCTGCAATGAGCATGTGGTTCTATGTCCAGGTAGGGGCCGGTGCAGAGGGTATGTAGGAGGCTGGGACCCTGGTTTTCCATCAGCTCCTCCTGAGGGTGGTGGCGGAAGCACAGCACGTCCTCTGCCAGCTGCTCCCTCATGCAGGTGCACCGCAGCTCTGCGTAGAGGCTGAACTTCCTCACTGGCATGTCCTCGGTGGTCGTGCCCATCTCCAGGTGGAAGGCATGGCCATGGCGGGGCTTCAGGGGCACGAGCAAGTGGTAGATGGCATCCTCCTCCCAGAGACCCCAACTTCATAAGGCGCTGCCCACCTGATGACTGGTGCCAGTCGCGGCATGAAACTGTTCCTGGAGAGTTTTCGGCAGATACAGAGAAGTTCATCCACCAGCCCCTCTGCCATTGTGAAGGGTTCTGACAGGTCCAGGAGGTGCTTGGCTGAAATCCTGCGTGCATCCAGGACAACACTGGGTTTTCCTTCTGGCTCCTGCTGATCAGCCTTGTCTATGGAAGTGCCCTCCTTGCTGCTGCTGGCTGGTCGGTGGCTCCTTTTCCTGAGCCAGCGGCAGAGCCCGAAGACCAGGAGGACGAGGACTGCAGCAGTGGCCCCAGAACTGCCGCTGCAGCGAAGAGCGGGGCTCCACAGGCCAGGCTGCCCTGCTCCAGCTCCTGCAGCCGCCATGTCGCCTGTGGGCGCAGGTTCTCCTCACGCTGCTGCATGCGCAACCGCATGGCCTCCTCCAGCCCATCGCCCACCGTCTGGCGGCACTGGGCGATGCTTTGCACAGCCAGGGCGAGCAACATGCCGGGGGAGGGAGAGAAGGGGTTCAGAGAGGCTGGGAGGGAGCTGGCGGCGGGGGGAGCGGGGACAGGCCGGGGCGGGAGCGAGGCAGCGGGGAAGCAGCAAGGCCTGCGCCCAGCCCCGGCGGCGGCACGGAGCCGGGCCGCAGGCGCTCCAGCCGCCCTCGATGCCGGGTGAGAGCCCGCCCCCCCGGGGCCGGCGGTTCTGCCCCGGCCCTGGTCCCACTCGCCGCTGGCCCAGGCCGTACCAGCGCCCCCTACAGCCCCCGCCGTGGTGTCCCAGGCGCCAGAGCGCACCACGGGCAGGGCCGGCAGCCAGCCCCGCCCTCGCCCCCCCCCGGCTCAGCGGGTCCCGGTGCCCGGGAGTGCTGGGTCTGGGTTAACTTTCTTCACAGGAGCTTGCGCGGGGCTGTTTTGGGCTGATTCTCGTCTGCCTGCCAATGTCAGTCTCGTAACCATCGAATGTCCCGAGTTGGAGGGGACACATGAGGATCATGGAGTCCAGCCACTGACCAGCTGCCAGCTGGATTTAACCCCATTCACCATAACGCTTTGGGCCCGGCCATCCAGACGGTTTATTACCCAGCAAAGCATATGCCCACCAAAGCCATGAGCAGCCAGGATTCTCCAGGAGAACGCTGTGGGAAACAGTATCAAAGGCTTTACTTAAATCTAGGTAGAAAACATCCCCTGTCTTTCCCTCGTCCACTAAGCGGGTCACCTTGTCATAGAAAGAGACGAAGTCTGTCAAGCAGGACGTGCCTTTCATGAACCCATGCTGACTGGGCCTGATCACCTGGTTGTCCTGTATGTGCCGTGTGATGGCACTCAAGATGATCTGCTCCATAACCTTCCCCGGCACCGTGGTCAGACTGACAGGCCTGTTGTTCCCCAGATCCTCCTTCCAGCCCTTCTTGTAGATGGATGTCACATTTGCTAGCTCCAGTCACCTGGAACCTCCCCGGTTAGCCAGGACTGCTGATGAATGATGGAAAGAGGCTTGGTGAGTACTTCTGCCAGCAATCTCGGAACCCTCGGGTGGATCTCATCCAGTCCCATAGACTTTTGTGTGTCGAAGTGCTGTAGCAGGTCGCTAACCATTTCCCCTTGGGATTATGAGGGCTTCATTCTCCTCCCTGTCCCTGTCTTCCAACTCAGGGGAGTTGGGTAGCCAGTGAACAACTGCTCTTACTATTAAAGACTGAGGCAAAGAAGGCATTAAGTACCTCAGCCTTTTCCTCATCCTTTCCTCATCCTTGGTCACTGTTCCCGCCCCCCCATCCCATAGGAGATGGAGAGTCTCCTTAGCCCTCCTTTTGTTGCTAATGTGTAACGCATCCTTTCAGTCTTTATTATATTGCTCCCGTATTCGCCTGTAGAGGTGTGCGTACAAAAATTGCTCCCCTACTACATCCAGCCAGAGCAACATTTCCCTACAATATGAAAAGTAGGAGGTCATCTATTTAGTACTGCAGGATATGGAAATAAACTACTGAAAACTTGATGCATAAATGCACTTCTATAACTATAACAATGCTACTTCTTTCGCATAATTTTAAAATTATTTTACAACTGCTAATTAATTACTTAATTTAGATTTTAAAAGCTCCTTCTCAAATGGAAAAGTGGATGAGAGGAAAACCAAGATTTTTGTTGCTGTAGTGAATCTCAAATTTATTATACCCTTCCTAAAGTCAGCGTACCCACAAGCCAGTGACATTGCAGACAGGCTTTGCCCAAAGAAACAAAACCTTGTACAGTACTCCCCAGGTATTGCCATATCTTTAATGCTTTAACCTGGAGGAACTACATGTTAGTTTCTCTTGTGTATGCAACTGTTGCTCACTGGTTTTACTTGCTAGTCTTCTAGCCATAGTAGGTGCACAGCTTCCCTGCGGGGTGAATACACAAATAATGTTCCTCCTTCTGTAGCAGTAGGTAAACTTGGGCAAAGATCAGTGAAGTTTTGTGTCCAAATACACATGGCAGACTGTGAAAGCACTTCAGGTGGATTCCATAACTCCTTATTCCCTTTTCAGCAGTGACCATGAGATACTATATGCCAGCAAATGGTGACTCTCCAAAGGGATGGTTCTCTAGGGCTTCAGTAATTAGATCAATGAGTTTACTCAACACACAGAAATACCCTTAACTGTGAAACCTTGAGTGTTCTCTTTTAAAAAGTGCTTTTTTGTCTATATAGTTTAAAATGTGTAAAGGACAAACAAAAACATCACTGGAAAATCACTACTAAATCTGTGAAGTGATACCTGAAGGAGACCTGGAGAAGAATGCTGAGCCCAGCTGGCCACATCTTGGACACAACACCTGCAGTGGGGTTTCCCCTCTGCTGTCCTCTGCTGCTTACATGAGCGGTGGCCAACTGTTGGGTCTGGAGATGTATCCACCTTGCAAACAACAGGTTATATCTTGTGTAGGGTAGGCTACCTTTTTTATGTGGACTTAGGTAAGTTTCCCAGGCTTAGTAGTTAGCATTCCCAGAAATGCGAACTACTTCTTTTTGCTGCTTTGTTTGTGTTGCTAGGTGTACCATTCATCTCCATGAAATCTTAGTATTCCCTAAAAAATGTGTCTCAGAATGTTCAAATAAAAAGGTTTTCAACTACTTACAAATTTGCGCTAAAGTGCAATTGGCAAATCAGACTGGGATGATCTCTTTCCCCATTTTGGTGCACATAGCTTTCATTTATTTTTTTGCTTTCCAGATTAAGCATGTGTATTTTGAAAAACCTAAAAAAGGAAAAATCTGGATTTGAATTGCCAACAGAAACCATTTAGTTGAAAAAATATTTGCCATAAGAATGTTTTAATGGATGTTTTAATTTCCACCACTTTTATTAACAAAACAATATTTGTAAATCATCTTCAATGTGACAATAACTATATGTTAATCATTATTAATAATAAAATTATTCAGTGGAGGGACTGAAAACTTTTTAAAATGACTGTGTGAAAAATATGCAAGACAGCAAGTTCAGAACCCAAAGCTATAAATACACAAGAGAATAGTTATTTAACATGTGCTGTAATTTGCACTATTTAAATCTAATATTAGAGCTGCGGCTTTTTTATGTCAAATCTAGAATGCTTCAGCAATGTTAGATAAAAATGGTCATTTCTTCATTTGCTGAAATAGATTGTGCTGAACTTTATAAGAATGCCATGTAGATTTAATCCATGTTAACGGAGATCTTTCTCATTATATGAGTAGGACATAAAAAAATGCTTTCATTTTCTTACATTCAGTAAAGGCAAACTATATTTAAATTTCTGTAATGGTCTGCAAAGACTGGCAACACACAGTAAAGTTTGTCAAAAGGATGATGTGCATTGACTTAACTCTCCTGGTTAATGGGTTCAGTCCAGTTTTTTTTTTTTTTTTGTGGAAAGGGAAGAAAAATTCAATATATAATTTTGTGTCATTTAGGGGAACCATGAATGTAGAATCAAAAGACGGAAACAGAGAAAAATAATAACTGTTCAAATGATTTTAGTCTGAGAGGCAAATAGATTTAGCTGCAGTGCCCAACCCCCCCAACTGTATTTGTGTACACTGGTTCAGAGTTTAAGATTCAGATAACACTCAGTGTTCAAATTTGTCATAAGCCATATGTGCAGGTGAGAAATTGCAACGTTTTGAACTGTTTAAAATTCATTTTATTTGAAACTGTGCTTCAAAACCAGAACAGTCCTGCTAACATTCTGAACGTCACTTGCCTCTTTAATAATATTGCTTGAGATATTTTGAGCAGAGCTAATTTTAAAGTACAGGTAGTTAGCTAGAGTTTAAACTCCTTACCAACTAAGCAAGTTGCATTATGTTTGCATCAAACTTGATTATGCTACTTGCTTTTAGCAGGATATCATGTGCATACCATTGCTTAATTTTATTGCACTTATAATTAGGATGGCATGCACAGCACTCAAAAGGAGCAAAAAAGCAACGGTGCTTCTGTAACAGTGCTTTGGTAGAGTGATTGGGTTTTACTGATGTATTAGTGTATAAAAAGAATTGAGTACAGGCTAGGAACGGACAATGCTATTATGCCACTTTTATATAAGATATAAACCTAAGCCCATATATTGGCACCCTGGGGCTTGCTTATTTCACTGTCTCATATTCTTGATGGCCAATTCTGGAGGTAGTTGTGAACCAGGCTGAGTTTCATGCTGAGGTTAGGGCTCAAAGGGAAGCAGGGCTGCTGGGGTCTAGACAATCCCCATCCTGTCTAACTTCAGCGTGTTATCTTTTCCCACCCAGCTTGCTAAAAGTTTTACAAGCCTATTGTTTCCTAGCCACCAATGTGTTTTGGAATAACCTTTAATTTAGCACCCTGTCTTTATCAGCCCACAGTGCTTTTTGTTCTCCAGAATAGCAAACTAGCATTACTTGTTTGCTAACCCAAGAGCAGTGGCAATATTAAGGAGAGAAACCAAGACAAACAAAACTGATTAGGGCAAGATTTGCTTTCAGAGAACCTATTTCTGTCACAGGGGGATGGATAAATAAAATAATGTTTCAATAATTTATGCGGCATGCACAGCAAAAATGTTGGAATGTGAAACAAAAACGACATGTAAAGAACAACTGAAGTTGATAACTGCTTTAATCAGCTCAGGTGATAATTCTAAAATAAATGGAAATATCGCTTCTGCTTTCAGCTCATGAATGGCAAAAGGTTTTGGATGTGTGTTCCCCTCCCAGAAGTCCACGGCAGTCTTGTTCTCCTCACTGCAATGTGGGACCAGATGAGATTTGGCTATGGCCTGGACATGACTCTCCTCATCGCCAAGAGGCAGTGTGGGCTAGTGGTCAAGCATGAAGCTGGAGGAAACAGGTGCCCAACTCTCAGTCCTCAAGACTCAATTTGGGAACACTGTTCCCTTCACGTGCCTCAGTTTACCTGCCTGTAAGAGTGAGTATTTATCCACTTCCTTGGGGAATCATGAGGTGTAAGGAATATACAGATCATGGTCTGGGAGCTTTTGAACTATTGATCTCCCTAATGAGTGATGAGCACCTCTGTTTCTTTTTCACTCCCTCAGCCTCTGTATGTCCGCTTGGTCACAGCCTCCTTCCTCAGATTCCTATGTCAGCTCAATATAAAAAGAGAAGAAGTTGCTATGGCATCAACTTGGTGCTCACAGGGAAGGCGGAGAGGAGCAAGCAGGGCTGCCTGGGGCCCGGGCAACCGTGGGGCAATGCGGGAAGGCAGCCGGGAGGGCTCAGGGGCGACACTGGGGGCTCTTGCACCTGCAGTCGCAGCCGCTCCATTGCAGGGGTCGGGGTCTGACAGCCCCTCGATGCAAAACCCTGAGATTTGCAGTCTCTTGCAGGATTGATGGGGAGAGTGCTATTCTTTTGCAGGAATTCTTTGTTTCTGGCTTCTTGCTTTTGTTGGCTTGCTGGAGGCAGGGGCAGGTCACTTGTGTCACAACCCTGTTGGGGCGCGGAGGTCCCAGCCCGGGGGCAATGGCAGTGGCAGCTGTGGGAGACTCGGGGGACCGTGTTGGCTCAGAAAGGTTGGGTCCTGGAGGGCTGGGCCCGGGAAGGGGCTGGCACGTCACTGGGTGAGAGGCTGCTGAAGAAGTTGGAGCCTCTTTTTCTGCCTCTCCCTCTCCTTCTCTCTTTCCCCTCCATCTCTGCCTGCCCCCCCTCCCGCCAGCCCTTTGTCGACACTTGATCATTTACATCAAGTTGACATTCGCAGAGTTTACTCAGGGGTCTGTAATTGTATTCTTTCACCGGTTCTGCATTACCAACCATGAAAATGGAATCTTATCATCCCTGACCAATTTTTAATGTACAAAATGATTTGGCCGAGGTTCAAAGGGAGTCACAATTGAAATCAGGTGAATGATACATGTAGGTTTTTTTCAGTTTCTCCGTGCCTTGATTTGATTTTTCTCGTATGGCATACAGGGAGATGTAGCTTATTTTTATGTGTGTGTGTGTGTGTGTACAAGCTATATAAATGCATGTATATACTCTGCACATATATCGATGCACTATCTGCCTATCTATATTTTGTGTACATATCACTCAAATTTACCCATTTGCAATGCAATGGATGACAATGAAGTTTGCTCTAATCCCTAAAAAGCAATCAAAGAATTGGAACAGGGTTAAAGCCTGCTGATAGTGCACTACGATTAATAGGACATTATTAAATAGCCCCCTCCCTCAGCTCCTCTTCCCTCCACCTCCCTCCCCCGCCATCTTGCCAGATGAAAAGAGGCCTCGGAGACAAAATAAATAAATAAATGAGGTTACATTTACATTATAAAGAATAGGGAAGAAAACAATAGGGAATCCTCCTCACTGAAAGGCATACCATCTCCAAAGGGACAGAGTCCTCAAAGTATGGGGGGGAAGGGGAGTTCCTGCTCTCAAATATCATTAGAATGTTTTTTATCTTTTGGCTGTTTCATATTGTGAATAATACGGACATTTATAACTCAGTCAAGCTGCTTCTTTCGAGAGTACAGTTCCTTAAGATCAAGAAATCTATCAACTTACATAGCTCCCTTAGCTATCTTATCTAAGTGCCTCACAAACAGGAATGTATTTATCCACACAGTCCCTGGGCAGGAGGGAAATGTTCTTGTCTCCATTTTATAGATTCAGGAGAATGACAAAGAGATTCAAGGCCTCAAAACAGCCGCTGCTTTTGGAGAGCCTGGCTTGAGGCACCCAGGACTTTCTACCTTTCCTCGTCTGTAGGAGCTGCCCCCTGTTCTCCTGGACGGAGGCTAGAGACTTTACCTGTATTTCTGAATGAAATGCTTGGTTTCTGAAAGGTACACTGAAGAAATGCCAGGTTTGACACACCAGAGTCATTGGCCATTTTTAGAACAAGTGACTTCCTTGAGGTCACGCAGAGAGTGGGTGACCATCCTGGGAACTGAACCTGGCCTTTTCTAACCACAGGACGCCAGTTCCTAAAGCAGTAGAGAATATGTGCTGGTAAAGGAGTGAAGTACTTTGTGTCTGTATCTACTTGGAACATTGAGAGAATCAACAGGAGGGGCATTCTGCTTGCTGCTCAGAATGGACCGATGATGGTCTAATTGCTTCATCCATAACAAGTCTGTTGAGGGAGCAGGGAAGATCTAATGTGTTGTCGCTATTCAAGAGATGCGTGTACAGCTTCCACGAAGGCAGGTTGTTAAGGGTATTTCTGTGTGTTGAGCAAACTCATTGATCTAATTACTGAAGCCCTAGAGAACCATCCCTTTGGAGAGTCACCATTTGCTGGCATATAGTATCTCATGGTCACTGCTGAAAAGGGAATAAGGAGTTATGGAATCAACCTGAAGTGCTTTCACAGTCTACCACATCAACAGAACAAAGAGGTTCCAAGTGCTCTTCGGGTTAATATTTTTGGGGGCTGGGACAATGGTATAACCAGTAGGAAAGCATACCTTTGGTGGGGATTTGTAGTGTTGAAGTGACTGGTAAAGCAAACAGCATTTCGAGATGCTCTGCTGGTGACATCAGGCTCAAAGATCTAGGAAAAAGATAAACCAAACCTGGAAGGGTGCTTAAGCCATACGTGCTACGAAGTAAATCTTGTGGCTGAATTCTCACAAGATGCAGTGTGCTTTGTGCAATGTCCATTTGTCTTAATTGGCAAGTTATTTGACATCCTTAAATACATTTGCAATTTTAATCACAGTCAGATTCTAAAGAAACTCTCCCTGAATTATTCGACCACCATGAAAAAAAAGTAATTTCTTTTAGCAATCACCAGTTTCTCTAATTTTTGGTGGAACTCCAGAACTGAAAAGATTTCTGAAGTCAGTGTTCTTGTGCCCTTTTTTTACTGTGAAATAAGAAGTGTAAAACCTATGCTTCTAAAATTAGCATTGATATAAACTGTGGCCTTCTGATAAATAATGTTACGGGAAAAAATTACAAATTGCCCTGTAATCTGTGTGTCTGTTAATGGCGATTTTAATGGCAGAATATAGACACTTCTGAAAGTTCTCATTGAAGTGTATTTTGCTCCTTGTATACTCTATTTCTCATCTTACTCATGTAGCTGTGATTTTATACTAAAGACTAGAGATTAGCCTGACCAGAATGAAATTATTGTTCATTTCCCAGATATATTCGGATAGTGTTTTGATGTTTTATGGTGAATAGTGTGACTAAAAAGGATTCGCATACTCCCTTTGGAGTTGTTCTGGCAGGGTGGTTTTCCAGACTGGAGTCACCATATTGCACACACAACAACTGGGAGAACGCAGTTGATTTCCTTACTTCAGAAGTATCCAGTGACACATCTAAAAATGTGATGGTTAAGCACTGGCTCAAAGATGACAGAAATCAAAGAAAGCTTTTCTATGCAAAGCTTTGTTTCATAGTCTGTGTTCTTGAAAAAGTGCACGTTGGTGACAAAGTAGTGGGCTTAGCTACTCCTCTCATATATAAACTGCTTGACATTGTCATGAGAGAAATCAACAGAGCTGCAACTGTAAATAAGTTTCCTTGATGCAGAGACAAAGCCAGTGTTTTCTAAGGAATGTAAAATGGGGAAAAAAATAGCAAGTAATTTTTGCTTGGGTTTCAGGAGAATGCTTGACATGATTGGCAATTGTCCTGAGAAACATATTTGGGAATGACGCCCTGTTTTTCCAAAGGAATGCTTTGGATCTTTTTTGTTTGTTTATGGGGGGCAGAAAACTCAAAGAAACACCTTGGTGCAGCTATTTTAGTGTAACTTTCAGGAAACTGAAAAGATAGGATATCTCTGCACAGCAAACCAGAAAATAAAGATAAATGCACTAAGATACTGGGAAGGTGAGAAGTGTTAATTTTCTGTATTTGTTAGCCTGGCACTATGTATGCTATGTGTCCTCGTAATGTCCATGTCTGCTGAAGATTTGTTCAGCATGTCCCAGACAAGAGACAAACGTTGTATTTTGGAAAACTGGTCATGCTTGATTTTAACAAAATCATTGTGAGTAACCTGGGAAACTGAGAAAACAGTGCTGCTGGTGGCTTTCGGGACACTGTCAAGATGAGGGCTCTCATTCTGGCAAAGGTGGGGTCTGTTACAGACTGCTGAGGTATTTTTACAAACATTTACTATTTGACTCTTGTATTCTGATATTTAATGATCGAAGTCTGATTAAAGGCTTTAACTTTCTTTCGTCTTTGCTGTGGTACAAATCCTTGTCATGATATAAAAATATTATCACCCATTTCACTATTTTAGATATGATTTCAATATAACTTCTGCGTTTAGCTTTACTGTAAAAATGATTATGTATATAGCATATCATAACTCACGATGGTCTTCTGGTTTTGGTCACAGTGATATAGAGGATGGTAATATATAGCCTTTGTTAAACAGGAATGAGATGAAAATTTATAACAGGCTGTAAGTATCATAATGAATATCTACAATAAAGTCTGCTTTTAGCTGTTGATTTTTATTATTGTAGGATCACCTGTATCACAGGAGCATTCCTGACATTTGCCAGAGTTAGAAAGATTTATCCTTGGGCTAAAGGGAAATGCCACAGGCTGAAACTGTGATAAATTGTGAGAGTTTTCCACAGTAGATTATCTACAATTAGTACAAAAAGAAAGGCGGATGAACAGAACCACTACACCCCCCACCAAATCATTTCTGGAAGCAAAACATCATGTCTAAAACTACCCACTTAAATACTTTTAGTTTAGTTTGGAGGAGCTGTAACCCGTTAAGAAAATCTCAAAAAAAAGCAGAATTGCAGGTAATAAATATCTCCTTTGGGATACTATAATTTCACAGGAGGTGTGTTAATCTTTGGAGAAAAGGAAGCTTGAGAGTTATCCAAAAAAGAAGTAATACAAACTCAAAGTAAAAGCTGGAGCAAACATTCTGATGCAGCTGATGGAAACAAGACATTTTCACACAAACTATTCCGTATATCAGCTTAATTTTGTTGAATGCTGTTCAGCATAGGAAGGTATCTAGAAATCAAAATTGATCAAAAAATGAGTTTTGATCTCATAAAAGACACATCAGGATAAAAATCAAAATATAAAAGCTTTGGGGAAATAAAACTTTTAGAAATATTGTCTTTACAATTGGTAAATTGTAAAGACAAATTATTTCATTTTTATATTTTCAATTATTTCACCATTAAACTACATCTGCTCTGATTCTCACTGGAATTCCAGCTTGGGTATGTGATAGCCCAGTCAGCTCCATATATTGGGTTCACAGCTGAGCTTCATTTTCTGTGATGCAATTGCTCAGGGCTGTGCATACTTGCTGTAGAGTTTTTGTAGAAGAGTGAAAAGAATGGTTCTAACTCTGTTTCAGCTTCTTGCCAAATTCAGAAATGGCACATGGATTGACTGGAAAGGCACGTGGGCAAAGCACCTGAGAAGAGTGTAACCAAGGTAGGGAGCTGAATCTTATCTTTCTGTTTCTACCATGGAAAAATACCTGCCTATTTGTAAAAAAAGGTAATAACTTTCAAAGAATGTTTTGGTTGTTCAAAAATTGCATACTTGCATGTAGGGAATGTCAGAAAATAGCAGTTGCAGTCAGAGTTCTGGTATCTGCACGGTCAGTTGTAAAGTGTGTGGCTGCTCCTCTTGTGATTTTGCGATTGCCCTGGTTGTGTATGGAAGCAGCAGGGACCCTAGGGAGGTTGTCCTTTTCATGGAGGCAGAAGAGGATGGGGCTGCACTGCTAGGGCAGCTGTATTTTATGCAATGCAGTAGACAGTTTCTTGCGCTGCACATACGTTACTTTCTGTTGTCCGTGGATACCTTTGGAAAAGCTGTTATAAGTCTTTGTTCTTGCTAATTTTTCTTTTTTCTTCCTTTCTTTCTTTTTGAACTGAGTCTATTTAGTCTTGTCATACACAGAATTCTCTTTTTCTAGGTTTACATAACATCTATTATTGCAATTTCTTAGTATTTACACAAATATGTATTTGGGGAAATAGAATAACTTGTAGTTTAAAATTTGGGATTTGGCAGTATTAGTGAAAGAATTGAGAAGTAAATTCTTGAGTGTCTGTGAAATGGGAAGCAATTTCCTAGGAAATGAGAATGTTTTGCCTGAGAAAGGCTGTAGGCTGAGCCCCAGAAGTCTTAAACCAAAAAGAAAAAGAGTCCGATTAAACACTCTGTGAATGTGTTCTTGGATTCTGGCTTTCTATTTTCTCTCAAAGCCTTTCATCAGATAGGCTCACTTTCCTAAATTAAATTACTTGTCCAGTGCCCAGAGCACTGCGGGCCTGTCCTCCTGCATCTGAGACCCAAGCTGAGTTATCTTCTGGTCCTTACCAGGTCTAAAAGTTCTGCAGGCTTTAGCTTCCTCTGTGCAAGTGCGTGTCACCAAGAAATCAGTGCCAAAGACACTGGATTTTTACCTCTGAGAAGCAGAAATGGCAGTAGCTACTTGCAGGGAGTTGCGTGCATTTAGTGGCTTTTCTAAGTAGAACCACATGTTCAACACCCCGAGAGGCCACTGTTACGTGGAAGGGAGGCACATCTCTTTTTCCAACTTCCAGTCAAGCTTGGGTCTGCATGCCAAGAGTATAATCTAGTGCCGCTTTTTAAATTTTACTCATTATGTGAGACACTGTCAAGTCAATCTAATATCAAACCCGAGGTTTTGTAAATCAACGCTGTATAAAGCCTGGCAGCAATAGAAAAGCTTCCATGACATTAAAAAAAAAGTCGGGGGGAATCTTAATTTTAAAGAAGCAGCATTTCTCTGCATTGTTTGTTACTCAAACATCGCTGTATCTTCATGTGTGAAAAACAGGCAGGGAGCCTGATTAGAAGCAGGCACAATCAATAGAAGTGAGATTGATTCCCCCTTCTTTCAGTCTCTGAGTTACATATGAAAAGTAAACAAACTGTGTACATGGGGAGATGTGACTTTGTTGTGATAATCCTATGCCTTTTGAGTACTACTGAGTGCAATATTTCTTTTTTTCTTTTTTATATAAATGCGATTACTAGGCTTTATTTTATCATCACTCTTCATGCGAGTGTTTTCTACTCCTTGTGCATTTGCAAAATTCTAAATAATTTTTGGCCTCCAGTTCTCTAAATTACTGCAGGCACGATCTGGAAAAGGAAGAAGCTGATCAGGCCTTTTATCTGGGGCTGAGCAAGAAGATCTAGAGATCTTAGAGATGTACTTTGCTTTTTGGTCTTCATAAAGTTGCAGTTCAGTTAATCCTGAAACGCCTTGCAAGTCAAAGCAGTAGAGTCCAATAGACCAAGGTATGTGATTCTGGGACCAAATCTTATGGATAGACTTGATAAATACCTAGTTAAAGTTACAGCTCTGTTAAGTAACCATATTTGAGGCTAGTCAGTAAGTTTAGGTAATTAAAAAAGTGTTTGTACGGAACTGGAGTTCAGATATCTCATGGACAGTTAATTGCACACTTGACCTAAAAACCCCAGACTTTTGAGAATCCTTTTCCCCAGTTGCTCCTTTCTAGTTATTGAGCCTTTGCATTCCCTTTCTACTCTCTCTTCCCTTCCATTCTAGTTTCCCAGTCAGCCCTCGAATGTCTTTCTTTCACTCTCTTACCCACTTTTGCTCTGATCTCTCTTGCCATCTTGAAGGTGCTCACTCTGCTTCCTTCTGAGAGACCCAGGAAAAAGGTGTTTTTTTCAACTATTGTTCTCCTCAGGCCTTTGTGTGTCAAAGCAGTTGCAAACACAATGTGAAAATGGAAGAGTGCCCAACCAGAAAAACTTTCATTTAACCAAAGCACGTGGAAAAAGGAACTTGGTTAAATGCAGTGGTGTCTGAATTTAGTAGAGGCTCAAATACTTCTAATAGTTTTGCTTCATACGTATACCTGCCACCTCTAAGGAGACGCACAAAGTTAGCGTCTTTTAGTGAGTGATTTTTATGGAATCCCAGAAGTCAGTCATTTTGGCCATATGTAGTAAATTATCTGGATTCACCGAATGTTGGGAGAGTTTAAAGATGGGGGAGGTAGTGCTTTATATTGTTCTCCTTTTTCTTGTCTCTATAAACTGCCTTAGTGTTTACCCAGAAAATGCAGACCTCTGTGAATAATTCTTTGTTTGGAGTTTGAACACTCTTTTAAATAAACTCTTCCTATTAGTAGATCCTAGTGACATCAGACTGCTGTACCATGTTTAATTGAAAGTGGCAAGCAAACACTGTACAACTGCTTCTAAAATGCCTGGGAGCTATTTGAAAGCTTTAGCATGTTAGAAGGAAAAATGGCCTGGTTCTATCTCCCTTTCTTGAGGGAGGGGAGTGGGTGTTGAGAGGGGGAGAAAATTAACCTTCCTGTGCTCTAGACCCGCTTTGTCTCTATCTGCCTGGCCTTTGGGATACTACGGATTTTTGGAGTGACTGAATTTCTGTGGATACTCCTTCTGTGATGTGATTATCAAAGCAACCAACTACTTGCTAATAGGCAGTGAGTTTGTTCAGGTGCTATTTAATTTTAATTGGTTTTAAGAGAGTTTGGCTGTGCTATTGCACTTGTTTGTGTTTGCTATAAAATAATGTACTATGTGAGAGACCAAGGTAATAGCTTTAGACACTTAAAACAAATTTAGGAAAGGGCATTCCCTGTTCTGTGTACTGAGAGCTAAATGTTAGTCTGGTGCCAACAGTAGGGAATGACATTTATAGCATCTAACAGTTACAAAACCTTCAGATAAGCTATCCTTACATTTCCTGGTAGGAGTCCTTCTGGAAAGGAAGATCACCTTTAGTAGGTTAAGAAACTACTTATTTTCAATCTTTAATGTAAAGTAAGCATGACTTCTGTCACTTTTAAATATATTTTTTCTAATTCTATTTGAACACTTTATTTAAAATATTCTTGAAGAACGCACATAATGGGTCAGTGCTTTTTTTTTTTTAATTTTTCTTTTCTTCCTTTTTTCTCAAGAAAAAAGTCTCGTGAATGGCACTGTAGCCTGCTCAAATCCATTGATCTCTCTTTTTGCGTCACATCTTCTACTAGTCTGAGAGTTTACCCAGCAGTTGATTAAATCTATTAGAGAGCTGTTCTCACTTAGCTGCCTAAGTATTGTGGTTTTAGAATTCCATGATGAGTCTGTAATTAATCCTGTGGTGCAGCTTTGGCAATTTTCCGTACATCATTCCAAGTGGGAAAAGGTAGCAAGGTTACTGTATGGGACCATGACTACTATTTAAGCACTTTTTAGAATTTTGATATTGAAGGGCTTATAGCACCATTTCATACATAAATGATGGAGCTAAATATTCCTTTAGCCCTATTAACATCAAATTAAAGCCCTTTTCCTAGGAGATAATTAGTTGATACCCCCATTGAAGTTCTAATTTATTTTGTAAAAAAAGCCTGTAATTGGACATTGTTCCCACCCAGTACCAAAGAAATCACATGCACAAGTGGTCGTTTTTGTTCCAGCAGCACATGCCTTTTTCTCAATGTAAGTTTATTTGTATTGCAGAGCAGCCTTTAATTTCTATTTATTATGTGGTCTTTTGTGGCCTGTGTGTGCAAAGCACCACTTCACAGTCCAGAGGTGAGACCACAACTACTACACCACAAACCATCCTGGGACTGTAGTGTATCACCTCTGAGGTCAATACGTACAGAATAATAGAGATGGAAAGGGGAAGATGGAGAGAATCACTATAAAGAAGAAAGAGTAAAATAAATATCCAGAAGGATTTGGAGACTGTAGGCAATGAGAAAAGAGAAAAATTGCCTGGCACACTACAAAGAGGGATTATCAGGAATGATTGCAGGCTAGCAAAGTTATACCTATTGAAAAACATTTTTCTGGTGTTGAACTCTATTATGCTTAATGCTATAACCCTTTACTGAGGTGAGCTATCCCACTGGCAGCAGATGGACTACTTCTTTGAAAAGCTTTCTTTATATGAGTTTTCAGGCTTCTTAAACTGTAAAATACTCTTGTGAGAAAAGAAAATGAGGTTCCAGTAGGGAAGACATTTAGAAGTGGTCGGGACGAAGCCCTGTGTAATTAACTCTGGAGGATGGTCTTCCTGTGGAGGGTAGAAGACTTTCATGAGTCTTTTAAGCAGTAGACCTGAGGTTAGGACTAAATTGAAGGAGGTGGAATTTTCCTACTACTGTAAAACCTCATCCATGTTCTGACTCAGCATTGCAGCAAGAAATAGCTGAAGCTCACACCCACCACCCCCCCCCCCCAATTGTTGATTCAGTTGTCAAAGAAAGGTGGACCACGGAAGAAAAGTAGCATGTTCCAGCCAAGTTCCTGATCCGTACGCAAGGGGCAGCAGGGCCCTGGCCTGTATTATGGACATACAGTCCATAATACTATCCAGAGGGAATGAAAGATCACACATGTCTGATTCCCCTAATTAAAATACCTGTACTGAGATATTTTGTTACATATTTGAGTGAGTGGTTTACTAACAGTGCGGTATTCTGAACTTGTGAAATAAGCAGTGACAACTGTCAACGATAGAAGTCTTATGAAGGCTAAAAGGCTAAGTTCATTCAGGTTCATTTTTTTCTTTCTTTTTTTTTCCCCCCTTTTCCTTTCTTCCCCACTCCCCCAGTGGACAGGAATCAAAACTTTTAGTTTTCCCAGATTCACTTTGAAAGAAGTTCTTTAAAAAGTTAAGTTTTGTGAAAAGTAAAGGCCAAAGAAACGCCAAGTAACGGAGGGTTTTGTTGTTTTGTTTCTTTGTTTGTTTGGTTTTTGTCTTTATGGGCCAAATAAGATTGGGACACATGGTGTGTCTCATTCTGATTCTCTTGGTCAGCTTGTCCACATCATTAAACTGTCCAAAGATTGACTTGTGCCATTGAAAGGCCATGGGCTTGAATATAGTTGCGGTTTTGCTTTGGGATTGGGAAGCATTACTGGAGCTATATTCAGAAACCTGTCTCTCTTTAGCCAGTACAATCATTCCCTCAAAGACCTGTGTCTGGGATTAATATTTTATGCGTGAAATGTTTCATGTACAGTAGTGACATAATAAGAAGAGGCATTTTATTAGTTTGTGCATGCAAGAAGAATGGATTACAGAAACAGGAAGTGTGTAAGGACTTGCCTTAAGATGCCATTTTTATTAACACCTAAGTTCATCATTTTAAGGTAAACACGGTTCATGCGTTTTAGTTTTTTATTTTAAAATTGCCACGCTCTGTCTAAAGAGGTAGCACCCCATTTATGTGTGGTGTTCATGCATATCTTGCACAGAAAGTAGCCCATGTGGAAAGACAGCAAACAGATAGCTGCAGCTGTTGCCACTTATGCTCCACAGCACAATTTTAGGAATTAATGGTTTCTAATCCCAAAAATAATATAGATACAGACTGGTGTTACATTCCAAACTGCCAGGCTGAAGTCCCTTGCTCTTATTTCATAAATATGTTTATAAGAGGCTGCCTTAATCTCTCCACTGCAAGAACAACTTTAGAGATCAGTTTGTTTTTAAAGCAGAAGTTATTGACCTTTGGCAACTCATTGGTAGCCAGGGAAATACACTGAGGTATCTCTTTGTTGAAATATTTAAGACAATTGTAAGGCACCAGAGCTATTGTTAGATAAAGCTCCTTCTGGTCTTGCCATCTACTTCACTGACTGAAGATAAATGCAAATGTTTTTGGCACTTTTGGCTATTGTTGAAGTGAAGGAATAAAACATGCTTGTCTGACAATTGCAGGTTATTAAAGACTATTAATATGGTAATCCCTGGGAAATGGAGGTAAATCTCTCTTCAGTAGCAGCAACAGAATAACTTTTGTCTAAGATATTGATTATTATTATTATTATTACTTTATGGTTTAGTAAAGCAATCTGCAAATTGTTGCTGACCTCAGATTTTCAAAAATCATGAATCAAATCCCTTTTCTCTCAAGACATGAAGCAAAATATTGTCCTGTCTGTCTTCTCTTGTTTATGGGAACGGTCTATTTTCAAACTCTTCTTTACAACTGGAGAGTTTATACTTTCTGAAGAAGTGAAAGCAGAGGTATTGGCAAGAGCTGTACTACCAGGAAAGCGCCCAACAATATAAATATAATGGTAGAATAATGAGAATTGGATATGTTACCACATAAATCTTTTATTCTAATAGATTCTAAAGCTCATCTCAAATGAATAAAGTTATTGACCACAAACATAAGTTAGGGGAGAAAAAAAGCAACAACGACAACTTTTTTTCAATAGTTCTGATCTCCCACACTTCCAGATGAAAACAAGTTGGTGAGAGACATGTTGGTGCGTGGTGTTTTTGAAAATCAGACTGCTCTTCATATTGCACCTCATTACCAAAGCTGGGTGACAGTGGTGATGTATTGACAAACAAGATGCCTTCTATTCCATCCTTCTCTTCATGCTACATTAGCTTTACTCTCATCAGTAAATGTGTTATTAAAATAAGTGATATCCAAGATGATAGAGGAAGAGCTACAGTACTGTATGGAGCTTGACGTTGCCAGGGTCATGCCAGTCCACTTGTTATTGAAGATGTGTATCCATTTTATCCCTTTAGTGTCAATATTTTTGTTGTTGACCTTTAAGAATAAGTAGTTTACCTCTTCTCTGCGCAGAAAGTTTGTCTAAGCTTTTATTATCTCAGCTTTCTTTTCCCTTTCATTGCTACTGGCAGTCATTGGCAGTATAAGTACTGTATAGCCCCGCACTCCTCCCAGTCCCCTTAGTTCTCAACAGTACCCACCGTCTTGCTCTGAACCATCCTGGGAACGGGGAAGGAAAGAATAAAGATGTGTGAGGAACCATCCTGGAGCTTGAGACACAATACTGGGGGTGGGGGAGTGATGGGGGGGGTGGTGGGGTGGTGGTTATTGTTCTGCAGGCAGCAAAGCACCCAGAAGTTGTTCTTGTTCATTTAACATAGGATTTCAAAAAGGCCTGGACTTTACTGCCTTTTAGTTGCCCTTGAATCACATGAGGGAGTCACATGCCATATTTCTATGGAGCAGCCAGTGCAATAAGGTTTGAAACTTGCTTGACTTTTCAAGACAAAAGACAAAACTTCAATGGGAACGTGAGGGGAAAATTACGTGCTCCATTCACTTTGAATCCTGAACTGATTCTTCACCTTTTCTGGGCAGGTTAGGGGAGTCCCCTCTCCCATCTCAGGCTATACAACACATTGAGTTTAAACATGTCCTATGTAAGCTGGGCATAGCAGCATGGGGGGCTGAGTGCACTAACTCAAACTGTCTTGAGGTCTGTCTGTGCGTTCCTGCAATCCATGATGCATTTCAAAGTGTAATAATGCTTGAGGTCCGTGGACGTTTTTAGGATTTGGTTTTTTTGTAAAACACTTTGTGACCGAAAGCACCTGCAAATGCGAAGTATTTGTGAACAAGATGTACTTTCAAGGAAAACTTTAAGGCTAAGCACGTTGTAGGGTCTCAAGCATTACACCAACCCATCAGAATAGATGTGATAGAAACTTTAGGAAAGAACCAGATTGATGGACTAGTAATGAAATGAACGATGTAAGCTCTTACATTCAGGTGAACTAGTAACTAGCTCAGATAACAGAAGGAGCAAGGTCAGGTTTTTGTTCTGACTGGCTGGGCCAAATTCAGTAAAATCTTAAGAAGCTTGGCCAGTTTGACAGCAAAAATACTAGACCGCATAATGTAAGATTTTTGAAAACAACGAGCTGGAAAAGTAAAAATATTTCATAAACATCATAATGATCCTAAGAAAAGATGATGAAAGCAAAATCAATTGTATGTACAATACAGAGGTTAAGTGCAAGGAGGAAAACCAGAAGACTGTGAAGTATAGTAATGAGATGGGAGGTGTGTGAAGCAACAGAATCAACAGACGAATGGAGAAGTGAATTGTAAAGTACAAAAAAATCAATCCATGACTATGATGAAGTTCCTGGGAAAGAATTAATAGAAGAATAGTAGCAGGCTAAGATCAGATGAGGGGATGTAAATAATCTATGGGTGAGGAGGACAGCAAGTTAATCACAGAGCCCAGAATTTGCCTCGGAGAAGGGTGGAGAAAACCCTGAACACTGGCTGGAATGCAGGCATGAAATGATCCTGCGGCATTCGCTCGACACAGTGACAGAAGGTTTTCACAGATCGTCATCTTGTCTCTCACTTACTGCAGTTCTGGTGTTCAGCTCTGGGAGTGACTTGGGAAATTTGTCCTAGTGATGCTCTTGTCAGTGTTACTCCTCCTTGCCTAGCTTCCATTTGCCTGGTATTTATTTCTTCATGTTTCAGCAGGATGAAGATGAATTGCGTGAAGATGTGCCTCGTCAAAGCTAATGCAGGTTCTCAGGAGGCACATCTCAATGCATAATCAAACCAAGGCTCAGCACTGATTTCTGCTGTTGTCCTTGGCTTTGTCCACCATGTGTTTTCCAGTTCGAATTGTTTTATGAGCAAGACAGTTGCTTTACAATTTAATAACATGGACATACCATGACAGGGAGCTGTCAGGCCTTTTTAAGTATTATTAAAACCTCGCCTCAAGGAATATTTTAAATCAGATCATATAATCAGCTTGGACTTTGTGTTTGTGTACTAACTTCATATGCTGTTGCATCAGTTTATCTGAAAAGACTTTTCTTAACTTTTGCGATTCACTCTAGAGGTTGCTTTGTCTACACAAATTCTTTTGACCTCACCTCTTTTCATAGATTTTTGTGACCTGACAATAGTTTTTAGTAACTCTCAGAACTGCATGTTATGTTGTTCTCCCACAGAAGTCGTTTCATAGCTATCAGGTGGAGGGAGGAGGACGGTAGCTGTGATAATTCTGAATTCTTAAAGAATGTAAGTCTAGGAGGGACTGTTGTGACAACTTACCCTAACATCCCACGTAGCACTGGTCACACATAGCACTGGTTGCAGAACCTTCTTGGATGATTCCTGAGCCAAAGAATATCTTTTAGCAAAACTGTCTGGTTAATCTTGATTTAAGGATTATAGATGAAGAGAAAACCTGCCCCAAGGCAAGATACTTCTATATTTAATTGCTTTCAAAATTTGTATCTTATTTCTGCTTTGCATTTATCAGTATAGCTACACATTCTGCCTGGGATCTGATACCTTTTTTGTCTTCTGATTTAGGGTGCTTTCACTGTCAGAAGTCTTTTCCCAATACCTATAATCTGACTGAAGCTCTCTACTATCTTTCCGCTTGCTAAACTTAGTACTCTGCATCTTTCAGCTCTGGCATAACAGCCTTTCCAGGCCTTGGGATTTCTCTTCTGGAGCCTTTTAAACTGAAAACTTCCTAAAAATCAGGCCACTGAGACTTTAAATCTACACTCTATTCTTTTAAAAATACTCTTACTGATGGTGTGAATAACTCTCAAAGAGTTGCATGCAATTTATCAGTGGGGTTTTTTTGTTTGTTTCTGGTTTGGGTTGTTTTTTTTTAACTTTGTGGAATTGGTTGAAAGAAAAAAAAAATCTAAGTAGTTTAGTTTGGGAGAACTGTTTTACTTTTTAGAAAAGGAAAAACGGGCCTGCGGGTAGCACATGATCAGCTACGCTAAGTTTTTGGCATTCTGTGTATGGGAGCAAAAATCCATCTTTTGCAGAGAAAGAAAATACAATTGGAGAGGAATTAAACAACATCCATTTTTACCTCAGAGGTGAACGCTTTTCATAGTTGTAAAAGATTGCCATTCCAGTGTAAGGTTTTACACCTTCTCCAAGCACCTAGGAGCCTCTGTCAGATGGACTGAACCTGATTTGGGATGAAAGGCCTTACCATGTTTGAGGAAGTAAATGTTTAAGTGATTGCAGGAGCTGCTGATATTGCAGCACTGTGATGAGGAGGCAAGAGAATCCAAAGTGTTCTCAGGCCTGTACTGGAGCTTACAGGCCAATATAAACAGAGGTTATGTTTTTAATGCCAAAGAGAGCTAGATATTTTTTTAAAAATAATACTTATGCATTTATTATTCGTTCTGCAAAATCCTTTTGGAGAAGCAATAAAGATTTTAAAGGAACCACAGATGCTGGCTGTGGTGTTGATCTTGCCTAGGTAGTGTATTAAATAAGCAACTTGTCCCGTGCCTCCATGAGAGTTTTGCTGAAGTATGTTAACTGTCTTGTGATAAAAATCAGATTTTTTTTGGCGAAGACGGCAAGCATGTAGTCTTTGATATCTTCCTAATTGCTGGAAGAAGGGGAAGTGAGGGAGTGCGTGGAACCCCTGGATTGCAGTCCAGGTTGCTTCCCAACCATCAGAGTTGCAGAAGGCATTTGTTCTGCTCTTGCAGAGGCAGCTGTTCATTGCAAGCTTTAATTTTTTGTTTCCATGCTGCTGATTATGTCTTTAAATAAAAAAATCCATCTGCCCCAGGCCCATAATCTCCACTTTCTTTTGTGGCATATTATCGAGTTATATAAGAGAGGGTACAGTCTCATTGAATTGTAATTGCCAAATACGGAACGCCAGTCTTATTGTTATCTTTCCTGTTATCGTATGGGATGTATTAAAGTGCACGGAGAGGTCTTAAACCCAGTGGGATTGATAATTTCCCCACAACAGCCTTTTAATGCCCAGAACTTCATCCTCAGAGTGTGATGCTAAATGATAGTATAAGGAATTTGGGCAGGGAAACCTTCCCTCAATTAAATTGGAAGGGGACATAACACATGAAAGAAGAGGCTCTTGAAGTATGACACTGACTTCCTTACACTTGATCTGACAGAATTTGAGTCTGTTGATCTAAAACTCACCCTTTTCCATACACTGTGGAGGATGACAGATGTTCAGAGGGACCTAACATGATTAGCGTTTTTGCTCTGGGAGGCAGGAGAGGATGTTATGATTTACTTATATTGTTGATTCAGTGTGCTTTGTTCAGAAGTTTGTGGCAAATGCTGCAGTTGCTTTTCTAAACTAATGCCTGAATTCTATGTGCTTTCTTTTTTTTTTTTTTTTTTTTCTTCCCCAGTTGCAGTGGTTTATTTTGGCTGAGTCTGAAGGGTTTCACACCTCAGCTCCAAGGCTATGCCTTCAGATCGTATTGCTACCAGTGGGATTACTTTTTTCACTGTCATTCATCTGTACTTCAGACAGTCATCTAGGACAGGCCTTGTACTTAAAAAAGCTCTGACTTCTTGTTATTTTCTATAATGATGCACAAGGCAAGAACTTTATGGGGGTAGTAGAAATATAAATATCTTACCAATACAGGGCAGTTAGGTCTTTTGGTTCCATAGTAATTGTCTGAGGAGCAACTTGAATTTCAAGTAGGTTTTGTTATTTCATTGTGAATATTTCACATACTTCTACAAGACAGCCAGAATCCATAAAGGTCATGTACTATTGTTGATTCTGTGTCATTTGTCACAAAACAGCCAGCTGCTGAGATCCCCCTATGACCAACATTACCTGGCAGCTCAGATAGTTTTGGGAGGGCCATGTAAGAAGCAAAGGAGGATCAAGACGGAGATGACACTAATGCTGGCAGAGTGTCAAAAGGCCTGTTTGGAGACATCACCGTTGCCTCTGTTCTCCATAGCACCAGTCCACAGCTCATATAAAGTTAACCATTGCATGATAGGAAAACTCTTGTGCCACAATTCTGCAGGCCAAATACCCCTGCTCCATCAATTGTCTGTTAAGCCAAAATCTCCACTTTCTTTTGTCTCCTATGCAAATTTACTTTTTCCTCTGCTGGAGGGGTTTTAAGTCTGAAGCAATAGAAAGAAAAAGTTATCGTCATCAACAATAACTTACGAACAAATGAAAACACTCAAAAAATGATGGCAAAGTTAAAATAAACGGAAACAAATCCAGTAAGCTACGCTTAAGGTAGAATACACTGCCAAAAATGCTCTCGATGTGTTATAATTCCTGTATATGTTACAATAAGAAGATGCTCTTTACCTTGGAGGCAACATAAATTCAGTGTGTTAATACACAGGCTGCCAAGGCTAATGCTGCTTTTATTTAAATATTGTCCTGAACACAACATACAGCCACTGTACATTAACGGCGTGTAAATCATTGCAGTGCTATAGCTGCCTCAACCTATTTCTTCTTCCTCTTTTCTAACATTGTCAAAGTTTTGTTTCATTTCTCCCCTTCCCTTGAATAAATGCTGTTTTCAGTGCACAGCTCCAAGCTACCTCTTTATTGCCAGTTCCAGGCCTGTGGTACCTGGAGTTAATCGCCCTTCAGCTACATATTGTTAACTGTGATGTGCCTGCTACCTATAAAGGAGGAAAAGGCTTCTTTTTATACTAGAAAATAAGATATATTCTACTGAATTGCTGGGGTGGGGGGAAGCCTTTGTTGAAAGAAGGGGACTGCAGCTATTTTTTATTAGTATTATAAAGAAATCCGTACTCCATTGAGAGCACATGCTGCAATGCGAGGGAATGTAACATTTCCTGTGCTATCAAGACATTATTTGCAGCTTGTTTAATGAACTCAATTTCATTTTTATCTGTACTTTGTATGTAGATAAAGAAACAAATAAAGGAATAAAAATAGGAGATTTCTCCAGCAACATTTTTTGGGGGAGACGAAAAATGATATAGCAGTCTCGACCACTGATATCTTGGTCACGTTGTCAGGATGGACAGCTCAGTCTGTCATTCATTGCCCATGGCAGTGAATTGGGACACGAGTTGATATGACACTAAACAGAGAATTACATTTTTCTACACTGTATGGAAAACATAGATGTATTCTTGTTCTCTGTGCCTCTGAACAGGAGAACAATGCTGATAGGAGCCCACTACTTTAAATTGTTGTTGGCTATTCATAGCGTTGACAATAGAAGGCAGTTGTGAATTGGCAAAAAAAAAAAAAAAAAGAAGAAAAAAAAATCCTACTGGAAACGACAGTAGACCGTTTGGCATATGCTGAACAGAAAGCAGGCTCGTTTTATTTAAATGATGGTTGAATTCTTAAGCAGCTGTCAGATTTGTTTGGGGGTTTGGAGTGATTGTGGGATGTCCCATTCTCTTTCCCCCAGTTTGATTTCAGTTCGTTGGATACCAGAGTAATAAATGGAAAACTCCCAGTTATATATTAAAAGGTAATGACTGCTTAGTATCATGCTTCAGACAGAAGCTCCTGACAAAGGCCCTGCCGCTACACCAGGAATGGACATCTAGAGATATGTGTGGGGAGGGGGAGGTTGTTTGGTTTTTAGTTTCTCGTTCCAAGTAAACTCCATATCTGAGTTAACACCTGAGAGTCTTCCTATCGGGGCATGCAACCTCTAGATATGGAAAGAGAGAGGTGATGTTCCCCTCCAGTTTGGAAAATGAGTACAGTTTTGCTGTGCATACAGTGGGTGAAAATGAGTTTTCAAAAGTCCTGGTGTGGCTCTTTAGAAATATTCATACGGAAATGTTAAAAGCCTGCTATGTTCAGCTTCCACTCTGTTTCTGTGGACTGTATAGGAGCGTGCTTATTATTTAGGCCTTAATTTCTTCAAGCTGCTATCTCTTATATATTTATTTATATTTCTATTAACATTTTGGCTACAGCTCCTTTCACCACTAGTTGTCCAGTGTAGAAACCTTGGAGTGAGCTTGGGCATGTTGGAGCAAGCAATGTATTAATGTGGTTGCTGGCTGCAGTGAGGCTCAGCATGACTGAGCATTTATCTGAGTTTCTTTTGCTGTAATTCCGCAAGTCCTGTGATATTCCTTGGGCTTTGGAGATGAGGAACAAAACTTCAAAGGCTACAGCAAGGAAAAATCCCCCTTCTATGTTTAGAGATGGAGGGAGGACAGGGAAGGGGGAAAAAAACGAATCTTGTGACCCTTTGGCTACGGCTCCCTAGAGGAATGTCTCAGGAGTTGTGGGAGACGTGTTTGGCATTCAGTAGACCGGAGTGGTTGGAAGTAGCTTCCAGTTTGATATCAAGGAGTGCGGGCAGCTAACTGCAAAGTGGCCACTTTCCGTGGAGATTTACCACTGTCAGAGAAATGCCTTTTGGTGTGGTGTTAGTGTCCATCTCTCCCTCCCCCCTCAATAATTTTTATGTTGCATGTAGATTTAACTTAAGGACATAGCCACTGCCTGTGTCAAAATTTGGGTGAAACCCTACAAGGGACTTAATTTTTCAGTTGGGAGTCCTGAGACCGAGCCCACCTGTGGACCCACGAGGGCCATGTGTGGTGAGAGTTCCCTTCCCTCAGTGACATCTGAATTCTTTCAGATGTCTTTAACTTTTCAGATGTTCTTTTATTTTTTTTTCTCCCCCATCTGAGTTCTTGAGACAGCGTCAGAAACTGGCTTGCTGAGTTTATCACCCTGCCCTGGTGCAACCACGTTTGTCCGAACCTAGGAGCTAAGTTTGGTTCTCGATGCTTTGGTCCCACAGCAACGGAGGAACTGCTTTTGTGTAGTAGAAAACTTGTGCGTGCTGTGGAGGAGGCCAAGATGGGAGGCTGGGGATGCATTTTCTTGGAGAGAGTGAGTCAAAGCAAGCTGGAGTATTTGTTGGTGTTGTTAAGCGTGACGAGTGTCCCCCTGCTTATGGGATATGGGAGAGATCCCTGTGCTCCTCTGCCTGCACAACTAGTACATATCTTCCCAGCAGTGATTTACTGAAAATTGAGAGACAGCCAGCTAGTAAAACTGACGGAGTTTTGCAATTGTTAAAAATCTGGCAAAAGGAAAAGGAACCTCTAGTGATATCTGTGTATAAGCAAAGTAATGTTAACATTAAACAAAACAAAGCTACTGTCTGTTAAAGCTGTCCTGCAAAGCCTGCCCTTGCGGTACAGTTGTTCTGCTTCTGGTCTGTATTATCCAGAGAGCTCCCAGAAAACGGTGTCCTTGGAGAATGAAACACACGTCCATTTTCCTTTCCTGCACATGTAACAAGAAACTCTGGCTTTTTGGCCTGCTCTTTACGGGTGCCAAAGATCTCCTACTGTGCATTTGCAAAGGAGAAGCAGAGCTCTCTGTCACCTTGTGAAGTTTTTATCCTGGGTTACCGGAGTGTGGCAGAGCTGATGGTGACGTGTTCGATACGTTACACCAGTCTTCCCAATGGCACTGGGAAGCCTTCAGGGGTCGGCTGTGCTGTACCCTCATACTAAGGGTTAAACAAATGGTGAGATTTGGAGTCAGGGAGGAGTGTCCTCCTTGAAGATGAGATTGGCAGTCCTATCGCATATTTCTTTTGCTTCCTGTTACATGATCCTTTATGTATCGATCCTAGAAAAATGATGGTGAAATTTATTGAAGTAGGGATTTCTTTGGGATGGGCCACTGGGATTCATGTTTTCAGTGTTCATTAGTATTATTATCACAGTTGTGATGCGACTTCAGACAAATTTTGCATTTCTGCAACTGCCGTGGGAATAATTTGGAAATCTTGAAAGTGGTTGCAGGATATGGAAGCTCTTTACTGTGCTGCTGTTCTAACCTGGGGTTCTTGAGCCTCACTACAGTGCTAGAAACAGAAACAATAGGCTAGATAAAAATATGTGTATATTCTCCTACACAGAGGTGGTAGAAATGTCTTAAATACTTTGAGGGTGGGTGTAATTTTGGGCCTGGTGAGCTGGTGAGAGAGGTTTCAATACAGAGATACAGATTATTTTCCTTGATTGGAAAAAAACAAATTCTGAACAGTACTGCAAATATTTATTTGAGCAGAATGGTGTATGAAATGTGGAAAAGGATTCTGAGAAACCTCTTCCACCCATTACTTCTAGATATCAGCTTATCATTCATTGTCCAGGTAGTGGGGGATTTGAGACTTACAGGAGTTCTACAACTCCGTGTAACTGGTACACATGTTAAATGACTGTAGGTGATATCCCCCCCCCAGGTTTGAATCCAATCCAAATGCTCTCCTGCTGATGGGAGCAGCAGTTAGACAGGCAAATTAGGAAGTCACTGAGTCTGAATTTAGGAAGATTAATTTATTACTTCTCTTTTTACAACAACAGTTAGTAGACATGGATAGAAATGATGGGAAAAGGTTTTGCAAAAAAGGAATCAAAAGACATTTATTTTTCTCTGGGGGAGTGGGAAGGAAATAAAGTAACATTTTTCAGTGGAATTTTTTCCAACCCAGTCTGTTTTATTAGTAATGTTTCATGTTCAATATGTTTGTGAATACTCTTGTAAACACAATTGCAGCTGGTGATGTTAATTTGCTCTGTGTTACTTGTGGGGAGAAAAGGAGGGGGTAAGCATCTTTTATTCAAATATCTTTTGAAAATCAGGACACAGGTAACAATGGCCATATTCAATTACTAGTTTCATAAATTTGGGAATAATCCAAATTGATTAGAAATTTTAACTGCCTGCTTGACTTCTTCACAATTGCATTATTGACATTAACTAGAATTTGCCAGTTCTCATCAGGACTTGGAGCAGTTCCTGTAATGAAGGGGATATAGCTGGAGATAACAGTGAAAAGTTATAATACTTTGAAGTCTGTTCAGCAGGGTTTTGTTCTCTTCTTTGGTAGGGGCTGGAGGGAGCTAGTGCATGTTTGGGTTTTTTATTTTTTTATTTTTTAATGCAGTTTAATTGTGCCATGGTATTAAGACAGTACATCTTTAAGTTTTCATATGAAAGTATGAGCTTTGGTATGACAGAATATCAAAGTGAAAATTAATGTCCGCCACTTGTATATTGCCTAGACGTTACTTTAGAGAGAAAACAACAGGAGCGAGACGAAGCCATACATATGTTAAATTCACATCAGTAATAAAGATTAAGTAGAAGTTAATAGCATCCCAGTCATGCTTGTGGAGGTAATCTCCTTTCTGAAAATTCAAAATTAGATTTGGAGGATCGAAGCAAACAGGGGGTGAGACTTTGGCGTAATATTTTAATCAAATTGTCATGAATGAGTGGATACAATTAAGAATTCTGTCAGTCACAGTGCTGAGCCCCTTTTGTTAGTCAGCTGTTGTGAGGGATGCACTAGGGCATCGTGGGTAGAGATTAAACTTGACCTTTCCCAGGATCTTCATTTTTGACCCTCTGGCTAGGCTTTGCTTGTCAGATGGCTATTTTTTCTATTATTTATTTATTTAATTATTTTTAAAGAGAGGGTAGCAGGGGTTAGGGACAGACAAAGATGTTCTCTCTGTGTTGGTTGTGGTTTTTTTCTCTTCTGCTAAATACAGCAGACAAGGCTCAATAACGGCTCCCCCTTAGCTGCAAAGTGCCCATCTAAGCCTCTTTCCTTCATTACTTCTCTGATGTGTACTGTATGTCATTCCTTGGACAAATTTACAGCTGAAGAATCTATGCCAAAGGCAATACAACTTAACGTGCAGGGAAATGTTTTCTATTCAATAAGTTGTGCTCTAACGTTGCTACAGCAGGGTTGCTTTGCTTTTCAAGTCCTTTAGATAACTTGGGCTTCTTTCTAGAAATTTTACCTGTATTTCTCAGGGGGTTTTCTAAGAGTGTTTTTGGACAATCTTCTGTTACTGGGAAATTTTGTTCTGTGCACAGTCCTCTTGAGATTATAACAAATTTAACACTGAAATTAAAAATCAAATACTCTTTCCTTTCGAGTGAAGCCCGATGATACATATTTTAATTGCTGTTTATGTAAAAATGTTCTCAAGTATGTAACTTTGTGCACTGATTCACAATGAAAGTATATTTTTATTGCAAGAGTTTCTGTGAATTCGTATTCTGCAGCACCAGACTAATAGGTGTTTGTCTAGTGGCCTGTTATAACAATTTGTATTATGGAATGCTTCATGGCTCCAACTGAGATCAGACACTTCTTTTATGCATACCGTCTGAGATGGTTCGTCTCTTCTCTGCTTTGGGACCTGTGTAACTGTAAGTCCTCAGCTGTGGAACTACCAACCTCAAAACTTGCCGCGGAAGAGATTATTTTAAAGAAACAAGCAACCCAACCTCAAACTAATAAAAAATTATATCCTGAATTTATAATGATTAGCGATATTTTTGTTGAAAGCCTCTATCAAAAAGTGACTTGCAAAAGATAAAATAAGTGATTCAAAAGGCTGATTTCATGTCTCTTCCCAGAGGTTTTACCAGTGTCCAAGCATTGATATAGTCTGTATCTGGTGTTGGAAAAACTAGGGGAAAAGAAAATAAAAATCATATTATTTCAACATCATAAATGGCTCCCCAAGGCATTAAAATACAAAAACACAACTACAAGAAATGCAAATATTAGAACCAGGGCTCACCACTCATTTATAAATGAAGATAAATCAGTTGTATGCAATAAACCGAGATTAACTTGATGCCTGAAGCGTGTTCTATATTAGAGGTTTCCACATGCTCACACATAGGTGGGTTGTCTTTTCTTCTTTTATTTTCTTCTTTTTTGTTAAATAAAAAGGAATTTATTATTTTAACCTGATCCCAGATGATTCTTTTTTTTTTCTTCTTCTTTTTTTCATTTCCTTCTCTGCCTTTTTATACAGGCTGTTTGGTAAATAGAAAGAAGTGCTTTCGACATTGGGTGACAGTATGTAATCTACATTCCCACTGTTTGTTTTACCTTTTGTTTCAGAGAGAATAAAGTCTGGGCAACTTATGCTTGTACATCAGTTTCTTTGCACTCCTCTGTACTGTAGGACCTAATTATATTTTAACACTGCATTTACTCCATTTGCCTGGAGAATTTTTTCAAATAAACTGACAGACCTATTGTGTTGTGATATCGTAGTAACTCTTTTTTCGTTGCCGTTGTTTTGGGGTTTTGTTTGTGGCTTTGTTTTGGGGGTTTTGGGTTTGTGTTTTTTTAAAAAAAAAAAAAACAACAAAAAACCCCAAAAAAAACCAAAACAAAAAACCACAAAAAAAAGGGGAAACAAGCCCTTCTGTGAATTCAGCAACAGCACAAGAAATTGCATTAACAACATTTAAGCAAAGTGTTGAAAACATACAGAAATAAACGCTAGTGCACTTCAGGGGTTGAAAGGAATATGCATCAAAATGCTTGGCATTTAATTTTTTTTTTTTTTTTCTTCGGGAATTTAGCCAGTGAAATATAGCTGCCAGTGTCTCAGGCCTGCGTGTGTTCTTCTGCAATATGCTCTCGATCAATCAGATTTGCATAACTAAACTGTCGGCAAGCCCGCTCGGCTGCCCAGGTGCAGGGCCATTTGCATATAGAACAGTGAGGAGGTCCCAAGAGTCACTTCAGACTCCAGTGACTGCTGAGCCCGCAGTCCACACCGCACTGGAAATGAAATTGGAATGACAAAAAAATGGTTGTGCTAGTCTGCAAGGGTGAAATATGCACTTGTGTTTCAAAGGTTATGTAGAGATCACAAGACAGCATTCAGGCACGAGAATATGCACAAGCCTACAGGAAAGCAAATGCCATTGTGTGTATTTTGTTTCCCTTCCCCCAACCGCAATGATACATATTTATTTATTTTAATATATATGTGTGTAGATATATATGTATATCCAAAAATATTTATTTTTTCCTTTGAAGTTGTGTATCACAATTTCACATATTCTTCGATCCTGAGGTACAGAGGAGGCAAGGAGTAGGGGTATGTTTTAACTATGTCGTTCTTTCCAATTAAAGCTCCTGGGGGACAAAATATAAATAAATAAGAGACCTTTCCCTCAAGTTTATCTCTCTCTGGAATGTGCATCCACTTTTTCAACATGTTTGCCTAGAAGTCTATCTCCTGCTTCCTGGACTATTTATTACTCAATTAGAAAAGCTAGATGGTGAATAATTACCACAAAGTATCGATACAGCTGGAAATAGAATAAGAAAAAAATGGATTACAATACTGATTACTAAAAGCTCTTTATCTGAGGCTTGCCGTGGGTAAAGTTATTCCCATTTTACAGGCAGGAAACTGAAATGCAGAGTGCTGAAGTGATTTTCCTCCAGGAAAGCAGTGATCCGTTGGCACTTTGGAAGAAACAGAAAGATTTAGTGGCACTGTGAGAGAACAGTTATGAGATTCTCTGTTCTAACCATTAAGAAAGGTGGCCTCCTCTTCCCGTACCACGTCTTGCTAAGCATTGAAAGCAAAGGATGCTCTTCTTAGCTGACTTGATTAGGCTGTGTTGTCAGATGCTGTTTTCCCAAGGCAGTTTTTGGGGTGCAGTATGTGGCGTGTGGGGCTGGAGCCAACTGAACGTCCTCTTTGCAGCAGAGTGTGTCCCAGCCCTGGCAAGGAAGGAATGCTGCAGATTTGGCCCCCACTGAAATGCACTGATTTGGTGGGGGAAGGCAGGAGACAAGGTGTCCCTCCTGGTTTGAATGTCAGTTGTTGTCAAGTTGGCATCCTGAGCTGTTTCCATGACAACAGCTTTTTGTGCTGGGGGACGAGGTCATGCACCTGTGATCTCGATGAAAAGGACAATGAGAGAATGTACATTATTTAAAGCTTTTATCTTCCAGTACGTGTTTGAGTATAACCTTGAAATTGGGTGAATAAAGGGCAAAGTATATTTCTATGCATAGGAGTGAGGCAAACTAAATTGGTTAGGAAGAGGTGTGAGGAAGATGGGGGGCATTTTACAGCATGGACATTTCTATAACTTTTTATGGATGGGTCAGCCTGTCTTGTCAACTTTCCATCCTGTATATCAGCAAAAGTTTCTCTGGAGTGAAAGGAGTCCATCATCCTTGTGAGACTGAAAAGAAGGGGGAGGAATAGGCAAACAGTTCAGGAACTGGCTTTCAGTTGGTATTTTCCTAAAAGACGCTTGGATTAAGTTGGCCATTGTGGTTGTGCTTTGGATGCCCACCATAGTTCTTGTTGTGTGAGGCTCTGGATGAACATTGAATGAAAAAATAATCGTTGACCCAAAGAGCTTCCAGTCAGAGTGATTATGCATCACTCTGCACTTTTATTTGTTAAGAGTGCCTAAATACTTCCAAACTTTCACGTAAGGCTTCAGTTAGATGAGACCTCGTAGAAATAAATTGTATTTTACAAAAAGTAAGCTGGTTACTCCTTACGTTTTCCAAAATCAAAAGGAAATTCTGTAAGACAAAAAGTAAAACCAGCCAGAGATAGTTGGGGTTTTTGGTAACAGTTTCTTATTCTTTCATTGTTGTTGGTGTTGTCAGTTTACTAACATCAAAGCGGGATTGGGCTGGCTATAATTTTCTTCCTTTCAGAAATACCAGAAAACATTGTTGAAGTATTTGTCTCATGAGGAAAGAAGTCTATGGGTGGCTCAATGTGACTAAAAAAGAACCCAGAAAGACAGTTCTTTAAAAGAATACTTAAATAATGAAATCAAATGAACTAACCCAAAATGAGGAAAAAATGAAAACCTTAGCTGACTCAAGTGGAAGCACAAATTGATTTATTACCATTCATAAATATCTTCGTAGTTTTGTACATGTGTATGGTCTATATAGGTAAATACAACCATTGACATTTTTACTTTGAATACTTGTATTTTTCTGGCTGTGAGAGTCATCTCCTGTACAGCACATTAAAAGACAATCCATAGACTACCCCAATAAAGCAGGAGGTGCCATGAGAACAATTGAACAAGTTTATCTTTGGCTGTAAGTCATAAACTTCAGAGGTGATTTGGGTTAGAATTTTCACAGCTCATATACATCAAGCATTTCTTTAAAATCAGAGCATTCAGAGTGGCTTTCAAATTTCTGCTATTTATGTAGATGAAAGGAACTGCACCAAGGAAGAAGAAACAAAACATCACAAAACTAGAAGAATCATTAGGACAGTAGATAGCCCGAGGAATGACTACAATTGTTAGAAAAGACCATAAAGGTTAGCTGGTGGAAGAAAGGATGACTGCAGCCCAGCCATATCCTTGTGCTCTTGGAAGGCAAGTGTTCCTTACACTGCTATCCCATTGGATAACAAACAGAGTTTTCCTGCAATTACTTATCCTGGCATTGACCACCTTTTGCCCAATACAGAACTACTAGAATCCATGGGAAGTCAGGAGCAGGTTTGTGAGGCTGACATGAGAAAAATAGACCTATATAGATGTATACAGCTTTACATCGATCCTCTGTCACCAGGGCTATGAGGTGTGTCCTAGAAGGCAAACCAACCTCTGCTGCGCCAAAGCAGGACTGTCTCCTCAGTGCTTGCACCAGCACAATGATGATTCCAAGGCTTTGATAGTTACACGTCTAAACTCTCTTTCTCTTCTCTTTTGATATGCAAGAGGAGTCGCTCACCGGCTCCCTCCCTTCCTCCTGGTGTAGGTCAGCTACTGTGCTTTGTGCCACTGGGCTGGAAATGGCTGAGCAGGGAAGGCAATGCGCAGTCACTGTTACTGGTGATGTCTGAGCGTGAGAGAGATCGCTGTCACAGTATTACTGCTATTTTCAATATAACTAGTAGTCAGAACTTCATTTGCCCACTTAATCATTGCAGGCAGACACTGCAGAGATGGGAAGTGGGGTGAAAAAATTCAGGAAAAAAACCTAACAAAAACAGGTCCATTTGTGTCTCTGGACATATTTTATTTGTTTCTCAGCTCAGTTTATTTCATTATTTCTTGTATGCCAAAGTTGAGATTTTAAAAAAAAAAAAAAAAAAAAAAAAAAAAAAGTATGTAGTCCTGTCATTAAATGTGTTGGTTGCAGAGGATCTGGTTTCCTCAGTTTTTTCAGTAAAACTGTGCTGTAACCTGCAAAACTACTCAGCTTCTCCATATCTCCAGTTTCTTTGTGTGTTAAGTAGATAAATATTTATTCTTGTTTCAATTGAGGGAAATAGTAGATTTTGTCACTTGGATGCTACTAGCCATGGCAAAACTGAATGAAATTTTGCACAAAATAAGGACAGAATCCATCTGGTTCACACATGCCACTAATTGTATTTGCCTACCTTTGGGTAAGCCAAATTTTGAAAGAAAGAGGAAAAGTGGGAAGGGTTTAGCCCTTGACTGGACTCTTCTGTGACCAGGAGTGATGTGGTAAAACTTTAATGGGCATAAATCATAGAATGGTTTCGTTTGGAAGGGACCTTAAAGATCATCTAGTTCCAACCCCCTGCCCTGGGCAGGGACACCTCCCACTAGACCAGGCTGCTCAAAGCCCCGTCCAGCCTGGCCTTGAACACCTCCAGGGATGGGGCATCCACAGCTTCTCTGGGCAACCTGGGCCAGTGCCTCACCACCCTCACTGTAAATAGTGCTTTCCCTTACTCAGGGGTTTTGAGATTTCCTTTAAACACAGTTAGGTTCAGCATGCAATAGGAAAACCCCATAAAATGGATGCAGTTTCTGTTCTCTTACCTCAGCTCTGTGCTGTTGCCTGTTGAAAGGCTGTGATTAGAACAGGAGCAGAAGCTCCTCAGTTAAAATGGCGGGCAGGTACCACAGCAGCCGGCAAGCATAGCCAGAGGAGGCTGTTGCGTGCTTGGGCTCATGGCGGTATGTGGGCTATGCGGGGGGGGGTGTGTTGTGTGTGAGTGTCATTTCTCTGTGACAACAGTGGCACAAAGCATCGGCTCAGGCCTGAGTCACTGCCCCTCCGTTCCTGTCAGCTGCTGCTGCCTCGGATGTGGCGGGGGACAAAATGTCTGCCAGTCCCATCCATGCCCCCCCGCAGCTGCCCCGTTTGGCCCTGTAGGGTAACTGAAGGGACTTCTGCCCTGCAGGCCTTGTCCCTCACACTAGTGGCAAGGCAGGAGGTGCTGGCACTACTATTAAAGTTAAAGCTTTCCTCTAGGTGTCTTCAAAGGTGTTGAATGACTTGTTCTGGCCTCCTCCATGCAGTGTGACTGTGAGGAAACTCCTGCTGCAGTGTAAAGGTTCTCCTCCTTATTCCTGTTTCTTATAACAATAGTAGCTTAAACTCCCGTAAGTCTATTATCATACTTTTATCTATTATCATACTTTTCAAAGTGGATTAATAGTAGTATGCTATTACTTTGAGAACAACTGCAATGGCAGGTGATAGTTCCTTACAGGAAGGCAGGGTTTTTTTGTACTTTCCGGTTTTTAGCTTGGGGTGTGTGTTCGAGGGCTGCTGGTGGCACAGGGACCCTTCAGGCTGGCCTGCAGCATGCCACAGGCCCTGCTCAGGACCCCCGCTCCCTCTGGGACCTCTGATCCTGACTTGCATGGCATATCTACATGGCCAGGGTCTTCAGCAAGGAAAAGAGGAGTAGACGAGTTTGGGGAGAGGAGGGGAATGGGTAGGGATGGAGGTCAGTGGGAGCCATTGAATTCTGGGAGGGAGTTGTAGGGTAACAGGTCCTCTGGTGCACAAAGAAGAGGCGGAGCATCGACATGTAGTTTGGGATGCAGCCTCGTCCATGGCTGAAGTCCCCCAGGAGGTGGTCCTGTGCAAAAGCACATCAGAGTTGCTGAGTGACAGGAAGTCCTTGAGGAGAAGGAAAGATGGACAGTCTTATGCCCCTGGAATCCCATTGTCATCTTCTATCACAATGCTATTACATCTGTGGGATGTTTTTGCTGTCATGATCTCAGGTGGTTCCTCTCTATTCAGGGATGCTATGCACAGTCTGAGGAGAGCCCCTGTAAGCTGCAGGTCTGGCCACCCCTCCCTGATGTGACACAACAACTGACCTAGGCAGTGAACTGACATTTGTTCAAACACATGTGCCAGACATTTTTCATGTAAACTGGCAGGAGGATGAATCCTGGAACAACGCCTGGCTGGCGTTGCTCCTCATCAGTCGCACTGGTAGTGAATGGTGGTAGTGGTGGCATCAGATTGATGCTGGGAAGTCCCAGTACTCCTACACCCTATGGGATGTAAAACCTGCACAGATCTCAAAGGCTGGGGAGGGAGTAGTGTGTCATGAAGTGATGTGACCAAAGTCATCAGAAGAGTGGGTGGCAGAGTTAGGACTGAAACTCCATTCCCATGCTCCCTTGCCTTGCTGGGAAAACTTTGCCGTAAAATCCCTGCTGTGGCTGCCACCCTCCCAGGTGGCACGTGATCTCCCTTGTCATCAGCTGCTGAATTCTGGTCTCAAAGGACAAGATTTATCATGTGGTTATGTGGATTTGCTTTGTGAAAACACAATGGTCCATGTATTAATTCAGGTCTTATGAAACATGTAAGCTGATGATTTCCGTTTGGACTCTTCTTTCTTTCCATAAATGTATAGCTTGTAACTGTTTTGTTTTTTGGGGGTTTTTTGTTAGGCATTTTTAGAACTGAACTTTTATTTTGTGAATATTTGCTGAAAATGCATATAAGAGGGCATGCAGCCATTGTCAGAGCACATTCTTAAAGGTGGTGTGGATGTGCGTGTGTGGCCTACTAACCAGAGGGGTTGGAAGACCAAACTGCCTGGCTTCTGTTACAGTGTGACGAGTCAGGAGTCGCTCCAGCTCTTTCTGTGCCTCGCCTTTTCCTTCCCTTTATCCGCCTCAAATACGGCTTTTCAGCAATGTTTTCTTCACTCTGTGTGCTAAGCACAGCACCCAGCCTTGCGTGGCCTGAATCATAGTTGCATCCCGAAGTGCTGCTGTAACATAAATAGTATGTAAAATGTTGCATATGTATTGTAAGTGATTTAGTAACAAGGTCTCTTATGCAGGATTCATGGAGCTTTTAGGTGATATTGTCTCGCTTTCTCAATTTAGCTTTACTGTCATTTGTAAAGCTTCTCTGAAGCTTCTTTGTTTTGAATATTTCTAATGTGCCTGAAGTATTTTGGTACATGGTATTTAAGTACAATAGGAATAATTTTAAAAAGCAGAATACTGATCCTGACAATGTCACTCTTGCTCCCTCTCCTTCAGTCAGTCTTCTCGTCAGTTTTGTAAGAACTTTCTGCTTTTATGTCTAAACCAAATCTGCTATCACAGAAGAGTGTTGGTCAGAACTAATCAAAATGAGCCTTACTCCTACTTCAGTAATCTCCCACAATGAATTCTTTTTATCTCCAAGGAGCTCTTCATTAGGAGAGCTCACAGCTTTTGAAAGAGCAGTGAATTTGTATGTCCTTGCAACAGCCTGTTGAATTAAGTGGTTATGATTCCCATTTTACTGATGAGCAAACTGAGGGACAGAGAGAAGTGACTTGCCTGGGGCCATGTGGTAAATTGGGATTTTAACATGTCGGACTTCTGGCTTCAGTCACTTGCGGTATTTTTATTTCTTTTTTTGGGTCTTATTTCCCTAAGGTTTTTATTCTTTCACAAGTCCCTTTTCTTGAAAATTGATGTAAATTGAACAATAACTCTCATTAATAATGTCTGTTTAAGGTTTGCTTTTATTTTCTTTCTCTCTCTCTCTCCCTCTTTATATGTACATACATCTTTATGTACACACACATATACTCTGTCTCTTTCTCTCTCTCTCTTTCTGTAAAGATCCACATTCTAAATGTGGGAGCTACAATGGGAGTGTAGAGACTGAGCCCAAGCTGTTGTTTGCACTAACTTTGCTCGTTAGTTAGATGTTGTGGCTGTAGGAAAAGGTGCCTGTTTATTTCGTGTGTTCCAGTAATCTAATTGGAAAAGTGGAATTACCACTTAAAAGATGTGCAAGAATGATGGGGAGAGAAGATCTTTAAGTCATGAAGCTGAAATGAACTGAAGTTATATGCTGGAAAGTGCTGCCGTTGCTGCTGTGGAGAGAAGCTTTATTTGAAATTACAAAATGAAAATTACCGATCAATGCAGCCAGAATGGAATGATTGATATTTCAATTGCACTTCTAGAAAATGTAACATAGCATAAAGATACACTATTTACCTTCTTTTCAATTCCAAGTTTTTGCACATTATAATAACATATATAAATGCATAAATGGGCATTTCCAGACGGTGCAGTTGGGAGCAGAGATGAAAAGAGCTGTAATATATATCAAACTTCCGGCAAAGCTCAGCTGCAGTAGTATTTGCTTCTAGTAAAATGGTGACAAAAGTGGTCTCCTGTGGCTGAAGTTGTGTTTTCTTTCTCTGGGTGAGGCTGTAGAACGTAAGGGTCAGGCAAGAACTACACCTATCATCGTCTGCACAGACTCTGTTACCTGTGCAATGACAAGATGAGGAATGACTGCTCAGAGTGCAGGACTCGTTGACAACTTTTCTATCCCTAAAGTAGTTCCTGGGAAGTACCTAAAAGTTCACAATTTAATTCTTCCACCATGAAGAACCTTAGTTCATCTGCTCCTGTATCTCTGGATGTGTTAATGCAATCCACAGAAGTGGGTTTCCTGCAACTGATGTTCTCTAGCAGTGACCTAAGAGAAGAATTTGTGCTCCACATCTATTTTGATGGATGCAGTACGGAGTGAACATCAGAGAGAAGAGCTTTGCTTCATTGTGCTTTATGCATGAAATAAGAATGTTCTAGCATTTACACACAGTAAATAAATGAATCGCCATTGTAAAGCTTGGGTCAGATCTCCATCCTCGTATTGTGTTCCTGCTAATTATTTTACAATTTCCACTATGGCTATGCCACTGAACACACACTTAAGAAATGGGGAATACTTATTTGCTTACAAATATTCAGCACAAAAGTGCATAAAACTTAAAGAATCCATGTAAGAGTCAAAAATGTAATTTGGCTTTTGGAAAGCCTTGTTTGTACAGTGTCTACCCCTCTGGCTATATTTGACCTGGTGCTACTTCAAGGAAAGAAGCTTCCTGTGAGAATGTGCAAAAATGTGATTTTTTGAAACTGCCTATTCATTTTTTCAATTGCTCAAGGTATCTATACAGACAGGTTAAAGCGGTTATATAAATACCCTGATTTTCAGGAACGTTTAGCTCATTGTATTTCTGTAATCAAAAGAAGAGGTCAAGTCCTGTGTGTGGTTATAGAACAGCAATAGCACAATTCTGTTTTCTGCTGCAGATTTCTAACAAATTTATGCTGCTGTAGTGTAATATGGAGTTTGGCCCTTTAATGCCATTATGCCCTATTCATTACCCTCCCCAGAAGCTCTCATTTTCTATGACATCATAAGTGGTTGCTATGGATATGATTGCTGTGATACAAACATGGTTAGTGATTAGGGCATCAGATGAAAAAATGTTATGTGAAGATGAACTCTTCAGGAGCTGCAGTCTGTTTTCATGCAAATGTCCCTAGTATAAAGCGGAGGATGAGGAATGCAGAAAATAGAATAAATAACTAGAATTGCCTCTAAATGAAATGTTTTACCAAGTTTTCCCTGAAGCGTCAGCAGCTCTTTAAACATGCTGGTGATGGCCCATCACAAAGCCAGATGTTACCATTTATCAAGTAAAGTAAAGAGCCCCTCCTGCTTCCACAAATATGAACTGAATATGAAATCAAATGGGAAACTGCTGCACTAACACTGGAGAAGTTATAATGTAACTTCTAAGCTATCGACGGGCTTGAGAGTAAAAGTGTCTGACAGGAAAGAGTAAGTGTCGGCAGCATTACTCGAGTCATCTTTCAAAGGCAAAATTGCAGTCATATGTATAGACTTAAATCACTTGATGGACGTCCTACAGGTTACGATTTCCTTCTCCTTGTTCTCTGTCACCTTCTCCTCCCATTCCATACACAAGTCGAGTGCTTCTTAGGGAAAGGACCCATTGTGAAAGCTCTGAGCAAGCTTCCTAAAGCCCAGACTTGCAAAATGGGCGTATAAGACACACAGAGACCAGTTGTAAATAATTGTTACGCTTCCTTGTAAGCGCGCTTTCTGTTCTGTGTCAGTCTTAGAGCTGGTGAAAAGTTGGTCTACGTATAGCCGGGCACAGCTGAGCCAGCCCTGGGTGACAGTGACTTGTATAAGGAAAGGCTAGTGCCATCTTTCCCTCCACCTTGTTCACAAACAGCACTGGTCTTCGTGCTTTGCAAAATGACATAGAGCATCCAAATTCTGCTCGACTCCAATACTGGCTTATATGGTCAGGCAACATCAGCAGTAAAAGTATTTTTTTCTCATGGTCTTTTACCTAGAAATTTGTCACTTCCACTCAGATGGGGACCTGGCTATGTAGGATGTAGTAACCATTTTAATAGTGGATTGATGTAACTCACTGCCTTTTGGATAAAATGCAGAATAATTCAAAGACTCCAGATCTTCAATAAAGGTGTGCGCAAAATGATAGACACCCACTGTTGTTGTAGCTTATAGTAGTCCTCCAAAATACCTTCAAATAGGTTTGGAGGGACAGGTGTAGGAAGACTGATAAAGTTGGAAAAAATAGATATACTTCCATGAATGTAAGTGCTTTTACAGGTCTGATGGTTAAACAGCAAACTTCAAGGTACACATTGAGGGTAATTGTTTGGCTAACTTAATTAGGTTAACTCCGATTAGACAATTTAAAAGAAGGGCAGTTGGGACTTGTGGAACACTAGGAGATATTAGCAAGAGAGAGGTGAGGAGACCGTTGGCTGAATGGATTTTGAAATATTTTAATATATTGAATTTTGAGGACTTAGTTGGAATGGCATATAAGAAAACCTATAAAATGTCAGAAAACCAGCGTTGGTACCAAGCTCATAATTTTTAGCACTGTATTAGGTTATATTTTAAGTTTCCAGGCTCTTCTTTTTAGAAGTAATTTGTACCTTTCCTTTACATGAAGTCTGAGAGATGACGGTCTGAAAAGCTGTGCCGTGAAAAATGTTCTCTCACTGGAAATCACTGTTTCTGTCCTTTGTGTGTTGTGTTTCGGTGTTCACTCTGGTGCATAGTGATGACGAGTACTACATCCTGGGATGAATAAAGGATAGCTCTTTTGTGTGACATTGACTGTTGTGGCTATGAAGGTATGTTTGCATTTCTGGCTGTGCTGTGGTGTGAGCTGGTTCTTTTGAGCATTTGGCTTAATGCTCACACATGGACAATAGAGGTCATTTTTGTAACTACACTGTACAGCTGGTTTGTGCTGGGTCAGGTTATGCTGGTGGATACACTGCTGAAGGGAGTGAAATCAGTTCCCAGTTTACCTCTGGAACACCAGACCGTAGTCAGTGTCAGTCTGTGCTTCTCTTTAGGCAGGGGCTGTTCTGTCCCAGTGCTGCCACTGGCAGTACTTTCTCCTTTGGAAAGAGGACTGAGGCAAAGTCTACCCCATCTGCAGCGGCTCCAACAGGTCCCGCACACAATTTCTGCCTCTCACAGCTTCCCCTCCCTTTGGTGCCTGTTGTACTATTTGAGCCCAATATGTTTCAGGAGGGTGGTTGTGGAAGTGGGGGAGGGGGTCGCTGAATTATGGTTGCTGTGGGAACCATAACTTTGAATTTCTTGACATCTGTCCAATGACAATCTCAACATTAACGTTGCATTAACATAGTTTTTTTGCATTTAATTAAAAAAGATGATGGCCTGGAATCTGTTGAGGAATTTAAAGCCAACATTTAAACTGTTTTCTGGGAGCAGAAATGTCAGAGCCTCTGCTCTGGAAACACTCATGTGCGCTCACTAAACAGTCTGACAACGTACAATAGCCACAGAGACGAGAAGTGAAAGCAAAATGTTTGTAAAACCATTGTCTGCTTGTCTCCTTCTGGTGGCTTTGCCCATCTTTCCTGTCTGAAGGAAACCGCTCTGGCTGAGTTTAAAATGACTTGGAAACTACTTGTTTCCAGCTCCTCCATCCACCATCCCCAGTGCTGGCCACTGCCTCACTTGCGTGTGCCAGCTGAGTTTTCTGGGGGCTTCTTTCTCCAGCCTACGCTGTCGTCCTGCAGGTTTTGAAGAGCTGATCGCAGAAGCTCTTCGCAAGTATCAAGATAGAGGCATAACAGAGCAGTAAATGCCCGACAGCACTATTCTTCCTGATTTCTGGACTCTTAAAAATGTGTTCGGGATTCCCACGTAATATTCTAGTGTGCTTGTTAATTGGTTTTAATTTTGAGGGTTATGCAATAAAAATGTTTACAACTGATAGGTGCTTCACCTCAAAAGGTTTAGAGGCGCTGAGCTTTAGAACTTTCTTTTGTAACCTCATGTTATTTCAATAAGTTCAGCTATCAGACAAATAGACATATGGACTATGCTAAAGTTAGGTGCTGTAGATAGGAGAAAGATGTTCATATGGCACCCGTGTTATTTAGCCTTCTCTCATAACAGAATACCATACTGTTAAAAATTGTCTATTTTTATGTAATTCTTCCACTTATATTGAGATAAAAAAATTATTAGTCTAAGGTTGGCTCACATCATCAGAGCTTCTAAATGTTGGCAACTTCCCTACAGTCTGTTGCAGGCAATAACTGCCAGGGAAGTTGCTTGAACACAAGCAAAAAATAGGTCTTCATGCTGAGCCACCAGCCCAGCAATGTAAGGAAGAATTTAATACCATGGCCTTAAGAAAGTTTCTGTGTTCTTCACAGACAGTCGTGCCTTCAGTAAGGTGACGGAGGGAGAATATAAAATCCCAGAGTTACTGCAAGCCTTGAAAAAGTTGTGAAAGAAGACTTGGCAGTTGTAGCTTTATGTAAAAGATTTTTGCATATAAATTGCATATGCATATGACATTTTAGCTCCAACTTTACATGTGTTTTGGAGGTTGGATGCAATCTTGTCCCTGCCTGTCTGTTTGCTTTTGCCATAGCTGCATCAATATTAATCCTGTTGGTTTTTCCCTCTGGCTTTTTTTCTTAATTTCCCTCTCTTCCAGTTTTGATTTAAAAACTAGTTGGTTCCTTTTATCCTAGGAAAGAAATATCTAGGCATCTCTTTTCTATTTTTTTAATGAGTTATTGTATTTAAAGCATGTATATTTCTTTTTTGTCTTTTGGAGGAGACTCTCAGGTATTCATCTGGTGACAAGAAATGGCTAGAGAGTTGATAAGATGAAAAGATGTTCCTTTACTGGAGACCTTTTCCCTTTTTTAAAGGGAGAGAAACATTCTTTAACTATTATTGCTCTCCTATCTCCCCCTGACCCCCCCCCCCCAAGGGTATCATCGGAGAAACACAGGCTTTGCCTTACCAAGTGGATGCACACCATATTTAGGGAATATCACTATGCTGAGCTCAGAGTTGGATGGACTGTTTAAAATGACTGTTTGTAAATTATCTCCTCTTGTTATTTGCACATTGTCAGTGAACAGTCTAGTTCATCTCCCTTTCTTTTTGTCTCTTTATGAATGTCCTCCTGGTGACCACATCTTGTTCTTTGGGTTTCTTGTAAACTCTTGTGCAAAACAGAATGAGGTTTTGGCTCACGTTTGTAAGCCCCGTTCGTAAGGTGCAGTGGCATGGGGCAGCTGCCCCTCGTTGCCTGCATGACTGAGATGATTGTGGGCAGGACCATCCGAGCAACCTATAGTTCTTCATCCTTGTGGAACATAATCAGAGTTAAGAAATTTTCAGGTTCGTCCCAACTAGAAATTGCAGTGTTTCTCCCAATATTAGCTGATGAAATAAGCAATCCCCCTTTCCCTTCAGTTCTATCAACAGTGACTCATTTCACTCGTCACTTTGGCTTACTTTATTACTACAGTGGGAGAATCAAGGCACTCTAGGGTATGGTAGCAGATCACCTATATCTGTACTGGAAGGGAGCTTTTATCTCAGAAGTAGTGTATCCACAAGCGACTTGCAGAACTGCATCTCATTGCCAAAGTACTTTCCCTCTATCTAATAGTTTTTGATTCTTTGAAATATTATTTGTATTTCTGTTTTGTTTTTTTTTATCTTAAAATTTCCCACACTACTAATTTGTTGCAGCCATTTTAATGAACTGAAACTTAGAGTATGTTGAAGAGCTTGGGCTTATCTTTAAAACCTCATACTTTCTAGCACCAAAATAAAAATTAAAAATCCCAGAATGTTTTTAAGTCAAAAAGCTGTTTTAACACAATCATTCTCACTAATTTCCTGAGATGAACACATGATGTAATTAATACCTTGAACTTGTGGTCCAAAATAAATGAAATTGACAACTCAGTAGTTCAAGTTAGCACAACACTTAATTTGATTCCTAAGCATATAAAAGTTGCTTCCAGTTGAATAAAAGAATGTAGCCGAACATGGGTTGTGAAGATGCATCAAAAGCTATGACATCCCTGCTCAAATAATTTATAAACAGCAGAAGAATTTTAAGAACTGAATTACTACCTGAACTTCAAAAGAGACCATGTATTTCTATTAATATAAAGAACAATTGCGGGCTGTTAGCCGTTATTTGAATTTGAAATTCATCAAAAAGGTGGTGGAGGAGGAATATATCTGCACTCTAATGTGGATAAAGGATCTTCTCTGTGAGGTAAAATTACTTCTGAAATAAGAGAAGTTTAAATAAACTCTAAAGAAGACATGCAACTTTCTCTTCAGAGTGCCTTTCTTCTAGCCTCAGCTTAAGCTCTCAGCTTCTTTCCAACCAGATCCTAAACACCACTAAGATGAAAATTTCTGTTTCTCAGCCTGGGTCTATTCCTGACTATGACTTTTCTGAAACTCCTGAACTTTAAAAAAAAAAATAAAAAAAAATGCTGTACAGTTATGGTTTTTTACTTTTATTACTTTTTTTTTTTTAAAGTAAAAAAAGCTAACTCCACTAGAGATGTGGAATACATGTTTTTCCTTAACATTGGAATTGTTTTGTGGAAAGGGGACGATGCCATGTATGGGGGCTTTGTTCCTCATCACCACAAATCTCCAGCCTGACTCTTTTCGCAGATCGCATCTCCCTGCTGTGAAACGGGGCTGAAGTTCTTTTTTCTGTAAATAGATATGCTCACAATACAGTACACTACTATAGCAGAGCTTTCTAACATCACTTTTTAACCTTTTTTTTAGCAGGTGAAAGATTGTTCAAAATGTGAGGATGGGCCAGTGCTCTGAACTGGAATTCCTTGTGTAGTTTTGCTTTCACAGAGTTGTAGTACACAAGAGATAAATTTGCTTTGTGTATCGATGCCAGTAAGTAGAGCTGGTATTTCAGAGCAACTGGTGTCCCTGGGATCTGGGCAGTGATGTTGGTCTAAAAGAATAAATTTCTACATGTAATTTGACAACCTATTTAAGGGTTAAAACGAGGAAGTTTTAGCATGACTATACACCAGCTTTGTCTTGCTAATTACATCTTGACTGAAAGCTGTTTTTTCAAGGCCCTTATATCTGCTGTGCACAGCAAAGAAAGCAATAATGAACGAAAGCTTGATATTCTGCGTATGAGATGCAGATTGTGTAAACCCAACCTTCAGATTCTGAGATTAGCTAAACATGCTCCTAATGTTGCCACACGTTGATTTAGGATAAAATACAACAAAATGGAGCAGGTAATCATGAGGCAGTTTGAAAAACTCCTGTTCTGTGTGGGAGAAGTTAGCAGTAGTGGAATGAGCGGGATATTCTGAAAATAAATTAATTCAATTTATTTTATAGTCCGTTTCTCTGTACTTTTCAAGCCCTGAAAGCTCAAAGGTTTTTTCACTCTCTAATTCTCTATAGGATCAGCCTGGGATAGGGGAAAAATCTTCCATTAAAGAATGGAGGTTCAAGCGAATGGGTAGATGGGACTTCTTTTAGAAAGAGAGGGGTGAAAAAATAAGACAAACCAACGAACCAAAATTCAAATCAGCTTTGTTTCATTCATTTAGATATCTACCAGACTGGCAGCCTTGGATGCAGGTGGAGATGAGAGTTTTGTGTAGGGAAATTATGGTCACTAGACTGTAGAATAAAACCATCAAAATTTATTTCATGTCTGACACAGGACAAGTATCAGGCCAAAATCTTTTATTTTGCAGAACTAAATCTGAACTTGCATGTGAAAGGGAAAAGGGAATAGAGAAAGAAGCTTAAAGAAATAAAAAGGGGAAGTGGGGGGGAAAGGCAGTGCTAAAACTGCAGTCTTAGCCTTCTAAACCCTTTTGCTTCTCTGATTGATACTTTTCAATTATACCTTCCCATTTCACTGACATTTGAAATGCTATTTTTTTTCTAGCGATAACTTCAAATGCTTAAGTTCCAACAGCACCAGTAACCCTGTTTAGCTGTAGTAGTAAATTGGTTCCTTGTACAACATAATGGCAGTGACAGCCTTTTGCTAGGGAAATGAGTTCTCCAATGGGACATGCCTATGATAAGACATCCGGTTTTGAAATTGTATTTCTCTGTATCAGAATTAAATCTGGACTTTATATTTCTTTGCTGCCACTGCTCTGTAGCTGGTCCCTATACCAGCCAAAGACTGACAAGTAATGCTTACACAGGAACCCTTTCACTTAAATTGGATTTGTCCTTTTATGTTTCCTCCTATTATTAGCTATTAAAATCTCTCAAACCCTTTTTTAAACAGTGATAGGGTTTGGCAAACCTGAAACTCACTGACTTGGAGGAGGAAAAAAAAAAGAATTCTAGTATTAAGAGCGGTAATTTCCTTCCCTAGGTAAAATTAACTCGCATTTAGTAAAATACAGTATTGATTCCCTGTGTTATACGGTAAGATATACGAAGTATCTTCATTGTGTTGAGAAAGGTCAGGATTTGAATGTATTATATTGGCACAGCTAAAGGCCTTTTTAAAAGGATACCAAAGAAAACATAAATCAGTGCCACTCCTGAGTACCTTTAGAAAATCTGAGCCTGCTTTCTTCTGGCTGTCATATTGTGTTTCTTAGAGCCTTTAATGGTTAAAACAAAAGTAATATGCCTCCTCTGCTGTTTGATTTGCATTGGTGCCTGACAGTACCATAAGTGTGTGCATTTTGTTAGTGTATTATTACTATATGCTGTAATGAAACAGCACAATGGAGGTCACTAGGAGATCATCGGTGTATGTAATTTCATTTTAACCTTAGGTTTACATTATCACTTAAATAACAAAATAATAATCAGTCTGTGGGAATGGGGAGGGTTTTTTCCATTTCTTGTTGTAAAAAAATTAACTCAATGTGATCCCTCTATTGGTCTTCTCGCTACTGATACCAATGCCATTTTATTTTTCTTCAAAGAAATGTTCCTGGCAAATTCAGGAGAGGAACTGCCTGGAACTTCAGAGATCTTCAGAAAGTAAAAAGATGGTCTCTGACTCATTTCTGATTTCATTTAACTGTGGGATGTGTTTACAGTAGAAACTATGGACAAGAATGCTTTCTGACCAAGAGGGGTCTTGAAATATACTTTCTTGAAAAGGCTGCTGCACTTGTGCATATACAGAATATCTGTGTAGCATTTATGCTATGTATGATTTGAGAAGGCTGCAATTTTTTGCCTTCAGTTGGCCTCAGGGATCTCTAACAGTGGGCAAGATGATATTTTTCCTTGTTATGGTAGTGAATGCATTGCATCTGCTTAAATGATTAAAATTTATTTTATTAAATGATTAAATTTACTGAATAATGAAGGTTTGGCCCTTTAATTGCTAATGTTTTTACTTTTCAAAACATTGACCAGAATATAACTTTTACAGCCTCTGTCTGTTTTCTAAATGTCATTAATAATCAGAAATGTTGAATACAGAAGGGCAAGTTAAATCCTGTCATTGAAACAGCAAACAGCTTTAGTCAAATGTATTGGCACAGGATTAAAAATGCATCAAGCATGTATTTGTCTTCTCAATGGGAAGCCCTTATTAATAGTTTGAAGAGTAGAAAGCTTAGCCTTATACAACAAACTCTGTAGTAGTTTTTTTTTTTTTTAAAATATATTTTAATGTGTGAAATTGCAGGATGCCAAGGTTGCCATTAGAGCTCCTCTCTCGTTCCAGTAATTTTCCCACTTAGATTCATTCTTCCCTTTCACAAAAAAGCACTTCATAGTGGTCACAGCAGAAATGCAGTGATACGGAGTAGAGTGCAGTGCTCTTGCAAGGTTAATTATTACACCACTGTCAAAATATTGGACATAACTACAAGGACATGAGTCGGCTCACTTTTCTGAGAAATCTCTCCTTTTTTCTTTCTCTCTTGTGTGCAGGGCTTTTCTAAGGAAGTGTATGTGGTTTATTCAGAATTTTAGTAAAAATGTGGAGTTATAGAGAGGCTATTTTAGAGAAACCCACCTTTTTGGTTCTGACCCAGCGCAACACAGTAGCACGAACCCATAAAAAAAGACTGGATTTTCAATAGACCTGTGGACATGACTCCTACCTCAGGGGTCCCTATGAAAATAAATAAGGTGAATTGTCTGTATTCAAAACTTTGTTTTGGGTTTTGACTTTAGAAATTTAAAAGCAAGTGTTTGTCTTCAACACTGTCATCCTTCCCTACTCAGCCAAGACATGTGGGAGGTTTGGGGAACTTGAAAAACGGCTTCTTTGTATTTGGGAGTAAACCATATCTAATTAAATTTTAAAATGAAATTAGGGGAAACCACCAAATCTATGTGTGGCCTGGCAGATGCCACAGTTTGTGTTTATTAGCTGTGGGCCGGCAGATTGGAGTCCCCTGAAGCCCTTACTGGAAACCTACAAAACAGAACAAAAGTGATTTTGCTTCCTCATTCACAAATTTGATCAAACTGCTGTAATGAAGAGTGTATACAAAACTCTCCTTGGCTTACGCTTTCTAGCAAGTGCTCAGGAATGCTTCATCTACAGATGATGACAGAATAGCCAAAGGCAAAACCTGACCAGATTTGCTCTGGACCACAGTCTCCTATTTTGATCCAGCCCATTGATGCCCCTCAGCCGGGTTAAATAATAGTCTTGCTAGGAGGTCAAGATGAGTCCACTCCTATATTTCACCAAGATCGTCTCGGGTTGTCGCTTCTACTTTCTGACAGCCAGCTGCTGTCACTTGACCACATTATTGTGGTCCTTTTGCTGATGCTTCCTGGACGAGCAAGCTCTTTTCTCTAGCTGTCAAGTCCAGCCCAGACCACTGCCACCACTTGACATAACTGGTATGGAAGTATTCCCACAAAGAGCCCAGATCTAGGAAACAGGTTCCTGCATTACCATCCTTCACCAAACCTCTGTGCTCCAGGCATTGCATATTTGATCAGGTTATATGAAAATTTTGTATGGGCTATCAAGTCTTCAAAGGCTCCATTGTGTGTTTGATGAAAAGGAAAGATGATGTGACCCACTAAGGTGTGTCCGGAGTTTATTTTGAACTCTTCATGCAGTTGGAATGAGAAATGGGCTGAATAAATAGAAATAAAGCTGAGGAGAAAACAGAGTAGATATGGGAAATGTCTTGTGTTGTGCTCTGCTTTCATACGACACGCATTTTATTACTTGCTCTTCTCAAATTATTTTTAAAATGTGCTTATCGCATTATACTGTGAGCAAGATCAATCATTTTAAATTAACAATGCAAATAAAAACAATTAACAAGCTGACCACATGTCTGCTAATAATCTCAACCAAATTTGCAAGGTGCCATTAAAAAAAAAAAAAAGCAAACCCAAACCAAAACAAACAAAAAAAACAACCACAAGCCTTCAATCCATTATAACTTGTGATCTTATAAAAACCTAATGCATCTTTTAGCCTGCTTGGAGGCCTGAGGCCCTTCAGATGAGTGGAGCTGTGAGCAGTCTCTGCACTGGTGATTCTCATTTGGCAGACAACTGACCTTTAAGTCAAAGGGCTTTCACCTTGCGCCCTTTAGTAAAACTTAGCAGTTAGAAAAATGAGAAGGGTGGCTTTTTAAATAGTCAGTCTTTAAAGGCCTTGGTGAGTTAAAATCAACACCTGAAATTACACCCCAAATGAGTATGGCATCCCATTTGTCCTGGTGAGCATGTTTATTCCATGTTCTTTCTGACCATGAGGCCTTATGGGGTGGTGGCATGCTGCACTAAAGGAAACTTCTCTATGGGATGCACAGTTTTGCTGTCCCCACAAAATAAGCGTTATCACCTTCTTATTATAAAAGGAGAAACTGAGGCATGGAAACTAATTAATGTGTCACTGTCCAGGGCCTGATTTTGTGTTCAAACCTGTCCTACCTGTCTTAATTGGCAGCTCAGTTTTTAAATAACTGGCTTTCTGAGCCCCTTCCAGTTGTGTACACATGGCATTTCGTTAGTTGAAGCTTATTGTCAACTGGCTTTTTTCCCCTGTAAAAAAAATCAATACAATTTGAATTTTTCTACCCGGACTGAATCCTTGGTAAATTGTTGTGGATGGTTATTGATTTCTTATATCTGTGAGATTTTTTTTTTTTAAACAGCATTAAGGTAAACAGAAGTCTTATTGTGTTCATTTTACAGGATAACACTTATCCAGACAAAAGAACACATAAGCACACAGCTTACCTATAGGAAAGATGTGGCAAATCACTTCCAATAACACAAAATAAGAAGAACAAAACCTTTCCGTTGCTGAGCAGAATGGGAAGATTGCTTTCTTGTCACTAATTTTGATTGAATTGAGTCTGTGCTTTTGGAACTGGTTCACTGATACAACAGGAAGCATAATTTAACTATTCCTTACACTTTCATGCCCACAGAAAACACAGCAAAGGCAGAAAGGGTCTTAAATGAGCATTATGAGTCTTGTCTTCCCCCACTGAATCTGGTGAGGGAAAGGAAGGGAAGCATATCTATCTTTTAGACTTCAGGTTGATTCTTCCTGCTTGCTTCTAGATTGTCTTCAAAATATAAAGGCGACTCTCTCCTATTTCACTTTGAAGGCAAACGGAGCAGCTATGTCTTGAAGCACAAGAAAAAGAAAAGTTGAGGAACACTGCTGAGTTTATAAAGTCTCCACCCGTCCAAAACACCTCGGTTATTTCTGGTGATCCTTTGGCATAAACATCTTTCAAGAAGGCACTGCAAGATGCAGTTGCAGTGATCCTGAACCTGACTCTCACCCCCATTTAACCTTTGACTGGAAATCCATATCAGACTCCGGACTGGCTTGAATAAGCTTTCAGATCAGTTTATTTTAGTATACTGTAGTAGCATGGTAAAATAGACAAGGCAAAAATTGACATGAGCTGCAATTCCATAGTGAGGCATGTAATAATAATAATAACTTTGATCAAGTAGAATGAAGGGAAAGATAATGAATTCCAGCAGATTAATGAATGGCTAATGTGGGCTTCTTGGGACAAAGAACACTTCTAGGGAACACGTGATCCCAGAAGTGACTTGAGTGTTGTGAACACTGATGGCCCCTTACAAACAATTATGAACTCTAACACTTCACTTTCAAAAATGCTGACGTTTAGCTTTTATAAAGTATGACTGGTTTAGGGTCATGTCATACACCAGTGCTACTGTGGGGAAAATTGGCATTAATTATTACTGAATGGGATGCCAAATAATAATAGTAATCCAGAGGAGGATGTTTTGAAATGTTTGGTGTCTCTTTTCCTTTTTCTCTTTTCCTTTTTTTTTTTTTTTTTTTTTTAAGCTTTCATTCTTTTCTGGTTCCCTGTGGAGTGTTCAGTTCCTAGGGTGGCCTGAGGAGAGATCAGTGATGCTGTGCTTTGTAGTCTATTACAGCACAGCTGTTCATCAATTAGAATGGAGAAAATAATCCTGCTGTTTTAGAATAGCATGATGTGCCTTCTACGTTATCAGGCAAAATGCAAACTGGATACATGAAACCCACGCAGTGAGGCTGCCAGTGTGAGGGGGAACCTCTGACTCAAAAAAGTTCTCATTTATTTTTCTCCTTTTCTCTGCTAGTTTAAAACTATAATTACAAATTTGAGCACCCACTCTACCTTATGACATGAAGGAACATCCACAGTCGCCCTGCAGGATCCAGTAGAGCTAATAGTGAATCAGAGTTCAAGAATAAAGCTAAGAAATCTGAACCAATGCTATGCATTGAGTGTTAGTTTGTACACTGCTTTTTTCCTTTTTTTTTTTTTTCTCTTTTTACATTAGGCCTTCTTTTCTTGTAATAGCAGAGGAATGTGTGCTGAAAAGCAGATAGTTAGTGCCACTTTGCCACCATATGCCTTTATATTTGGAAATTTGCATAAACAGAAAAACATTAAAACAGGATTTATAACCCCCCTCAAAAATAGAAAATATATGCAGAAGTTTCAAAAGGAAACCATGGGAGTTAAGTTAAAAAGCCCCAACTCCACATCCCATTAATTGGAAATGGTGTATTTTATTTATATTCATAACATGCATCTACTAGGCAGACTGTGTAGTGTACAGAATATTGTTTTTATGGGGGTTAAGTAGCCCTGCTCGTGGGCAATGTTCTGTATTTCTGTTGTAATTCTTAATGTGTGGAGCAGACACCCAGAGCAGCAACTGCATTAAAAACCTGAGAGGCAGAGAGAGAGATGGACCGTAGTTAAAGCAGAATCAATCCCATCTGCTCTTCCACAAACACATTGGCATGCACTCCAGTCCCAATTGAATTTAAACTTGGTCCTTCATGGAAGCAAAAAAAATATACTCTGAGATCCAGTGAATCAGTTGGGATCTCAATGTCTAAAGGAGTGATGGAGGTAAAAAATTTCTTCTAAAGGTTGTGGTTTTCCACTCTGATCCGTGCTTCTACGGAGCAGATGTGGTCCCAGGTACTGCAAAGAGGCTTCTTCACTCCTGAAGGAGTGGAGCAGCATGTCTGGCTCCAGGTACTGGTGCGCAGCTTTGGAAAACCCCTGAGAGCAGCAGCTGCTGGCAAAGGAGCGCTCCAGGGCTGTGAGTGGAAGTGACTGTTGAGGTCCTACACAAGCACTACGGTTGCTCCTGCCTTTCTTATTTACACCTTTTTCTCCATGCTGCTGTACTTATCAGCAGGCCTGGCTCTCCTCTCCAGTCTGCGCCCTTCCCACTCTGTCTAGCTACTGAAGTGAGAACAGCGTGGACAAATTAATTAGGGAAGGAGACCATTTCTGCTTGTCACGAGTGCTGGAGGATATGCCCTATTCAGTGGATTTTGATGCTGATTTAAAACCCCTATCTGCAGCCCCTGCCTTTAGATGCTGTAAGTGAAAGTGGCCTTCTGCCTGTGGAGAATGCAAATGGAGAGAGCTGATCTCAGCCTAAGGGCAGGTTTCACTATTTCTGAATTTTACCTAGAAGCAAAGTGGAAGATTTTGCTGTTTAAGTTCAAGACTGTTTGATTAAGAGTCTGAGCCATGGTTCTGCCCTACCAGTAACCTGAGAAGTATTTGGAGATGGGCCTGTGGTGGTCTCCAGTCTTTTACAGGGAAGGTCTCAGAATAGCAGTTCCATCAGAGAATATCCACTTGCCCAAATGCAGATGCAGGGAGGTCCTTCTGGCCACAGTTTCCCCTCTCTGGGCACTGTAAATTGTTTTGCAAACCTCTGTCATCTTGCGCTCTTTAGCCTGTGCCAGTGTATCTGAATTTGTCCTTTTCTTCTCCATCACATTCACATTTGGATTCACCATTTTGTTGCTCTTCTCGCTTGTGTAATTAAACTTGTGTAGGCAATTACAACTTTTGTTGTTCCTCTCTTTCTTCCCAATGCTACTGCAGTTGCATCTTTCACAAACATTTGTCTTCATTTCTCCCTCTAGTAAGAGAACGCAGTCTTTAAAAGCAAGGACACTGGAACAGAGATTGTGCTTTATTCATTTACTTTGGCAATTATAATGTAGTAAGTTATTCATTATTCATAATGCCTCGTGTACTACTGACTATTGCCGTATAGCTGCTAAATGTAAGGAAGTTGTAATATGAGACATTAAGCGATATGAGATCTTATTGCTTCTGCTCAGTCTTGGATCAGAAGTGGTTGAAAGGCAGCCATTTTGGGTGCAAATTAGAAAGCATGTAGATTTAATAATGGTCATTGGTAATAATAACAATTAGAGTTGAATGGTTAATCCATGCCCAGTAATTGTTTTATTCTTTCTTTTGTTTTGTTCTTTTTTTTTTTCTTTGCCTTTCTATGCTGGGGTCTGTGAACAGAATCCCAAATCCTCAGCTGCATTTGTTACCTGGGCAAGTCTACAAATTTTGTTTAGGTGTAATAATTGGCTTGCAAACTGTTTTAAAACAGCTACTTGAAAAGACGTGCACTTCATATATGCCAGGTTTTGTGTAATCTGTACAAATTCTCAATAATGTAGCTATGTATTTAGTTTCATCCATCCAAATCTCCAGTGTCCTCACATGAGACAAAGGGTGCTCAGCTGGGCACCGTAGGCAAATACAGCTCTTCATTTCCAGCCCATGCTCGATATTGAGACAATGAAAAGCCAGTGAAGGATTTTGCAATTGCCTCTCCGCATAGTTGGGGCCTGGGTTTATATGTATGTGGTAGTTCTACCTGTCTTCCCTTCTGAGATGGCTCTTGTGTCACTAACAGTGGTTAGTAAATACATGTGTGATAAAAAGGGGTGGAAATAACTGCATATGTACTTAGAGAATAAGTTGCACTAATTGTGCTGTGTGTGGTAAGATGTTTGGTAAGGATTCATTGATTGGTTTCATTCACCTTTGGCATCTACAGCATAGTGTGGTGTGGCTTTTTTTATTAGTTTGTTTTTCTTTTTGTTACATCTATGCTACTGCCCTGAACTAGTCCTCCTTTATGAATAAGGAAGAAAAACTTTGGGGAAAGATTTCATCTGACTTGTCAGCTCAGGGCTAGATAACCCGAGTCCTTTGAAGCACTCCCTGCCTTCCGCTGGCCACCAGCAGAACTCAGAGCAACTGGCTCAAAATAGGATGTTAAACTCAGGAGTACCTTTTGTATCCACTCAGCAATGCCTGGATAAATGTCATCAATATGGGGCATAAATCAGTCCATGAACATGGGGGCAATAAACATTTTTTGCTAATTTATACAGTTGTATGTGAAGATGGTCACAAAGATGCTCAGTAATTTGTCTTCAAAATTGACCTACTGAACACAAAGTGACAGTTTGGCAAGTGAATGCACAGTTCCCTGCTGTCATGAAATGCTGCTCTTAGCACAGAGCCAGCAAAGAGACCCAAGAACTGTTTAAATCTCTGGTAAATACTCAGAGCAATGCTCAATGATAAAAACTTACTTTGGTCTTCTGATTGCTGACCTTCTACCTCTTCCATGACTTATACTTTTCAAAGAAGTTGATCTGAAAATGTAGAATATAATTTCAGTGTTGAAAAGTTTTTATGTGACCAAAATCGGACTTTGGACCACTGAAAGGTGTGGGATTTTTTGGTTTGGTTAGTTGTTGTTTTTTGTTTTGTCATTATGCCATGCCTAATCAAGTGTTGCCTAGTATTTCTCTAGGATTTTAATCATGGATAGCAGAGGCACAAAAGCATGGCCTTCGTTTACTGTTGTGCCAAGTGTTTGAAGTCATCATGTATTTCCTAGGTTATCCCTAATGGTAGAAGAAGCAAATAACGTATGAGGCAGTTTGAGTCAAGATGAGGTACTAATTTGTACACCCTGTGTACAAATGATAGACAGCGGCAGCTCCTTGGTGCTGTGGTATTTTGTAGTTGAGTTGTTTCATTGTAGTATCACTTTTGCATAGGTCATCATTGTGTTTAAATTGTGCCCCAACCTACAATGTCTTCATAGAAGAAACCTTCTTTCAAGGATCTAACAGAAATGTCTGCATAGAATTGATTTCCCCATATGCACTGCAAATATGGGACAGCACTGGGTGTATTTTATGGGGGAAGCAATGGCGGTTACTTGATTTCCGTCAGCACTGTGACTGTATGCATCACTGACACGTGGAAACTCTGCTTCTGGGCTATTTGCTGTGAAACTGCTCAGCAGTTTGAGTTTGAGTTCATGCTGATGAAAACACACTTTATTCCTGGTAATGTTTTTCCAGAAGGCTTTTCCTGAAATTTCTACTTGTTTTAGATTGATCAGCAGAAATAATAGGTGCAGAAAGCGCCCCCCCCCCCACACACACACCTCCTTCTCTTTTAGGGGAGGAGGGGTGTTATATGCAGAAAGTCTGTCTGCCTTCAAACCTCTGCCTTAACAAGTAAAAGAAATGAATTTGTTTTTTCCCTAGACTTTCACTGCATTTATTATGCTAAAGTTTAAGAAGAAGGGAGAGGCTTAATTCACAAGTAAAATTAATTTGTCAGTCCTTCACTAATTCTAACTCAATGTCTGTCGGAGTTGCAATATAGCAACAGTTCAGCGTGACTGGCATTAACTGCTCTGAAAAAGCCCTGGGCTGGAATAGCACATTGATTGAACTTTGGCATTAAGACACACATCTGAGCAGGATGTGAGAAGAGGGACAGCACTGGTCCTTACACATGCCACTGCTCCAGTTGTTTTTCTCAATAGAAAAGTTTTCCTAGTTAAAAAAACCCAAAGTTTTATAAAAGTAAAATAAAAATGTACTCCAGAGGAAAGTTCATTAAATACTCAAAGTTATATATATTGGATAAATTAAACCTATCAAGGAAACATAGGTTACTGATGACTTAAAAATCAGGTAAAACTTAGCAAAAGATCTAGAATGATTCAGTTTAAAGGCAGGTTTTAAAAAACACTGGAGACCCTGGGAGATCTATGGTTCTATGAAACCAAGGATGCCTTTTGATAAGTATTTCATGATTGGAGCCCAGCATTTAGAAATGCGAAAGACTGTTGCATTGCCAGAGAGAATGAATATTTGTAACACCTCTGTTAAGGGCACTGTTGAAATCCCTTTGTTCACAGGTAAGACAAACCCTTAAAGTACTTAAATTTCGTTGATCTTATGCTTAAAGTTGAGCTTATGCTTAAGCACTTTCTGCAATCAAGGTGAAGAGCCTGACCCCAAGCTATTTAAATTCAAGGGGAATTAAACCACTCACAGAGAGCCAGAAAAATGGCTACCGTATTTTCATGCATATAATACCTACCTCAGATAATTTGCATCCTCTTAAATGTTCCGAGGCTTGAAAATAAATTCTCAGACAACCTTGGAGGCTACTGAGGATGAGACCTGGAGAAGAGATCTGTGGATCTGTGATAAACTTCCCCTTGCAACATTCAAGTACTTCTGCTGTTGCGGAATCAGTTTTCTTAACAGATGACCTGTGGTTTAGATGTATAAAGATCTGGTGCATTAATTAAACAAAGTTGGGGGGGTGGGATGGGTAAGGTAGAAGATGTGTGTAAATTTGGAGAAATTCATTATTTATTTGCGAATGTGGGAGACCTTAGCTGTTTTTCACCCCAGCGTGGAAGCATTTTGATGGAAAGCCCAGTGTAACAGAGATAAAGAACTCGCACTGCAGATACTTTTTGAAATGGAAATAAAACATGTGGTATTTGTAGCCTGGCAATGTTAAAAAGAAATATGTAAGATTAAAACAAACAAGACAAAGTGTGTTTTAGATATATACATATATACTTAATTTAAGGCAGCAGGTTTGGTTGGTCTATTTCTCCTCCCCCCCTCCCCCTTTTTTTTTTTAAAGCATATAAATTCCAACCATGTTTTGTGTGAAAGGTCTCAGTGCATACTGACATTGTGAGTGTCAGCTCCAGATCACTTTAATCAGAGAGTGGATATGCATGATAAAACGGATAAGGGACTTTAATCAAAAAATCCGCTGGTCTGGAAACGTGACGCACTCCGCCAAACACACTTCATCCCACTTTTCTTGTGCCACTGCCAAGATTTTTATTTCATGAATATGCATTGGACATGATATTACATTAAAATGTGACATTGTTGTGTAGTGGTAGGGATTTAGAATTAGAATAAATAAATAAATAAACAGACTTCTGTAAAGTTTTCGTAATTGAACATTAGTATCATGTTGTGATTTTACATATATTTATTCACTTACCCCCACCCTTTTCCTTTTCTCCAAAATTTATTTTGGAATTGAATATTGAATTCATCCCTTTCTGTTTAATAATAAAAACAATAGTAGCAGATAGAGGCTTTATTTAACTTTTACCTTACCTATAAGCATAATGTTCTCACCAAGGAATTGTATTTTTGCATACAAAATACACGTCTCTGGCTCTGTGGCTGGGGGCATTTTTGCTTCTACAGCCAAGGAATAACTCTATAGCACAGAGCCCACTCCAACGTCCATGATTCTCTATGCAGAGGCTGCCTCTGAATTTCACAGTATTTGGATCATGTACCTAATAAACTGAGAAACCCTTTGTTTCCCCCTGATTTTGCTATGTTACATTGTTTCTGGGAAATTGGTGAGGCTTAAAAAACCCGATGTATGGAAATTTGCATTATCAAGCCTGTGCTAGTCTCAATTTTAGGTTTGTATGATTTCATGTACGTGGGATAATCAGTTTTTAGCCACAACATGTAAGTATTTCTACATCTGCCCCCTCTAAACCCCCACACCATGATTTCTGAGGACTGATCTCTCAGACAATATACCTTGAAACACACATCCTAGCATGTGGGGAAGCATTCATCAGATAAAAGATGAATGTGTTTGCTGTTTTACAGATTCTCTGCCAGAAATACATACAGGGAGGCACTTGAGGAAAATAAATTTGTCTAAATGCAATGGTTTGCATCTGAAAAAAATATATGGGCCGGGTCTAAATGAGTACAAAACTGTTGTCCTCAGTGAAGCTGTGCAGAATTGTACAAAAGATTTGCCCTTCAGTAGACAAATATCTGTTAGTATTAAAATAGCGGTGAGTGGCTTTGTGGCATATCTAGGGTAGATAACGGCTAAGTATGAGTCGCAGAACAGAGTTTCTGTTCCCTCTTTTCCCCTGACCTAGATGATTTTGGTTAAATGAGAGAGCAATACTACCCTCCTTTCACTTGTGTTTTGAAATTTGTTAATGAAAATGTGTTGAATGGTTAGGGAATGTTGTTTGTTTTTTTTTTTTAAGCTGAGGACTGTTGTGTATCAGTTGTTCAGTGAGGACTCCTTCTTGTAATGGATGCTTTATGAGACTAATCTTAATTAAACCCAAACAAACAAAAATCATAATTACCTGACTAATGATCTGAAGCACCAATATTTCACTACCTGTGCTATTCAGATGTTGTACAGAGGCTGCACAGAGCTTGCTTGCTGTGTGTAGAATCCAATGGTTTTTTTAAGTAATAACCACACTGTGAGCACGGTCTCACGTAGCCCTTACCTATGCTCCGAACTTTTGAAAGAGAGAAAAGAATAGGAACTGTTGGCTGAACTGTCACTGACAAGGGCAAACAATATTGAAGGTAAAAATGCAGAGCTCTTTAAACTACTTCTACACTAAAGTTATGGTCATTTCAAATAGAATTTCCTTTACGAGACTCAATTTCTCTAGAATTTATATCTGCTATATATATTTTCTGCTGGTGAAAGGAGTGAATGCTTGACATTCAGTCCCAGATACTAATCAGAAAAGGAAATCTGCAAGAAGTTAAGATGTTTTCAGAAATTTTACAGGCACTTTGCATTAGATTTTAGTCCCACATCAGAACTCTCTGAGCTGGCCTGTGGGTACCAGGGAGTTTAGCATTGTCCCTTTCTATGATGTTCATTTGATAACCCTGTGAGGACCAAGAAGGATGGCAGTAGTCACCACCTTTTTGCCCACTTGCTGTCAATTTGGGGTAACAAGTGCTTTGTGGAACTAGCTGGCCTCAAACCTAGTCCTGGCACTTTCCCTCTGTTGATCTTGCAAAATTGCCACAAGTAGCACGGTACAAGTTCTTCCCCAGGAAGTTACTGCAGTAATCATGTTGTTCCCTGCCACTAGCAAATTGCTCTTATGCATCAGTAGGACTTAGTGCCCTTCATACCTTCTTTAGGGCTGGGCAACCAAACTCTTCCCGAAGCGGCTCATACCTTCATCTTATCATTCTGAGCGCAGAAGGCTTCATTTAAATGAAAAGATTTCCATAGTGTTCTTACAGCCTCAGAGAGAATACTGAGGCTTTACTGACAATGCTTTTCCTCTCATAATTGATCAACAGTAGGATTTCGTAGCTTTTAGTGTCTGTCCTTTTCTCTTTGAAGTGATGCCTTTCTGAAAATGACGACTTATACAATGCACGGCTTTGTATGGTTGAAATCATCAACAGAGGAACTCTGCTCATAGTACAGGCACAAGCTAGGTTTACTGCAGCTCCTGTAATTCCTGAGTTTACAGCAGCACAGTTCTACATAGGAAATGGTTTTTAAAAGTCTCATTCAAACTCTTTTCAATACTTTTATGCAGTTCCTAGAATCTACTACACCCTCAGATACTAAAACATCATGGTAACAACAAGCTAAACCCCCTACTTCCTCTGGCCTGCCCAGCTCACGAATATACCATGTGTTATAGCGTAAGCAGGCAGCCTGGGACATGGATGAAGCCTTAGCACAGCAGAGCAAGAGGTGCAGGCTTCTGTGTAGATTTCAAAGGGGAAATCACAGTTATGGCAACAATCAAGTAGTCAAACTGGTAATAGATTAGGAACATGGTAGAAAGGACAATGACTTCAATGGAACAACACTCATGGTCTGTGAAATTTCTGTAGATTATGGACATGTACTTGTAGAAGAGCTTTTAGTGGCTGATAGAGATATCTGCAAAGACAGACATCAGTCAGAACTGCCTAATGTAGAATGAAACATCCCCAAAGGAAATTACCATTACAAAAACTATTATTTAATATTAAGGGTAATTGTAACACAAGGGCATGACTCATATCCTTGTGTTACAATTACCTTAATATTAAATGATAGTTTTCTGAATGGTAATGAGGGGAAGTTAAACCTGACACTCTATCCTTAACCCTTGCTACTGTGCCTGAGTATTGATATGACTAAGAGGTGTCTGTACAGTCTGTCATTTACGCATGTCACCTGTTAGTCTTGATGGAATGTGGAAGGTAGACTTATAATACCAGCTTTTACAATTAATTAACCTTCTGCATTTCATGCCATCTTCCTAATATTCTTCCTTCAGAGTTTTGGGGTTTTTTTTTTTCAGAATGCAGTTGCTGCACAGTTCCAGCTGGTATTAAAAAAGTACACACAGAAAAACGCAATCACATTTTATGCCCTGATCATGTTTAAAACCTTTTAACATCAGATTTTCTGTTTTGCATAGTTCCCAACACAGATCTGGGGCCTTAGTTTAGAAGCAGCCTTACCATCACTTCAACATAACATTTATGTTCCTGATATCTGTATGTTGTGTTGCTGCTGATACTGCATGGATAGCTGTTTCCTGCAGGCCTGTACCTGGTCCTTGAGTAGAATTCACCAGTTAACAGTAAGTTAGAGTGTATGACTTAAGAAAAATAATAAGAAAATTGACATGCTTAGTCGGAATGAATCATTTTGCATTTGGTTATGCCATGTTGGGTCATCTTAATAGTTACATCATGTCATGTTTCATTATGTCACAACCCATGACAGATAGTATATGACATAGCAGAACCACTGTATGCAGTTTATCAAAAAATAAAGTTTAAAATTAAAAATATATACTGTTTTCTTATCTGTTTCTAGCTGTGATTTCAGCTAGAGAACTCCCATTGTGAATTCATGTTATTAATTAGCAGGTTGGGATATCTGCAAAAAGCAGATAATTCTGAGATACCAGCACGCAGTGCATGAAAGCAGATATCTCAGGATGAACTCAGCTCTAAGAATTGTGTCTATATTTGAAAACAAATTTAAGTCAGGAAATAGAACTGAATACACCATCCTGCTCTGTGATGGACCCTGTTGCTGGGGTATACTACTACTACTTTAATTTTTTCCCTTGGAAGTAAATACGGGAAGAAAGAGTTTGTCCTCCCCATTTGAAAAATTATACCAGAGCATATGGTTTTAGCTATAATTATGTAGTCTGCTGTCTAACACAATGCAAAGAGGATTCCACACAGTAGGAGAGAACATCACCAAGAAGCCCAAATCTCAGTTAAAATCTACTGGAGATGGGAAAATCCTTGTGACTCCAGTTTGCTTTTACAATTGATGGAAGGAAAACAGTGCAGCAACAAGATATCTTTCCCTTTGCTTTTAATCCTAGGAGGTGTAGGTGAAAACAGAAAAGTGTATTTGTTTCCCTGTTGGACTTGTGGCGAGATAATTTTAACTCAAAGTCGCACAGTGTGAGAGATCCAGGAGAGAAATATCAGTGTGTCAAGTCACGATGTCATGCCAGGTCCCCCTGAGGTGCATTGGTGCTGAGGAAGGGTTCATTTCTCCAGCAGGAAAACTCTGCCAGTACAAAGCTAGCATTTTCCAGGAGATGCAGTAGCCCTTTCTCCTGACCAGACACTGTTCCGTATCAAGACGGAGCCTTGCGCTGTTTATAATGCTGCGTCATTTTGTAAGGCTTGGCTTGGTTACACATGGGCCTGTGGAACAGGCAAATGCAGTAACTCCATCCTATGCCTGCACAGCAGCCGGAGCAGTGATGAGATATATGGCAAAAGCTCTGGTCAAAGCTTCATATTTTTTAAAGTCCTTAAATATATATTCAGATGATAGGGAGCCGTCTGTATGGCAGTGATCCAAGCTCTAAAACCCCCATAAATACATATTTACATGATTTGTTCTGGAGATCTTGCACAATTTTCAGGCGAGATCTTCCATAACCTGCAATATACTACAGAGAAATGGTATTGCCATGGCAGATCGGGTTCATCCTTCAGGCCAACAAAAGAAGCCCTGGCTGTTCTAGGTCAAGGCAGACTCCAGTGCGAACAGCCTTGCTGGGATCCCTGGTAATTTACCAGCAGCTGGAGAGGACAGAGAAACTAAACAGAAGGCCTTTGAGTGCTGAATATAGTTTTAGCAGACCATAATCTGCCCACAGAAATGTTCCTAGGGATTTTGAAATGGATTGGTTGTGGCATTCATGAGTTATTTCACTATCTCTAGGCATGCCAGCACTCACAGGTTGCATGTAAGGATCTCACAGCTTCACCAGTGATATACCTAGATTAAACTGCTTCCGAGTTAAATGTTAATATGGTTGTACTACGTCACACAGAACTGTACTAGTGTAACATGGGTGACCCAAACAATGGCTCTGCACAGAAAGGAATTAACAATCACAAGGAAAATACTGTTTTGCTTTGGTTTTTATAGAGAGAGCAAAGCTGAATATTACTTACCGGTTAAAGAATCCACTTGTATATCTAACATCTCTATTATATATTGTACAAAATGAGAAAGCAACATCTGTTATTTATTCCTTATTTTATCTTTCCTTAGCCTTTCAGCGGCTTTAGGGACTTAGAGCAGAATTGGTGATATATATATTAGACACCCCAGAAAGATGCGTTTCTGAGCTGGAGGTAAAGTCAGGTTTCCTCAGTGTACGTATGGGTTAGCAGTTACCGTGTCTACACATCTGTAGGGATAATCACAGCAGACCAGCAAAGTACTTCAGGATCTGCTTACCTTTGAGCATGTAGGCAGGCTAATTGACTTAACCGAGATTACATACAGGCTTAAAGTTAGTCGTATGCCTTGCTGGATTTGTCATTAATCCCACGGCCTGAAATCTATAGAAGCTTTATAGTGAACTTGAAGGCCACTGAACTGAGCTTCCTTGAGAGGCCTTTTCTGCAGCAAGAAAACAGGTTTGGGTTTTTTTTTGTTTTTTTTTCTTTTTTTTAAAATAAAAGCTCCTGAGGGGCTGGGACTCTTGACAGGGCAACAACTGACCTGGGCTCTTCACTGGCACTGACTAACCCCATCCTGAGCCTTTCTTGTCTTGTTCAGAGTATCCAGCCGCTAGTGCCAGGTGGCTCCTTGAATTTTACTGGGCATCTGATTTAAGGCACATCTTAGTCAATGAAATTATTGTGAGTGGTTTACTGTGACCGTTACTTGTTCAGAAGCTGAAATTTACACTGTTGCGTTTGGATACCAATTAACATCTTGAAAGAGAGGTAGCTTACTGTCAGTATAAAGTTTGCAATTTTTTGCCGCAGCATTATTTCTAATGGATGGCAAAAAACTAGGGTAGGGAAACATTTTTAGAAAGAAATCTTTTCCTTCTTAGACACCACTGTGAAATTGAAAATTTTTATTATTATTATTTAGGATTAAAAGCCGTTTCAGACATTCTACCTGCTAAAGTCCAATGATAATTTTTGTGGCATAATCATCACATCTTCTTATTTATAGAGAAGAAACGAACAACAAAACTATTTCTCCCATATTACGTATTTCTCAGGGTTTTGTTACATAGAGCTATTTTTCACTGAATTCTTTACATTATCATCTCACGTTGCATTCGTGGCCCAGCAAACACCTTGCATTTCACTTTGGAAAAAAAATAATTAAAAATGAATGAAACAATTACAACAAAATTTTTGTAGTTGTAGAAGTTGTGATGGCATTTCTCCTGGAGGGAACATAAAAAGTTTAGTTTTAGTTCGGCATTACTTCTACATCCCTTGATATAGTATTATTCTGAGCCTACTATCTAATAGTGCTATTCCGAGTTTTTCCTGGCATGCCCACAGTGCACCAGCATTATATAAAAGTAATGCAATTTTTGGGATCCACACAAATATAAAATTGAGCCATGAGATACCTAAAATTACAGTTCATCTGAGGGAGCACAGGACCTCAGATGAGGTGAAGATCACAGCTGACTTACATAAAAATAATGTTTAATTTAATTTGCTTCAGCAATATGAAGTGCATTGCTTCTAATTATGAGTGCTGGGTTTTGTTCTGAAAAACAAGTTGAAAACCTTTGGCTCCTTGTCCTTTACCAGAATGCTGAAATAGTGCAATTGGCTCCAACATTCATCCTTATCTCACTCTGCTAATTCACCTGTCACAACTTTCAGGATCTCTACTTCTTCCTTTACAGAACTTTTCCCATGAGGAGAAAAATCTCCAGAAATGCACATGCCTTGAAAATCAAACAACTCTTGATGCATCACTGCTGTTTGCTTAGGATAAGGTTTGTAGCAATATAAATGGAGCAAGGAACACACCTTCTGTCCTATAAAAATTGTGCTGCTTCTTCTTAGGTCCACAGCATTCAGGAAATTATGAACCATCATTTGATGTCTTAGAGCAGAGAAAACTTACCTTGAGCGTGTTCGTTTTGAAGATGGTTTTAAAACAAAACATGTTCCTTCCTTTTCCCCTTCCTTATTTTCTCCTTTCCCCTTTCTTTCCCTTCATGGTAATACAACTCTCCAGTTCACCGTTCTGGAGTTTTGCAGATAATTTAATCTTAATTGTGAAGGTACAATTAAAGAAATTGCTTGGAGGATGCTTGAAGTGCTAGATATGCTTACCTATTTTTTTAGTTTCAATAGAGGAAAGAAGAGACCTGTGTTTTTCCTCTTCTTTGGTGGATGGGATAAAATACTCGGCATGCAAGAGACTGTGGCTAACTTCTCAACTGATACTACACTGAAAACGATACCAAACAAGCTGCATGTTTTGAGTTTTATAGCACTGTCATGCAAGATTATGCAAAAAATTAAAAAAAAATATAGACCAGCGTGTTAAGAAGTCAGTAATTATACTTAGGAGCTCTATTTTTCTTTGCAGTAGCCTGACACACAGCAAATATCTCCGTGATGGTGTTCCGCTTTATCTGCTATCTAGCAATATTGTTCTTACTGGTATTCCCATTTATTCAAGTGATTCCTTTTTGTGTTACACCTGTTGGTATCCAAGCAACTGGGGCAGTGCCAAAGCACGTCCTGGTATGTGTGCAGTCTGCTACTTCATTTATATTATTCATTGAGCTTTACTAAAAAAAAAATATAAAATGTCATCTAACTGAAAATTAAGAGTTTCTGCTTATTTTAGAACAATCCTTACTGTGGCAATTTGGGAAACTGTCAAGATGGATTCAAGCCAATAAGACCGTGATGCAGATTCCATATATCTCTAGGTTTAAGTCAATAAGTCTAAGATTTCCTGGTTTTAGTTAAATAATAACAACCTACAACCACTCACCTGTGTCATTGGTACATCTGGTCAATGAGACAGAGTATCTGACATTTTCCCCACGTGTTCTTCTTGCCATTTCTTCTGCTCGTGTCATGGGTGGTTCTCTGGGTGCCAGTACCAGTCAGAGAGCAGGTCTGGATGGTAAAGTTTTCAGTTCACTGCAATTGCCACGCTGTAAATGCTGGTGTAATTGTAAAACAATCGTGGGTGACTTGTCTGACCTCTGAGAAATTCTGTTTGTATTTCATATTTAGTCACTTTGTAACAGGACCAGTGCAAAGCCAGCATGGAGGGAGGCAGGGAAAAAAATATCATAGGATCACAGAATACCAGGTTGGAAGGGAGCTCAAGGATCATCTGGTCCAACCTTTATTGACAAAAGCATGGTCTAGATGAGATGGCCCAGCACCCTGTCCAATTGAATCTTAACAGTGTCCGGTGATGGGGAATCCACCACTTCCCTGGGGAGAATATTCCAATGCCTGATTGTTCTCATTGTGAAAAATTTTCCTCTTGTGTCCCGTCGGAATCTCCCCAGGAGTAACTTGTACCCATTACCCCTTGTCTTTTCCGTATGACTCCTTGTAAAATGGGAATCTCCATCTTCTTTGTAGCACTCGCTAAATACTGGAACATAGTGATAAGGTCTCCCCTAAGCCTTCTTTTCTCAAAGCTGAACAAACCCAGTTCTCTCAGCCTTTCCTCATACGGCAGGCTACCCAGAACTTGGATCATCTGGGTCATAGAATCATAGAATGTGTTGGGTTGGAAGGGACCTTTAAAGGTCATCTAGTCATTATCGCCCTTCTCTGGACCCTCTATATTTAAGTAGCTGTTGTCTCTTTGAAGACAATAGTATCTGTTTGGTTTTGCTTGTTCACTCCTTGCAGTTCATGGGAGTGCAACTATCTCATAGAGTTTACACTGATTGGAAATTATAAACATTTCACCAACACAGAGGAGGTCTGATTGAATGAAGATTTAAGCATGGTTTTTTGGTTTTTCTTTGAGAGGAGGCTATATAAATGGTAAAGTATCCAGCCTTGAACCCTCGTGCCGCTCTGCCACTTCCTGAGTGTAATTTTATTAAGGCATATAGACATGCAAGGGCATGACCTAAGATGATGCCATCTTGTGACTCTCTTAACACCAGCACACGGAGCAGGGAGGCTGCAGACCACTCCACGGCTCCAAGAAGGGCAGCCACGTTACAGGTGAAGCTGTGGGGGTGCTGGGGGGGTGTGCTGGGGGTCTGGAGCCACTCATTGCCTTTGCCTGCTCGTTCGTGCCCACCCGCGTGACAGGGAGAGGGGACGTGTAAGCTCCTGCAGCGCTGGCAACCAGCACAATATATATCTGTCGTCTGGTGTGAGCGAGCAGAAAGGTTCACTGTAAAGGCGAATGAAGCTGTGTGATCTTTGATGCCTGCCAGCGTGAACGTTTAAAAGACCTTTAAGTTATAGCACCACTCCAGGCAGCAAACAGTATGGAAACATTAGTGACCATCACTCTCACGAGGGGCTGGCGGAAGGAAAGATTTGTCCTTCTGTGTTACCACAGAAAGCTTCTCCTCTTAGCTAGCTTGCTCATTTATAGCTGGGGTTGGAAAGTGCAAACCAAAATGAAACCTGCATTAAAAGAATTTTGTGGGCTGTACAAATCATAAGGGTAACTACTTCACAAAATACTGTCAACTGAGGCATATATTTAAAAGGTTAGATAAAATATCTCCCAGCCATTTTTTCCAGTTCTTTTCTTTTTATAGTCCACTGCAAAACAACAATAGATAAAAAGGCTGTATATAATGCATGTATATTTTGTTGGGTTTTTTTTTTACCTTTCCCAAAGGAGTCTCTGTGCTTCCCACACTAATTGTAGGTTTTTCTGAAAATGCAGCATGAATCATTTATAAATAAAGAGACTTTAAAATCCCTAAAAGACTCCCTGAGGTATTCAGTATTTCAGCATAAAATAACTGTTAAATGGAGTTATTCTGAATTAGCTTTTACTGGAAAGTGGTGAAAATAAAGTTTTCTTTTCACTGTGAATGTGCAATAATTCTTTTACACAGCTACCCAGGGTAATTGACAAGCGATTTTCATAATTCAGGTTTTAGCAAAGAAATCATCTGAAGTGGCTAACATTAAATGAACGGAGCTGCTATTAAAACATAGCTTTCAAGAAAAACTGCGTGAGATGTCAGAACCAGGCGCTCTGTGTTGAGACCTTAAAACATAATTCGGGCTATAAAATAAAAACACAGACATTCAAGCTCCACAACAAATTCATACATACACCCTCCTTACACATGCATACACACACACACGTAAAAATAATAAAGAAGGATTTTTCATCTTTCTCTTAAAATCCTGTGATTATTTTAGTGCACAGATAACCCTAGAAAGACAAGGCACTCAGAAAAGGTAACTGATTTGCACGACTCCTTTGGACTTCGTAACCTTGACTGTCCATACCCACTGTACAATCAGAGGTCACATTTGATCTCTCTGTGTAAAATTATGCAGAGGAAGCTTCCTCAACACTTTGTAGTTGATTGACAAATTGGTCTGTCACTCAAATGCTCCTTCAACTTATCGTGAACAGTAAAGAAAATTATCTGTTCTGTGCATATGTGAGAAAAAGCCTGTTCATTAACCTCTAGTCTGCTGAAGCTGTGGAACATCTAATGCTTCGAGGAATATGTATTCTATATGAAAAGTATGCAAAAGATACAGGTGTATATATATTTTTTTATGTGTATGTATTTGTCTGTGTGTAACATATATAAAAATGCATGTCCATAGTAGAGGAGTCCGTATGATATGTATATATTTTATACGTACGTATATATGTACATATTACACCAGTTTCTATATCAAACTTTAGGCGCTCTTTTTTGTACATGCACGGTAGCTGCAGATAGGTAAACACCTCTGAGGTGCTTCCTACAAGTATTAGGTATAGAGTGCTTCATAATCTAAGATGCCTGTGACTGTTATCCCTCAGATATTCTGCCTACCCTGTAGCTCTCAGATGCTAGGTTATTTACAAACATTGATGTATCAGAAGCGCGAGGATTTAAAAGCAACTGACTATAAAGGTAGGGCCTAATTCACTTCAAGTGTTAAGCAGAAGCAACTTGGATAGATTTAGTGGAGCTGTGCCTGTTTATCTCAGCAGCAAATTTAGTTTTACATACCATGGTATACTCATCTGGCATCCAATTGCTTCAGCTTTGGGAAATTTTTGCAAGTCATGGATCTGTACGTGTCTCTTTTGTACCCCTTGCTAACTACTAGTCAGTGTGCTTTTATTTATCTATCTGATCTAGGTGAGGAAAATTAATTTCTCTAGGCATTTGTCTCTAAATGCTCTTTGTGTAGCTGAACTTCAGCTATGATATCTATATAAGAATCTGAAGCTACAAGATGATGACGCTTATGTGCCTTATTTTTTGGTCTTGGTTTTTTTTTTTCCCACCGTAAGCCCCGCATACTGGTACCAGTGAGCAGTCCTGAAGCAAACCCTATGATTTCAAACTTTGTGAAAGTCATCACAGCCCCGACGTGCCAGCTTCTGACCTACCTCTGGCAGTTCAGCAATATGCTAGGTCAAACCTGGAGAGAATGTCTCTCTGCTCTCTTGACAGGATCAGAGAGGTTTTTGGGTAAGGTATTTGCTTCAAATCTACGTTGTTAAGTGACATAGACTTAAAAAAAAAAAAAAAGAAAAGCAATGGGTCTCAACATATTTTTTTTTTTTTTAACAGAAAACTTTTTGCTTTTACTATTTAAAAATTTTTCGTTGCCAGTGGCTGAGTAGCTTGAAGTCTTTGAAACACTGAGCTTTCTATAAAATCCAAATAATTCTCTGTAAATCAAAGTACTTGGCATGCTTGCTGCAAAGCCTGGAGCTTTTTTTTTTAAGGTAATCTCTAGAAAGTAGTTTGTACTCATGTTTTCACAGTGATTAAATATGCAAAGTAATTTTCATGATTATCACCCCGTTCTGAACCAAATCAGATGCGGCTATGCTTCTCTTTGTACAAAGCCAGTTATTGGATCAGATTCCAAAACAAATCCCCTGAATTTGGCGGATCATCATTTTAAAAGGGGGCTTGTTAAGGTAATGATTAAATTAAACCACCCCTTTAAGAATATTTAGATCTGGTCCGCCAAGCGGAACGGTCTAATGGTTTTTAAATTAGAAGCTGCGAATGCTAGTGAATTTCTTTTGTGGGTCAAGTGGGTATTAACAAATGCTAAGACTGTTCTCTCTTTTGTCATCACCTTGAAATCTGCAAAGAAAAGCGAAGAGTGGGAAAGACACAAGGAGAGAAGCAGTGTTAGTATTTAACATCAGTGCTTTTTAACCAAGGGCAGCCTCAGATTTACAAGGTTGGGTAGGAGAAGGTAGGAGATGATGTTGCTAGTAATCTCTTTATACCTCGCTCTTGAGAGAGAGACTGAAGCTTGAGTCTTCAAGGAAGTGGAGAACCCAAGTGCATTCAATTCTGGCAGTCTTAAGCTATTGCAGAGGTGTAATAGCCTGCTAACCACAGAAGTGTGGATAACAACCCGTACCTGTGGCTTCCAGATTTCTTAACCCTGTCAATTTTAAATGTGCTTTTTAGCCTCAGATGCTGCTGGGAGTTTGTGGCTGGGAGAGACGGTTGTTTGCTTGTGCGGAAAGGATGGCTGGGTTCTCTCCAACACCAAAGACTTCAGTTCCTCTTTCGGATACCTTAGGCAAACTGTGTTTGTCACTAGTATTTTTCATCCCACATTACTAGCTGATACTGGAGTTCCGTGAATATTGGATTTATGGGGCATAACAATCTCCCTGGTGGGAGGAAATCCACATTAAAATATAAATCTGTCAAGTCAGGTCAAGTCACGGCTAACAAAATGCTGTTCTTCTGTGCTTAGTCCCTGTTCCTTTTCAGTCATATGAAAATTTCTGAAAATGGCACCTCTTGGGCCAAATTTTTCCTGTACTGAGATGGTTTAAAAGAAAAATGTGGTGGGGGGAGAGGTGGAATTTGAGCTACTCTGAGGAAAGTGGGAAGAGAAACAGCTTTCTGGTTATTCAAATAAAATCCTTGTGACTATTTTGTTTATGAATTGTCTTCTAAGCAAAACGCGTAGTAGTGGAAAGCTGGCTTAGGCTACAGAAACAACTATAACTGGCGAGGTGCGCTTCTGCAGGTGAAAAAAGTCAGTTTTCAGTTGACTGAATTATGACCCTTTAGAAATTGCATGCTTTGGCCATGTAGTTGGGTACAGCTTGTGTAGGGCTTTTTGCTAAGCTTGTAAAATGTGCACTCAAGGAGGGACATGCTCTGTGCATGTATGTGTTGAGGGAGGGAGAGAGAGAGGGTAGGCTAACTTTGCTGGGAAATGAAGGATTTTCTGACCCGGCGAAGTGGTTTTAGGGAAGGTGGATTACTGTGCTGAGTCCTGGGTTTATTCTTTGCTAAGCAAGTAAGCAAAGGGATCAGGTAAAGACTGATTGCTGTGATGTAGGATTTACAAAAGGAAATATTGCTCTGATGAATCCAATATACTGGCTTCGTTTTGTTACCTGCGTCCATCTTACCAACCCACAAAGGTTCCATTGATATGCTCATAAGAAGTTTTGAATTATGAAAAAATAATTAGGGAAATGTTACTGTTTAACACCTGAGAATTAAAAAAAAGAAGTCATAATTCAGGCTTGTTAGACAACCTTAACTCTGCCCCTTGCACGTAGACATAGCAATAGAACATTTTCTGATTCACAGTGGTGGTTTTAAATATGGATTTGCATTCTTGGGAACTGTGGACAGTTCTGTATAACCTTCCATACACTGTGCTGTAGTTTGCAATAAAGCAAACCAAATGTTTTGATGCATATTGCCCTGAAGATGATGCTGAAAGACTAGGAAGCAATTATGATATGTTCTACTGGTTAATTCTCCTCATCTGGAAAGCGATCATTGATCACAGCCAGATTTCTCTCACGCAAAAATAGTAACAAGTTCCAAATTAAAAGCACTGGAAATAATTAACAGTACACAAAACTGAAAAAGTAAAGACTGTAGTTTAGAAAGGAACAAAGAGAAGAACATGATAGATATACACAAAGCATCGTTACATATGTTAAGCTGGGCTCTCCTTTTTACCCTTTTAAATAACAGAGGAGCCAGTAAGACTGGTCAGATTCTATTTTGCAATTGAGATTGTATAATATATAACAAGCATTTGATTCACATTGCCACGTGTAATTATTTTGGTCAGGAAACCATTACAGTGCAAAACATTAAATAGAAATTTAAGTTGTTAATAATATTAAACTTCACATGTATTTTTTTGGAACTGGAAAAGTTCTTTCTCACTAAAAAGCTTTTTTACTATACTTTCAAAATTGGACTCAGGAAGAATATTCCTCATAACAATAGAAAGGTTGCAATGGGTTGGACTCAAGCCGTCATACTGTGAAGTCTAATCTAACAACATGACCAGGTTATAATGAAATTCCATCACAAGGAGGTTTAATTCATAGTTAATGCAAGATCACGGCAGGTTTTTTGTTGTTTCATTGAAAGCACAGGACATTTATGATTTTATGGTCTGTTTGGACCAACTGTGTTTTCCCTAAATAAAAGTTTGATCAAAATTATCTCCCAAAGTGTTTGGTGAATAAAACCCAGAAGCAGTTCTGCTTTGTACAATATCATCATGAGCTCAGTTAGTTTGAGAGAGAATCTGCAGCAAAGTTCATTTTCAGATAACAGTTTTTCCACAGTCCACGCCCATCTTGATCCCCTCCTCTTTTTAACTTGCAGTTTATTGTAGAAACTATCTGTGAACAATCGCTAAGCCTCGATCCTCCGTCCTGCCTTCACCCACGTAAAGGTGCGATTGAATCTTGGATTTTGGTTGGGGATGACATTTTAAAATTAACTCGTCAGTAGGTCCCTGTTTTCTAAGGGCGGAGAAGACAGCGTATTTCTTTACCATGTCTTGCAAGATCCCTGGGAAAAGGGCTGCGTGTTCTGTCAGGTGGAACAGAGTATTTTCAACAGCACAACTTCAGAAGTGCGTGCAAGTATTCTCTCTGTTTCTAGCAAAACAAAATCAGAATGAATAAAGCATATTGGTCTAAAATATTTTCATCCCCTTTCCAGTGTTCTGGCCTTAAACCTGAGAATCACTCTTTCTAGAAGGAGACACTGTAAAGTGAAGCTCTGCCTCAAAACCCCTTTCAGAGCCTGTGGTTTTGAGTATGTTTGGTTCATGGCGGTCATGGACAAAGCTATCCAAAGGGCAACACTTGTTCCCAAAACTGCAGGCGTGAAATCTGTGGCCACAATTATTTGCAGACTGAAATCGCTAGCGTAAAGATGGAAACCAGGTTGAGGGTCTGTTTTAAATTCACCTACATTATATCTTAAACAGGTTTTCATAATAAACTAAAAAATGCATGATAGTACAAAGAAATAATATGGATATAAACCCCATGTAAGAATTTTTGGATTATTCTATGTTTTGGACATTTGTTTGAGGTTTGTATGCAAATATTTTTAGGCCACCAATATCTCACCTGGCATCTAACTTTCTCTGCTGAGCTGTAAGGTCAAAACTCTGCTTTTGGGTTATCTGCAGAGGGGATCTTGACTGCATATGGTGCCCTTGATCCCTGCATAAACCAGCCATTGACGTCAGTATAGGTTTCATGTGCAGATTAGAGCTGTGTAAGCTCTTCATAACAAAATCTGAAGTTATGCAAAAGCCTCTAGTAGTTTGGGGTTTGAATGTGGAAATAAACTGTGAAGAGTTTTATGTAGAATTTGAATTTGTCTGACTAACAAACTTTTCAAAGAAAAACACAAACTTGTTTCTCTAGACAAACAGGATTTTATCATTATTTTTTTTAATGCTCAATGCCATGGTTTTGCCCTCTGTTTTCATTTGGTCTCATGGAAGGCATGTGGATTAAATAAAACTCGTTCAGAAGCAATGCTGATACTTTTGAATTTCGCCAGCAAACCGTTAGATGTGCAGTAGATAGATGCAAAACCAGCATGTTCTGGATCAAAATTTTGAACGCCAGGAAACTGGGAGGTTAGAAGAAGGAATGATGTGGACCAAATGATCAATTTGAGTCATGGATTGCAAGCCTCCTCCACCCTCAACATATGGCTGGAGTCCTATATTTTTTTTGTCCTGGTCAGCCCCTACTCAGAGTAGAATCTGGGGATTGTAAATCACAAGCTGGTCGAAGAACTGAAGCCGGTAGGTGTTGCAGTCCTGACTCAAAGTCATGAACCTAAAGGTACATATCTTTTGTGACAGATGAGAAAAGGAGCTTTTCCCCTAAATCTTTGCAAATTACGGACTCTCATTTTTGGTGACTCCTGAGATGTGTAAATTTTGCCTAGAGTGACAGATTCCTGATGTCTGTGCGTGAATTCTCTCAACAGGGAAGGCAGGGCTACACGCTATGGACTCCTGTCAGGAGAGCTGTTCTCCCCTATTGCTAAAATAATGTGACTTAATTAAAAATTGTAAAGATATATTTACCTGCTTAGACGGAATGGCTGAGTTTAGAACAGTTCTAGTCTATTAGTAAATAATGTACATTTAAAAAAGATTTTTTATAAATATATATTTAACCAAAGCAGTCATTCTGGTCTCTTAGATAATTAATATGCATTGGAGAACTTTCCATTAAAGACTTCTGCCTCTCTTCTTTTCACTTTAAAAAGCAAAGAAGTTAAATGCAAAAAAATATTAAAAAAGAAAAAAAAAATCAACCCACTGAATAATGATAGGTTTGGGACATAAACCATAAAAAAACAGGACACCAAAACTTCATTAAAACTTAAGGCTGGAGAACTTATTCTGTGAAGCTGATTTTCTTTTTTCTTCCTCTTCTCCTTGACGGCAAGAATTAAAGGACAAAGTGTCAGCTTAATTTTAAACTTCCTGGCTTTGGTCCATTTGTGTTGCAGCCTTAATCAGGAAGAAATAGTTCTGTTAAGGGTCATATTATTTTTGGCCTATGGGAGGGATGTTCAAGGTAAACAAAAGGGCACAAAGCTTTAGGCAGGATGTTACCAGGAATGAGCTGGGGACCACATCTGTGCCCTCGGGAAAGTTGCTGGCGTAGGGGTGCTGCCATTGCACGGAGCCAGGGCTGTTCTAGGAGCTGCCATCAGTGGCACCTGGGCTTCTCTGGGGCAACTTGTATTTGTTTGCCACTAGCCAACTCCTTACTTTCGTTTTGGGCCCAAAATATTTGCCTTGCTTTTCTCAGCTGCAAGTCACCATTGTCTTAGGCTATGAGCATCCGAAGGTAGGATTTCGTGCTCTCAGACAGAGAACCAAAGGAGCAAAGGATCCTAAATGACACTTCCCAGTTGCTCCACAAGTGAATGTTTAGTGACTGTGCTTCTTGACAAAGGTGGTCTTTTGAAGTTTGGCATGTTATTTGGAAGAGATTTCTCAAATGCTTCACTTGAAATAGAAATGTTGGTGCTTATATTAAAGTAGTGGTAAAAATAGATAATACAGTAAAAGGAGATTTGGTTTGAGTTACAAATACTAGCATATGTCTTCCTTTTCTGTCCTGGATCAGATCTATCCAATTTATTGAGTAAATTATGGAGAGATTCGGAACGATGTTAAGTCCGTCACAACCAAGCAGAGGTTTATAAAATCTGTAGGATTCTCAGATGAAGTGTTTTAGCGTTTGATAACAAACTCAAGCTAATAGTGAATGATTCACAAACGTCTTTGTACCACAGGGCGTTTTTGAAAGCCCTCTGAAATCAATACATAGGATCCCACTGATTTCAGCAGATCCTGCACCACGCTCTTGCTAAATCATAAGATTCACTCAGAATTTACTCTGCATGCTGAAAAAGAGATACCTTTTTTATTTCCCTGGGCACAAAACAATAATATGATTTTATTCTGTTATACTACTGAGAGAATGATACACACACTGAAAGATGAATTCTGATCTCTTAAAGTAGCATTAAGCCAGGGCGTCTTTCACATTTTCGTACTGATATGTGGGGAAGTACTTTCTGCTTCATATGAAATGTTAGCACGACGGCATTGAAATTTAGAATGAATATAATTCCTGCTGTACCAGGGCCCTTATGAGAACAAGACTGTTTATCTTGTGAGGCTGTCCTGGCAAACAAAGGCTTAAATATGAGAAATAAATGCTCTTCAGTTTCACAAGAGCATTGTGCCTCTGAGCTTTGCATTTTTTGTAACACCCAGGATAGTGTAAGAAGAACCAGTAATAGGGATGTAAGCTTCCATAGCATTATATCAGAGAACAAATGCACACAGCTCTTTAATAAAGGGCAAGGACGTTTGTTTGACTTTTTAGTTTGTTTTATTATAGGGATGCCATTCATGCTTCTATAATTAAACTTGTTTCAGCGCCTCCATTATAAACTCTTCTTTTTTCCTGCTGAAGCAAATGCTGGCATGCTCCATCTGTTTCAGTGTCCTGGAGTGCCTTGTTTTTATGTTGTTTTTTTAGGGGGGGTGGTTGATTGGGTTTTTTTCTTAATTTTAAAAAGGTTTAGGCTTAAGTCTAAGAATGAAAATTGTGTAAATTGCTTGCCACCTCCAAAACTCTGCATGTTCTTGAGGAATTTTAGCTGAAACTCTAGAGTTGTCACCATACATCATTCTTCTCATTCTTGTAATGGAAAGTGTGGATTTTTAATGGGATCCTGGACTTGGAATTAGAAAACCCAACATCTATTTTTAGTTCTGCCAGAGATTGTCTTGCTGCTCTTCGGCACTGTTAAGCTCAGCAGGTGTTTCTTCAGCAACTTATTTCTGTGTCTTAATGCTGTGACTCATGAGCTCTGGTGGTACTTGCTGAGGGGACTGAAGAAATCCCCGGTGCCATAGCAGAGAAAGCTGAACGGGCAGTGTTGCCTCCTCCACAACCACCATCATTCCCAGTCTGTGTGTGTCTCCAAAAAACAGAGGCAATAGCTGAAGAATAAAGGCTTTGCCTGGTAAGGACAGTAGGCAGGTGGGAACAATAACCTCTTTGGCACTTGCCATAAATCCCCAAAGCTTGTCAGACAGTGCCTTCAGTATCCCAGCCTGTAAAATACTGTTTTGCACATTTTTTTGGTCTGTCCTCCCTCCCTAGATGTCTTTTCAGTTTAAGGCAGGAACTCAAAGTATGTGCATGCGTGTGTGAATGAGTGGAGAGGGGTTATCTTTAGCTTCCTTGTATTTCTTACTGTGGTAAAAAATGACTGTCGAGCTTAGAGAGAGCTGTTCTAAGAGTGGTTTACCTGATCCACGAATGTTTAGCACGGATGTCTGGCCCAAAAGCTTTTCTGTATGTAAACCCCATCCTTAACTACATAAACACTTTTGAGCTCCTTGCACCAAGCCTGAAAACTAGTCCTTGGACCACACCAATGTATTTTCTTTGTGTCGCTTCCCTGAGTCTCTAAGGCTTGGGTGCCTGGTGTACAGACGCAGGCAGGCACTCCGTGCAGCCTGGGAAGGATCGATACGCAGACAGTGCCTGTTCAGGCATGTACATCCACCTGAGGTCCACGTCCAGGAGTCGCATTGTATTGTTACATTATTGTGTTCAGTGGTTTGCGTTTAACATTTTTTAAAATGAGAGAAGAGCAAGGAATAAGAGATGCAGACACTAATGTTTCATTTGTGTGGTTCCCAGAGTTTTTGCCTATTCAAAGAAGTTCAAAAAAAGAAGTCTGTCTACTTTGGAGTCATCCTAAGGTGCCATTTCATCATAAAACCGGAATCCTTTTGAGAAATTTTTCTTGCATTCAATGCTTTGGAGCAATGACAATATACAGTATTCCTGTGCAGATAATACTTAGTGGCAATCTAGAATAGATATTTTAACCAGAAAACCGACTGCAACTTCTGCTGCAGAAAAAAAAAACCCCATAAAGCAAAATGAACCTTTCATGTACCAGTTATCATATTTTAGATACGATTTTTGTTATCATGTTTTAGATAAGATTCCAGATTATCTTACTTGTACTGAGTGAGCACACTATTCTACTGCCAGTCTAGGCTAGTTTTCTCTCTGGCTTGTTTTTCAACATTTCATCGGATGCTATTTATATAGATTTCCCTCTTCAATAAAAGTCCTTGCTTTCACTAATATAACATTAATTTGTGATTGATCTTTTCTGAGGTGGAGAAATAAGGTCGAAGCATATATTGGCATCCTGATGGCTTGAGCTGGTCACTGCCAGCTCTTGATCAGCAGCCAACTTTTCAATTAGGAGGTGAGAGTGAGTGATCTGTGCTGGTTTTGCCATTTATCTCATCTCCAAGGAGTGACACATTTTGCCTTTCTGAAAACAGCTCCGAAGACTCTGCAGTTCAAGTGCATTTTGATCAGTGGCTGATCTCCGCCTCGCATCTGAAGAGTTCACTGGGGTTCTCAGCACCATTCAAAATGCTTGGAGGTGAAGGTATGAAACACAGAAAATGATCAGAGTAGTAATGATGATAATACCAGAAAAAGGTAGACTGGTGAAGCAGCTAAGATATTATAATCCAAAAAAAATGTTACGGGTAATTTTCTTCTCATAACCCGAGGACAAAAACTTTATTACTCTTTAAACTCCAATATTGCACCAATTAAATTCCAGCTTAAGAACTAAGGTTTCCAGTCCACTTTTCATTTGAAACTGTGTCTCCTATTCTTGTTCCCAGACGTCCCATAAGAACAACTTTTTATTCTTCCTTTTTTTCATCTTCATATTTCCTATAATTAAAAAGCATGAAGGAATATTAAGTTACAGAAACTTTGCCAGTGTGCTTTCAGTTTTGCAAAAGCACATAGTTAAAATAATACTATTTTCCCATACAAGATATAATATATATTGAAAAAGAAAGGAAAGAAACTTCAAGCTCTCTTCTTTTTTCCTGCTGCATTTAACTTTTCTACCTCACAGCTCAGATTGCTTTTTTTAATCAAAGCAGTAATGGAAGAACAGTCCTTACACTCAAATGCAATCACATTTAATCATATTTAATATCCTTATTTCTCAGCTGATCAGACTTTAAAAATTTGATTGCTTTAGTTTGATTTAAAACTTAAGGTAAGTCAAACCCAATAAAAAAGTGTATTTTTGTTGTTAGTTTGTTGCAGTTGTGTGGTTTCTTAAGGTGCTTGAGCTTTTGGCTGTAGTATTGCGGAACAGAGATTTCTGAGCACCCTCTCAGTGGAAAAGGGCAGAGATTAAATTATATAATTTTAGTGAAACATACTACATTTTTTCATAAGAAAAAATGAATTGATTTGATGATACATTAATCTTTGTCCTACAAGAGACAGCCTCTGATTCAGTGTGAATATATTTTATTATTGCATTGTGCTCTTCTGTTGTTTTCCCTGAACTTGTTTCACGACAACATTCAGTGGGCCGAGATTCTGAGCTCTTTTACCCCATGATAAGTCCTAAATAATTCCAGCTGACATTGAAGTCTCCCATCTCTGTCTGCAGTCTTCATTTTCAGGCTGTAAACAAAGGACTGTAGTTGAAGTGATGACTCTCATCAGGTCTTTTTACTACGTTAAAGTCCATTGTATTTGCTGCAATTACCCTCTAAGTTCCAGAACATAATCATCTAACACACAAAATGCTTACTTCCTACTTGTATTAATGTAAAGGTAAACTGTGTACTCAACTTGTCAGATTTTCTTCTGGTGAAGAGTACCCCATTTCCTTTATTCTACAATTGGATTATACACTTCATATGGGAGAACACTAGTTGAAAGTCCCCATCATGACCACCAATCATGATGGTGAAACGTGCCCAGAGACTATGTGCTTTAAGAACAAAACTTTAGAGACCCATTTGCCCTGTAGTGAGGTGAGTGTAGACAAATACTCCCTTGAAATCTCCCAAGTGCTTATACTACTTGCAGTCTTACTTCCATGAGAATGAATAGAGCAATTATGCTTTCATATAGATCAAGACTGCAGAATATGTTAAAACTTGATCCTCCCAGTCCAGCAACATACACTAAATTTGCTAAGCCACAGAACTGAACGAAACTAATGAAACGTTCCATTCCTTGTTAATTTGATGCATGTGTTCTGGGTGGGTGAGAAGGAACAGAGCAGGAAAGGGCAAGCTTGTGGCAAAGTTCAGGGTCGAGTCACTATGGAGTTTTAGCACAGTCTCAGAGATTGATCTTTGGATTTCTGGAGCTGTTAGACCATGACGGTTTGACAGGCATATGTAAACCATAGGAAAGTTCCTTCTGAGGTACAGCTTAACAGCAATGAGAGGTAATCAAAAAGGCCTGCATGTTGTCTGTGCTGGCATTGTGGATCAGAGTCTTATATGGAAAGACTGTAATTTCATTAACTTAGCATGAAGGTGAATTTTTAAAATGATGGACACTGCTTCGGAATCTGGTATGCCTCAGACTTAAGCTTCAAGGTCACATTAACATAGTTTTATGGCTTCTTTCTTCAGTGCAGATATTACCTTCCGTGAAATTCATTATACATGGAAAATCAAAAAACAACAAAAAAGAGTGAGTGTAGCTGCACTTGGCAGGGAATGCTGTCCTTATAACATCTTCCTGGTTGCTGCTGGTGTATCTCTACCCAGCCATGCCACAGCACCTGTGAGACAAGGTGCAAAGTGTAAAACGCGAGACAGGGGAAGTGCACTGTGAGCCTGCAGTGTGGCGTTCCTGTACTGCCTTTCATTAAGTCCCCTTTGTTCATAGCGTGGCCATTTGTGGGGCATTATAAATAGTGTATTTTTTTAAAAAAATACCAGTATATAACCTTATGTCTTGATTATGTTCCCGTTGACTAACAGCACTCTGCCTAATGTTGTTCAGCCTGTTGTTTCACTCCGTGTTTGAGTTCATTTTAATAGCCAAAACCATTGTGCAAGGCTGCTGCATAGTTACTATATGGCACTCAAGAGGTGGATGAGTTTTGAAGGTAATGTGAAATGATTCTCTCATAGCTTGCAATGTAGTTTGGGACAGAAGGCACTGCATTGATATAAGATGATGATTTAAGGTTTGGCAGACGTTGAGTAACAGTTACCATGCATTTTTACTCCAAATTCTCCTAATTCAACTTAATAGGCAAATCATGTTTTCTCTCTGCTTTCCTGATCATCCTCCATTAACCTGCAGTCTTTGATAAATATGCATTGCCTCATAATGTTGCATAAACATTTTTTAGATGGCAAATAGAGAGTAAACAAAACCCAAGTTAAAATGATATTAAAGGCTTTGATGGCTTATTAATCATTTATACAAAACTTATTAATCAAATGGATACTTTAAAACAAAATGCTTTCTTCCAAAATCAGAGAACAGAGGTGATGCTGGCCTTATCCCTCTTAGGAGGTAAAGACTGGCAGGAGCCAAATCTCCATCAACCCTAATTAACTTTTAAAACTTCAAACTCCAGGAAAGGAATACATCCCCGTATTAACTGACTGTTTCTGTCTATGTGTGAGGCTTTGATTCAAGTGCTTTGCATGCTCCTGGTGAGAAGGTCTCCATACACAAAAGCCTGTCTGTCTCTTCCATCACAGTTTTCTTCCCTTTTCCTTGGTCCTTCATCTATTGCTGTTTGTCTGTCACTCTGTTACATCCCTTCAGAACCTGGTTAATAAATGAGTAGTGTTAACTTTGCTTTGTTTGCCCAAGAACTAATTGATTTGAAAAACACAAAGAACTTCCTCCCCCATATTAGGTCTCCTCTGCTAGAGGTTTCAGCACCCAAAGTGAGAGCACAGCACTACAAATGGCTGGTTCAGTACTCATGACAGTTGAGTGAGTGCCAGGTTGGGATGTGAAAACGAGCACTGGAGCCTGGGGAGAGACCGTGGATGGCAGGGCTACTCATGATGGAGAAGACATCTATCCCAGCTGAATGAAAATCTTTGGAGAAAGGTGGAAATAAGCAGCCGGGAGTGTGAGTACAATTGGTAGACCTTCTGCAATTAATGTTAAAAGGTAAATTGTCTGCTACTTGTGACATGATACTTGGCAGGCTGGTTATTGTTTTACTTTTGAGCTTCTGCAGCTAGAAGCTCTGGTTCAATATCGCTGTGCAGCTGGGCCACAGTGGTAAAGGAGTTGGGTCCCTAAAGATGTGGAATCATACTGTAATTCTTCTGAGCTCCTAAATCAGAGCTGTAGTAAGAAGTAGGTTCTCTTACCCAAGTTGTTCTGATTAATGTATCCTTAAAGTTACAGGGGAAATTCCGGGTCATTTGAAGTCAATAACAAGTTTATGTTGACTTTGTAAGGGCCAAGATTTTACCTGTAATTTAAACAAGGTAGAGCATCTTTTGGCACGTGCTAAACTTGTCATGTTGAAGCATGTTTTCTTCTTAAGTGTTTAAATTGCCTGGCTGAACATAAGTTAAAGGATACACAGCCTGGTCCACATTTAAACATGTTAGCTAGACCATGTTAAAATACACCCTTTAATTCCTAGTCTAGACAAAGTCACACTCTGTAAGAGAGGGAAGAAGCTGTCTACAATCTGGGTGATTAATGGGCTGAAAGCAGATGTGAGATATAAAAGAGTTTGTAAGCCTCCTCTACTACCTGGAGGTAAAGTTTGGCTGTCATAGGCAAGAGAAAAGGGATAAATTTCAAAGGAGGCTGAAACTGCAGCCAAAATGCATTAAATGATTACACGGCCAGGACTTACTTTGATCACACCTCAAAAGTAAAACTAACACAAGCACGTAGAAGAAAGGTTTGTTTTTTTCCCCCCAAAATAGCTCAAAAGGATGAATTCATTAAAGAAAAACAAGCACTCTAGGGCAATGGTACCTAACATGACTTGGTGTTTTAAATCCCTCATCCCCACTGTGAGGGTGCGTGTGACTCCACTTAGGGCACTGGTATAACCCTGCAGTTTCACTTGATCCCCAGGGAGAGAAGGGGGTTGCTGTGAACCTTTGCATACACGTAATCAATCCGGAAGCAAGCGTGGTCTAGCGAGAGCACTTTGTGCAGGCTGGTATGCATGTAACCTAACACAGAAGTTGTGAAATAACTGGAGATCAGTGCCAACAGAAAAACGAACCAATGTACCAACACAGAATATTGAATAATACCAACTTACATGGAGAAACATCTGTGGATCACAGAGATGCAGAACCCAATGTCATCATCTCCATTTTAAAGACAGAAAACTAGAGAAGGGAGATATGAAATGATTTATTCCAGTCACCCAGACTGTGAAAGGTAAAAATCTTAGATCTCTGTTTCAATCCACTCTGGCTTATAAGCACCTACTAGGAAAGAAAGAGGGAAAGAAATATATTCATGTATATTCTAGTTTGGACTCAAAGAATCAGGCAGCATGATGAACAAAGTATATTATCTCTTTGTGGTTAGAGTTTAGTCAAGATAGTTTTGCAATTTAGAAATGCAAAATAGCTTGTTTGCTTGTTTAGGTAGTTTAATTCCTCAGACTGAAGGAAGGCCCGTCCAGAAACCAAGTCAGAATTTAACATCACTTCAGTTTTAAAATCTTTCTCTGTATACTTTGTTATAGGAACCAGTCAAGCTCCCTGGGTATATATAGTTTAGAACAGATGTTTCTGTTCAAGCCCACATCTTGATAATATTTGGCACAACACTTCCAAACCTTTGCAGGTATTAAGTAACTTTATAATATAATTGTGAGATATGCCAAAGACTACAGTCGCATTTGTCTGCTCCACTTTTCCTGGGTATATAAGAAAAAATCCATGTAAAGCTCAAAGAAAAGCAGCATCACTGTGTTGTCTGATAGTCTGCATACAAGAGACTGAGGACTTGAATTTGTAGTGTCCTGTATCTTGTGTAATTTTACCCATCTGCAGATTGAAGAAAAATCTACCAAGAGAGAAGGCGGGATCTCCAAGTTGTTTTGTTCTTCGCTCTGGAGTCTCTACGTTCGTTGGTTCAGAACACACAATCTCTGAGCCTCAATTTACCCATGTTCAGAAAGGTGGGGTGACATATTTGCTCTTTCTGAAAATATTTGAGAGCTGAGACTGCAAAGTTTGTTTTAAAATGCCCAGTATTACTTAGAGCTGATTTATAATTTATAGTAGGTATCCTCATGAGATTGTGTGGGTACAGAGTAAGAAAATGTATAAACAAGTTCAGTTTATGCCAGTGATTTCTTGGAAAGCTATGCTGGTTAAGATTATTTTCCATTTATTTATTTATTTATTCATTTGTAATATTGCTAGCAAAAGCTCTAATAAAATAAAAATATACCAGCAAAAAAACCCTTCTACCTAGATATTTAAGCGTGCACACACTAGGAGGTTTTTTCTGGCATGCTGGAACCAGGAAAATTTTTCTGGTTGTCTTGGTTCCGGCAGGGATAGGGTTAATTTTCCCCAGGCTCCTTCAGGGACACAGGTATTCCTCCCATGTGAGCTATAGCTGGGAGCTGCCGGGGAGGGAGTGGGAATTCACTGCTTAGAGCCAGCTGGGGCATCCTGGGTCTGGTCGGAGAATGGTGGTGCCGTTCCTCTATCCATGTTAGTTGGTGGTGTTTCCTCTTCCCTTCGCTGTTCTGTTAAACTGCCTTTGTCTTAACTCATGAGTTTTGCCTTTTTCTTCCGATTCTTCCCCATGGCTGTGAGGGGGTTGAGAGAGCGGCCGCGGGGTTCTTTGTTGCCCATCATTGGGCTCCAGAAAGGACTGTTGTGGTTTGGCCTCAGCCAGCAACAAAGAACCCCGTGGCCACTCTCTTGACAGCACTGGTGCAAGACCAGGTCTACAAAAACATTTTAAGTAACTCCAACAGCTGTAAGTGTATCTAATTTGAAAAAAATTGCTCTGATAATATGTTAACAAAAGAACATAAATCAAACTGAACCTGGAAAAAACCCACACCCTTTATTTATTTATTTATTTATTTTACTTAAAAGAAAAATTATGATATCAAAAGTAGTAGTAGAGAATGGTTTCAATAAGCAATACAAGCATTACTGTTGTAGGGCTTTTTTCCATTTTTGTTTTAAGTCTTATTTTACACTTTTTCTTTTTAAAGGAAAAATGTCATATAATTACTGTCACACTTTTACCAGTACCTTCTTCAACTCTGATGGTAATAAGTAATATGACAGCCTCAGTTCCTCTGTCAAGGGAAAGGGTGAAGTCTTCATTTACTTCTACTGTGATAGATTAAACTGGAGAATCCATTTTAGTCAGGGAAGAGTGGATGTTGGTGAAGTTATGAGCTTACTGCACCTTTTAAAATGAAATATTTAAACAAGTGGAACCTTACGTGGTTGATGCATTAAGCTGACACAGGATGTAAATCAAACAACACCTAAATGTCCTTTAACAAAGTCAATTATATTATATAAGCGTAACAGAGATGGAACTCCTTTATCCTGTGCATCTGCCATTTTTTTCTATTGAGATAAAAACCGTTCCACGGATGCAGAATATCATTTATAACTGCTCAGTATTGTGCTATAAACTTAAAAGAAATTAAACAAAAATGTATTCTTTATTAATGTTATTGAAAAATGGTGTTCCATAATCTAAACATCTACTGGAAACATCTACTCAGTTCCTGAAATCATCTCTATTAGATTATGTAGATACCATCTATGAAAATACTTCTAAACTTAATCTGTCAAGACTTCAAAGAGCCTATAAGCAAATACTTAGATTTGCATTAGATTTTTGACTTTGAAATCCATTATTGTAAGTTCCTTGCTGACTTTGATGTGCTGCCTTTACACCTCCTCTCTGAGAAAGGAGGTGTAAAGGCAGCACATTAGTTTGTAGATGTTCACAGACTGTTTTTCGGATAAGGCCATTTAAATCTCTTTTGAAGGTCAATCCCAGCTCTTATCATTCAAGAAGTAATAATAACAGAGAGAGTCTGCCTAGAGTAAGGACTGCTTTAAAACACAAAATAGCAGGGGTGGAATGAACTTACTTAACTCTTGACCTAGCACGATATCAGCATTCTAGTGTTTTGCTGTGACAATGCCCTGCTAAGGCATAGCATGCAATTTCAATATAGGTGTATGGAATTAAATGATTAAGGAGAACAAGAGGTTGCAGCTGTTTACAGCTGGCTTTTTAAAAATTATTTATTTTTTTTGTTTGTTTTGTTTGTTGCAATTAATAATGTATTGATGAACCATTAAAATACTGCTTGAAACACAATGTAAGATACCCCACATTCAAACACAGGACAAGAATTTCCTTTATGCATATGCCAACATTTTCAAACCTGGCAGGCTAAAGTTAGACTTTGAAAATAATCTGGAAGCAACTTTCTTGCTTTTCCTGGGCCTGACTATTTTTCTCTTCACCAGACCCCTCTACTTTCTATGGAATAGGCCTGTTGTGGATGTTTTCTGACCTTCTGGTATGAACATCACTTCACTATAAGTCGAAAGATGAATTTTGAACCATTTTGGAATATTATTGTTTTGCTTCTTACCGTTGTTTTCCTCTGATCAAGAAAAATGAGAAAGATCTATTTTTCTTCTTTTAAGAAACAGTCTGATTCCAAAGTCTGTTTCTAGTCAGTTTGTCTAGGTTCAGTGTGATTTCAGTGATTATTTGTCATATGTAGCAGTCTTGGAAGCTGTTGCCTCCAAATAAAGGACCTTATTCTCAGAGGATGGAAACTTACTTTTGAATGTAAAGTTTGGCAAAGATGGCAGTAGAAAACACAGAAAAGAATGGAATTATTAAATATGGTAGTGAACAGCATTTAGCAGTTTTTCTTTTTTTTTCTTTTGTAGGTTCTGGATGAGGTTTGGTAGCGATCATGGTGTTGCATGCTCTGCTAGTTGAGTGCTGACAACTCTAACTTTGGAATAACTAGATTATTTGCACGTGATTTATGAGTAGGAAGAGTTAGTTTTGAAACTGCCCTTGTCCAGATGCAGTTTTGTGTGGTTTCAGCAGCATTTTCTGTACTACTAACGAACGAGTAGAGAGGAGCTACTAATTGTCGATGCAGTGCAGGCATTGTGTAGGAAGCCTTGTCTCTGCTGTTCTAATGAGACAGAAAAGTTATGCTCTGAACAAAACAGTTCTGTCATAATGCCATCCAATAAGTAACAGAAGGGACCAATATCTGAGAAATCTGCAGGGGAATATGCAAATCCGCAGGGGTCCAAACCACACCTATAAAAAGAACAGGGCCAGACTGATTTCAGCAATTTTATGCTGGCACGTTTGCCATTGTGTTTTGAGATGCTACGCATGCTTCTGTGTCAGTTTTCCTGGGGTCAGGAAAATACAACTACATATTGTGGTTCACAAGCGTTTTGGAGAAAGTAACTTTAGAATGGGCTGTTTTATTTGCAAAGAGATCTTCTTGCCCGGATTATTTGTAAAATACCACAAAGGTTTGCAACAAAGCTGGTAATTTTAAAGCTTATATTTAAACGATGGATAACAGAGAGAAAAGTCATATATGTCGTTCATCAACCCACTTAAAAGCAAGCAGCACCTAAAAGTGCTGTTTCAGCGTATTACATTTGTGCTACGATCCCTTATGTGTTTTCTCACGTAAACAGTTTCAGGCCCCAGCTTTGCTTCTGTTGATTTTAGGTGCTTATCAAGTCCACCTTTTGAATGGTTCTTGTGCTTCTCCCCAGATCAGCAGAGGCATGGAAGACTTGTCACGCACTTTTCTGCAGATAGGAAGTGATGCGTAGGGATGAAATGATTTAGTGTTTCACAGACTCTCTGTCAGAGCAAGTACTTGGGACCCCCTTGCCTAAGGTCTAGGTAAGCTTGAATCGTTGCAGTAGCCTTTCTTTGTGGGACTGGAGCTTACTTCATGGCTTTTGCAGCAGGAGGAGGAGAATTCACATGTACGAGCCACTCTTCAGCATCTAGTTGTAAGGGCTGTTGAACAACTTAACACCAGTTATGGGTTGCGTTGAAAGAATTTTCTTTAGAGGTAGTGCTCTGGTGATTTTTTTGTCAGTACAATAAGTGTATTGCTCTGACTGCTCTAGCTTCACAGGCAGGTTGGAGCATTTGTGCCACAATCTGTACTGTGGAAGGCTGGAGGAAAGCAACAGCTTGTGGGTAGAAAGGCTACTAAGCCCTCTGCACACCGGGAAACAGTTTTTTATCCTGAACTTTCCAATCTGGCCTAGAAATAAAAGCAATCCTAATGTAGGTCAGAAGGAAAAGAAGTAGTTTAGGCCTCTTACCCTAAGCTTACATGCTGTAGTAGGGATCATTTGCGTCACTGATGTCAAACACTAGATTTAGATAGTTAAAACTTTAACTCCTGTAGCGATGATGAGGAATATCCAGGATCTACTTAGGTAAGTGTAAGCTTATATTTCTTAAATGCAAATGAAAAGGAAGTATGCCTCAAATTCTTAAGACACTGGCTGAATCTGACTCAGGAACTTCAGTGTATATATATAGAAGGATCAAAGTAAAACTTCTTTTACAAATACTTTTCTAAAGATTCATGATTTTAAGACTCCAGGGTTATTTCTTTAAAACCTTCGCATGTATCACATTCCTTCCTTTCTTAGTTAAAAAAAAAAAACAAAACACAAAAAACAAAAAAATAAACCCATGAACCCCAAAACCGCACAGCAGGATCATTGCACAGGATCTCATATTCCACTTGTCTATGATGTAGTTCTGCTTGGGGTCCAGTTTTCCCCTTTTCCTGATGACCTGACAACAGCAATGTATTTCCTGTCTGCCTGCAGATCACTGGAGAAGTGCCAGTCATAATCTTCCCCTTATTGATTCTGGTCAGCAGCTATTGACAGCTTTAAAAAGATTATGTTTTAATTGGGGATCAGATAGATGGCATTTTAAGGTATTTAATTTCACTTTGTAACTCACTATAGATTATCTGAGTGGTTCCACAACTCAAGGAGGATAAAGATGAATGTGTTGTCCTTTTCTTTAGGTGACCCTGAGTGCAAATGTAGCTCAGGCTAAAGTGACTGAAAATCTTTTTCTATCACTGGGCTGAAAAGGTTGAATGTGAATTCATTAGTGTTATCTTTGTTTAAGGCACAATATCTACACCTCACCAAGCTCCCATCTTCAGTGGTCACACTTGTTCTCATGTGGTTTAAGAGCGAAATAGACCACTGAGGTAAATGAAGAAAAAAGCGAGACAAAGATTTAGAATTCACATTTTCTTGAAACTTGTATGTTCGCTTACAGCTCTACAAAGTGGGTGTGCAGACGTACCATCAAAAAGATTGGATGGAGGTCCCCTATTTGATGGTGATTTCTTTTTCCAAAGGAGGTTCGAGGCAGTGTGGGAAAAACAGGTTCCTAAAAGTGTTTTCTGCACATTGAGAGAAATTAAGATACTCTTAAAATGAAAAGCGATTCATGAGAAAAATAGTCAACAACAAATACAGAATTCTGAGACCTACACACCCCCATGTAGCTCAATCTGAACAGACAAAGTCCCATCATTCCACCTTCAGTACTCAAAATTGTCTGGTGGACTGTCTGAAGTTTCCTTTAAGAAATCTAGATCCATCTCACCAGGAGATACTTAATAACGCATACCGATGAAGTTCACGACCTAGTGTCCTGTGTATGCCGGATGCACCAAGGATTATAGTTTCAGATGTACTGGGCTGTAAATTGGAGGACATTTTTCCCAGAGATGCCTTTTTTTTCTGTCTAGACTTGATTTGAGGACTCTGAAAAATGGATCAGATTTTCCAACATCCAGCTAATTATTGCAGAGAAATTCATCACCTTGCATGTGACAGATCTGATGTGTCTCAAAGGTATCCCATTCACTACACAGTAATACCTAGCACATTATTAATGATTTCTGTGATGTACTCTGTATATGAATATTGCAATTTTAGTTAAGGTAAAAGGTTGAAAGACAGTCTGTTGCTTAACTTCATCATCCAAGAACATGGTAACTGCTGTACATAGCAAACTAGAGCCTGCTGAAGAATTACAGAAGAAAGTTTGTTTGTTCTGCATCATGGTTGTAGGACACATTTGTATGCAGGTAAGCAACTATGACATAGCGTTAGTATTCCTGATACATCAATAGATAAAAGGAAGATCCAGTTGGTGTGGTAGGAGAAGGATCTTAAAGATCCCTCCTAAAGGGTGAGGTGAATGACTGGAATATAGAGATGAATGTCTGAAATATTTGCTCCCTTGATGTTCTTTATATATTTTTCAAAATATGTTTAGTATGTGACATATACTCTTTGTGCTTTCTCATACCACTTATTCCAAGGGACCAGATACAAGTCATTGAATGTCTTCACTGTCTCCCAAACTTTGCAAGCTAACAGACTCCCTGACTTGTGTGTGGAGAGAAGTAAAGTGCGACATGAATACCTAAAAGAGGCTGCATGAATTGTACGTGGAAAGTATCTAATTCCTTCCTCTGACTGGAGAACCACCTCAGTTCTAGACATCTGTAACTGTGAGACACATTCAGCCTTCTTTTATCTGAGGGTGCCTACCATAGTTACACTTTGGCTGCAGCAACGCAAGGTAGGAAAGGCATTTATTCTCTCTGCAATACTTCCACGTGCCACCTTTCTCCCTACTGCCATGGCAGAGCCTGAGGACCTCACAGTCAGGAATGTATTCCTCCTCACACAGTTCTGGTGAGACTGGGGAGCACAGTTATCCCTATAGCACATCTGGAGACTTGAAGCATGGACTGAGAGGCAATATGTCCAACCTTATAGTGGAAATCAGCAGGACAGCAGAGGGCTGAAAGCCAGGATAGCATCCTGACAAGAAGATAATTTATTTTCCTCAGTAAAGTGAAACCATATAGTAAATGTAAGGGAAATCGGAATGAGGACAACTTCTGTGGACTTTGCAGAAATGCTGAGCCTTTAGAGGAAGTTAAAAATGAGGTGTCCTTTACTCTGGGTTCAAGATTTTCTGGTAGTGGCAGAGCATCAGGTCCTTGTTTTCCTTGTCTCAAGGAGCTGCTTGAATCAGCATGACTTTAGAAAGCCTTACAGAAATATGGAGAAAATTGTTTCAGTCCTGTGGCCTCCTGAATGACTTCCTACTCCTGTTTTATTCTTTTTTTAAATACAAAATTTCCCTCTTCTTACTGGAACGGTAGTCAGTTATCCTTCAGAAAGTCTGTAGTGTCTCAGAACAGAAACAGAACGTGTTATTTTGGTCAAAGATGGAAGAGATGAGCCTGGAGGAATGGGATGAAAATATGGAACAAGGTGATGGATCACTAGGAACCGACCGAGAGATCTGAACAGAACAGTGAGCTGATGTGAGAGAGTGTGCGGGCCATCTATTTGGCAGCAGTGTTCAGATGGCCTACAGGAGGGTGACACAGATACCAGGGAGGGAGAGGGAGGTTGCAATAATCAAAGGGAGAGATGGATGCACTGCAGAACTTAAACTACCCACTGAGGACAGCCTCTCAGAAATACCAAGAAATCCAGTGTGCAGCAACTACTTTCGTACAGAGGATTTAACTGAAATAACCTTCAAGCCCATGTTGAGAAGGCAGTATTAATTGGCTCTACCAAACTTAAATGTTGAGAAGCAATTTATATTTCATGCACTAACTCTCATATGGTCCAAGAACCAAAGAAAACAGGCTTTCCTGTGGCTAGGGATGAAGATGGCGCTTTTTCTCTTTGCATCAGATATTACATATCCAAGAGCTATTTCCTTACCTTTGAAAAGACTGTATTTGTGGCTGAGGTCAGACTGACAGACTCCAGGGAAACAGCATCAAACTGTCCCCATAAATATTATTCTCAGAAAGTGGGTGACTCCATTCCGGGATGGTTTGGCTGGTGCTTTTATTGTTGTCAATCCATAAGAACAATTATAAATATCATAATCAAGTGTTTGAATTTTAGTTGTTGCCCATGGTTTCTCTTTTCACAAAATGGCTCTGAGGAGGAATAACTTTGTCTGCTCCATCCTGAGTCAGTTCTTTGACCTGGGCTGAATTCAGGACAGTCCTTTTCATCTCCACATGGAAGCCAACCTCTTGGTCTTTCCCAGCCTCAGGCTCGGCCTGGATTGTATTCATTTGCATTTAGTGGTCAGCAAGCTCAACGAAAATCTATGCTCAGCTGCTCCCTGCTGTTTAACGGGCTGATTCAACATCAGAGAGGGAGAGGTCTCATGCATTTTCCTCAATTTTATCCTTCTTGCTCCTGATTCACTCATTCAACTACGCTAGTGATAGGAACCGTGGGACTCCACATATATAGATGCAATCCCAGCAGACACTGATATTTGAAGCACTGTGTTCTATAGACCTGCTTTGAGCAAGGTTAGTCAACTCAGCGCTTAAAAAGCTGGCAGCCATCTGGAGCCCAGCCTACGCCAGAGTTCAAAATTGTTTCCTTCACTGTTGGTAGCAACAATGGGGAGGGGGGTGGGTGGGTTGAAAGCTTTCTTAGAAGCCGGTTTGGAGAAGAGAAGAATTCACTGCAGGCTGAAGTCGCGAAGTGACCCCAGATCCTAGAGGTTCATGGACACTGTGCCCTGCAGTACAACCTCTGCTTAGAGGCATCATTAAACTCCTGGTAATTAGCAAGTCATTAGGTTTTGACTACACTTAAAGGTTAAAAGGAGAATCTTTAGTGATGGATATTTTATAATTTTTGTTCTATTGTGTTCTTATATATTCCCTTTGTGGTTCTTGTGCCCACCTCTTACCCAAAAGCTGAAATTGGCTCACATTGAAACTCTTCTTTGAAAACAACCCAAAAGTTATGTCAGCTTTTCTTAAATTGATGCCACACTGAGAAAATGGTGGGGTGGGAAAAGTTTAACACCAGTGACTTTGATTGTTGATCAGAGCCTTGGAGATGTGTGTTTGATAGCAAGCTGGAGACCTGCACTGTGGCTCTGCAACACAGCACTGCAAAACTGCAAGGTGAATATCTAAACTTTGATGAGATAATGTGGGACATGTCATTTCCTGGAGTCAGTATTTCCTGTAATGACTCCTCCAATATGATCTTGCTTGATTAAGTGTTGCTTAACGACTTCTATCATGTCCATCTTTCTATCCACAGACTAGTCAAAACTGTCTTGCTGCATTTGAAACAAATCTTAATCCATTTTGGGCTCAAGATAAAGACAAGGTGTGTCATCCAAAGTATTCTCAAGGAATTAAACTAATATTCCTAGCACACTTTTTGTAGCAGGTTAAGTGCTGTAGCAGCATAACTATAAAACTAGAAATTATTTGCAACATATTTTACACTTTGGAGGTGGTATTCTTACATAGTGAGCTCTGTAAAGCACGTGCAGAATCTTTTGTCTGCTTCTGACTTTTAAAGTGAGGAAAATTCAATAACAATTCTCCTTCAGAGTGTTTAATGTATTTCAGTTCATTCCATGCTTATAGGACAAAGTGAGGATTAAAAATAAAAACATAAGAAAAAAGGAAAAGAAGCAAATGCTACCATGCCATGCAGTGGAGTGAGTGGAGTGGAGGATTATGAGGGACGGTCTGTATGACAGCTGGCTTTCTAGGCCTGCCGTGCGAACGGAGGGGCAAATCACAATTTGCCTCTAACCCTTTTGAACTGCCTTTCCTGATAAAGTCTGCAGCCTCCCTGAAAGCTTTGGCATTTGTGGAACCAGCTCTGTGTCCCATCCACTTGTCATACTGTTGCAGCTCAGAGGACCTCTGAGGGCTGTTGGGCGTCAGAAGGACACTCTTATGTCCCAGGAGTTCTCTGCTTCTGCAACAGCTGGAGGGTCTCAGAGTTGCCCTGGGTGGGTGCGTAAAAGCTTGATCCTGCCCATAGTGACCAGCAGATCGTGGTAGCAAAACATCCTGAGAGTGGTGTGTCTACAGCTTGTCGTATTAGAGAGAAAACATTCCTCTCAGCGCCATGTGAAGGGTCTATATTTTCATTCATCATGCCTAGACCTGGAGTTTTTACATGGAATTGTGTGAAGCTGCAATTAAAAACAGAAGCTAAATGCTTGGCTTCCTTTTCAGATTTTTCCTCAGTAATAGAGTATTTTACCTGCAGATAGCAGCAAACTCCTATGCATTGCAGAATGATATCTTAGCCATGGGGAAGTACCTATTTATTTTTGAAATAAATAAATAAGCAGTATTTCTCCAGCTAATTGATGAATCATAGCACATTTACATTGTTAGCAGGTTTTGTTAGATCGTATGATATCCTACAGCCTGACACAGGGACATGCACTCACTGCAATAGCTGCTTCTACTATACTGTGTACAGGTAAAAATGGGTAGGAGGAAAGGGCCTAAGTGTTGTGACTCCCACTTTAACTAAGTCTGAGATAGGGAAGAGTGTACAGAAAACATAGTTTCCTTTTGTCGGGGAGTATAAATGACATCTTAAATGGATATAGAAAAAAAAATTGAAATGGGGACCATCTGCAGGTTTCATCCCTTAGGTATCAATAGAGATCAGTAGCTGCAATCCAAGATGCTATTGTAGCAGGGGGCTATAAAGAGGGTTGAGTAGAGTGACAAAAAACCTTGTCTGTTACAGTAACCTCCCTCCAAAGTCCAGACATCTTTTGCTTTTGCTTTTAATCACATCTTAATTTTTTTTACATTCTTAATTTCATTTCTCTGACAGAAATTACATTGTTAATATTATACAAAGTGGACCTGTTCATGCATATTATGCATTTACTTTGATCTGACTTAGTTGATACTGAAAGAGTTTTTTGAACCCGTGAAGATACTGAATGTAAAATGAGGGTGAAGGAACAGGGAGAAACTGTGTAGCCATGCAATACTTTGGTCCATGAGGCCTGGGCTTTCAAATATGATACATTTATGGAAAAGATCTTTGCCTTTTGTTTTTTTGACCTCCAGCTGCTTAATAATAACTGCCTTGGGCAGTACTTCATGGCGAATAGTGTTTTATGGCATGGTATAGTATTCCCATTCTTATTGGCTGCCACTATTTAGATTGCAGTCTCCCCAGAAAATACATAAGCAGGTGTCACGCAGAGACATTCCTTCACTCTCTGACATCAGCTTGAATTAGGAAGAGCTGGAAGATCACAGAAATCCCTTTATCTTCTCTGGTGGCAGTTCAGTGGCAGAGGGCAGAGTGGTATGTTGTCAGAGGGTGGTTCACAGGCACGCACGCTATAGTCTGGGCATCCAGTGTTAGCCTCCATACATGAAAAGGGAATTTTCAAAGCTGAAGATGGGCAGGGCTCTGACTCTAAAATTGTGCTGCGAGTCTTGAGCACTCAAGGGCTCAGGCAGGCAGCAAGTCAAGGAAAGCTGAAAGGGTAGCTATTCTGCTCCCCATTTTGTACTCTAGGTGTGCTTCTCACATGAGTCAGAAATAAGAGTTCCGTTCGAAACGGAACTTCATGAGTTTACACATTTCTACTATTTTCTCTTCCTGCTTTTTGGAGCTGTGTGTATTAGAAAATCTTGTATGTGAGAAAAGCAGCTGAATAAAAGATTTTTCATGTTTGCATTTCCTATGGCCTGCTTTTTATAAATGTAAGAGCTTTCCATTGCATTAAGAAATTGCCTTGGGGCACAGATCTTCCGTTGGTAAATTGTCATTGCTCCAGTGAAGTCAGTGGGGCCGAAGACCTGCCTGACTTTGCAATCAAGCAATCAAGTAAGCATTTCCTGTTGTGGATAATCTATTCGGTAAATATGGATGGTTTCACCTTACCAGAAATAGTTTCATCCTTTCCCTTTGAATTTTTGTACTTAATACTATATGGCTAATCAATAAATTACTTGATCAGCTGCCCACCCATGCAGACATGTCCTTAATGCTTTCTATACGTTTGTAACAACCCCTTGGCACCAGATGTGGAAGTTCTGGGAACCCTCTTAGCTGAAAAGGCTGAAAATGCTGCCCTAACGATAAATGAACTGCTTCTAAGTGAAACTAACTTGGACCAGCACGCATTGTCAGGTCATGCTTTAAAATCTAGCATTGGCAAAGGTGCCTCTTTGGCAAACTTTCTAATTTCATCAATTGTTAATATGTGAAGAGCTGCTGGTCTTGGTATCTAGGAATCCTTCTTTGAGGAGTACTTTTTTTGTTTTTAAAGTAGATTATTATATCTGTTCCTAGTCAGCAGACAGTGGACTTTTAGACAGAGGCTAGAAGAGATGCTCTCAACCCATATTACTTTGGTTTGTTGTTGAAAGATTTTATCCCCTGATAAGATCGTTTTTGCTTTTTCTATCCGCTTCCCTTAATTTTTACCTCAAATAGCTGCTTAGATATCTTGTTTTTAACGTCACGTTCCCTTCCATGTCTAAAAATGAGAAGCTTAATATAAACCTCTCTTATACTTTCCACCAGTCTTTTGCAGGTTTTTCATAATCTGTCTGTCCTTCACTATCATTTTTCTGAAGACCAGACCCTACTGTGAAAGGCTGTTGCTCTCATTTATTCATTCACAGAAAAAAACAAAGTTCCCACAGAAAAAAACCCCACAGCAAGCAATCAACGAAAAAAAAGAAAGAAAAAAAGTTTGCAGTCGATAATGTCACAGCAGAGTTCTACAAATGAATATAGCTCTGATTTTGAAATATTTTTCTGAATAGATTTTGTCTCTTTTTTGGATGTGTGGTAAAGAACTTCCCCAGCCTATTTATTTTGTTTCTTCATTTATGCTTCTGCAGGCTATTTAAGCCCGGTTTCTTTATACAGTTCTTCTTTCATTTCCAGGGCCCCGCACAGCTTCTCTCCAATCCATACCTCCTCCTTTCCCTGTTTCTTACAGCCCTGCTAAGCTGTCCTGGTAGTCACTCACACTATGAGCAAGCAAATAGTTGACACAATGTCTCCTCTTGCTGTGAGAGTCCAACAACTTCATTGTTGGATCAAGCTTATTGCCTGGTCCACCACTGAGTCTAAACTGTAAACAGCTGTGGATCTTTGTAGTCATTAACAGACTCCTCTTGAGTGGTGCATAAGCCTGAATTCGCCAGGGAAATAGACTTGGCACCGTGCCTAATGGTGATACTTGCAAGTTTTAGAATGGGGGATCTGAAAATGGGCCAGCAACCCTGTTAAGCTTAATTTCATTATTTATTTTTCTTCTTAATGCGGTGTATTTCCTGGTTCGCTGAGTGCTGCTGGAAAATTCCAGGTTGTACCCAGCACAAGTTACAATCTGCACTGAGACTGTAGGGAGGGCTGCTAGCCACCCTGGCCAACCTGAGCAAAGTGTTTTCCTCCTGTTAACTCCTCAGAGGTCAACGGCTGTGGGATGCAGGGGGGTGAATCCCTTTTTACAATGATCCTGCCGTTGCCAGGGTTGAACTAAAGAATGGTAGTTGTTTTGATTTTGCACTGTTAGCAGAGATAAGGTGGAAATGGCTTTTGCTCCATGTGAGATGTTGAGCTGTTGAGCATGAACTCAAGACCACTGGAAATTTTCAGAAGAAAGGCGGCTGTGATGAACAGACAGGTGGTGGAATAAGAGGTGACTCAGTAATCTGGAATCACTGATGTGGCCTGGACGAGGCCTTGCAGAGACAGGAACATGAATCTCTTTTATTAGTTCTCAAAGAATCGTGACTGCTGACCTGTTAGTCTAGATGTTCTGGCTCTCTTTTGTACCTGAAATACCACCCTTGACCAGAGGATGCCCACAAAACTTGTCAGAGTTGATGAACTGACATTTCTTGCAGCCAAAACTTTTAATCAGAAAATTCCTAATAAGACTGAGTCTGCGGGTGTGAATCTGACCCTGGGTTCCTTAAAGAACATAACTGGGATTTAATTGGCTACAATTCAGAGAGTGAATTTATCCATTAGGTGACTCAATCTATAACCTTACCCTGCAGGATTAGTGGTCACAATGGATTTGTTTTTTGGCTGCCTCCGTGTTAAATTCCCTGCTGCGGGGATAAGTATGCCCACTTTCACTGCTGAACAGTGTCAGTCTTATCAGAAAGGGGTTTACATCATTGCCCGGAATACATCATAAGCAATATAATTCAATAATTTACTTGAAAAAAGCACCCCAAACCAACACAAACTCTAATGTCTATTTTCTTCCCTTGCTTTTCATTCTTCCTGGTTCTGAACTTTGTTACATAATTTAAAAAAAAACACATAAAAATATTAGCAATACACTGTGTTTTTAAATTTCTGGAAGTATCTATAAATGCCCTTTCATGAGGTCAAGTTATCAAAACCCAAGAGAAAAATCATGTGGTACCTGCAATATTGTTTAATGACATGCTAGCTGATATTACAGGGTAGCTGTTTTCTCCATTAATATATTACTGTCTCCTCCTGAGCTGTCTGCGTGTTGAATTCTAGCACTCCTTGCATCAGTCTTAAATGATCATGTTTAAAGGGCTAAAGAGTATTTCAATAAAATGCACTGAAACTGAAGCTGGAGGACCTGCCCTAGAGCTCTAACAGGTACAGTGCAATGCTGATATACAGACAGTTTGGGTAACGTCATCGCCCTTCTGAGGCTTTATTTTTTTAAATGGCTGACAATTCAGCCAAGCTTTGTGCACACTGTAGAAGGACTATCAAATAGTTAAGGAAAATTAAAAGTATATCCATTATTTGCATGTTTTACAGTTTTTAGAGCTGCTCCAAGCAGAGTAGTATTGAGTATTTTATTTATTTTATTTTTTATCTTTGTAAGTGAGGTGATCTTCAGGGGCGTTACTTATCAGATGATGAAAATTTTAAGACAGCTTGGAATGATGCATTTTGGATCTGAGTGAGCATCAGTTAGACAATCTAAGGAACGTGAAATTTATTCCTGGGTCTCTGATTTTCTAAAACCTACTGTAGTTGCATTATAGGGTCAGGAGGATCTGCTTTGAGTCATCTTTTTCCAAGGAAGCATCTATCCTTTGCCCCTTCTTCCCTTCTGTTCTTTTTGAAAGTCCTTTATTTTTCAGGCTTTTGAATCTTTGATTTCCCACAGCAAGAAGTCTCCGAGGCCTACACTGGTGCCTTTCCAAAGCAGATGCCTATCAGGCAAGGAATGGCAGCAGGGGATGCCTCTTCGCTTCTCTCAGCTACTGAAGAAGAAAGAGGTGAGGGTCCTCAAGAGTAGTTTTAGATTTGTGTGTTGGGCAGTGACCCATCCTGCAGGGTGTAGAGCCCAAACATAATGCATGAGAGGAGATCATGAAGATTGTTAGGGAGCCAATGGACCTTTTCTTCCTCAAAGTGGGCAACTGCAGTTTGATATGTTCCAGCTGTGGCATAAGCACACAGTGTTTTCAATGGTATAGCAATCAACCCTTTGAGATGGTTATTTCAAACACAATGCTTGTGGCATTGTTTTAGCGTTGGAGTTTTTTACTGTGGTAATATCTGGAGCTCTGTGTAGGGAACACAGCGGCATTGTCTGAACTTCAGCAGTCTGAGACACTGGCCTTTCCTTTGCTTGCTCAGGGAAACTTTTGAGGGTGGATTTCTGGCTTGCTCCCTCTTCGGCATAAAGCACCTCTGTATTTCTCCAAAGTAAAATGGAGACATAGCTGCTTGCACAGGGAAATAAAATAGTTTTCTCTACACTTTTTTCTTGGGAGTATGCAAAAATCCCATGTGCATTTTTTTTATGAATTGGACCCTTCTGTTTTATAGCTGGTAGTATTCATGCTTATTACAATGCCATATTATGGCCTTAGACACTTTTTATGTCCCTATAACATAGCACCCTAGAGAAAGATGCTTCACTAAGCAAGAACCAGTAAACTTGCTACAGAATCAGCGGAATACTTTTCACAAAAGTGCATAAACTTCTGTTCTTAAACATTGTCATCCTTCACCTTAACAAGCACAGAGAAAGGTTCCACTGGTTTCTATGCCTTGTTAGGTCTATCATCTTTTTAATTAATAGTGTTTTTACGAAGCCGTCTGAACTGTGTCATTTCCATTATCAGAAAACCATTGCCATTAATGAATAATTTTCATTTCTGATCCTTGATATCATGCTAGTTGATCTCCTGTTTCCATGCCGCCGAATGATAGCATCGTTTTCTGCCCACGATCAAATTTAATTTGGACTCTGATTATATTATGCTGTTGCGACTGAAGTGTCAATTTTTGTCAGGCAATTAGGAGCTATAACCTGTGAAGTTAAGTTTGATAGGCATTGTAATTGGATTGTTACAGTAATAGCTTGGAACATTCCCTTTTTTTCTTGCTTCTTTGATTCTTGATGCATACTTTAGTTGTGAGAACAAAGGCATTTTGTTATTATGCAACCATAGGATGTTCAAGACAACAAGATGGAGTTCAGGTTTTTCCACTTTCCCCAGATGGCCTCAATTTGGATTTAGTTTTGACCACAAATTATGCCAGGATTTAAAAAGAATTCAGGGGTGGGGGGGTGTCAAGGAAACCTTGAAAAAGAGAGCTGTGTAACCAGCGCTGCTAGAATTATAATATGGAGGTATTCTTTAAATTAAAAAGTTAAAAGGCAAAAAAAAAAATCCTCAGACTGGAAACGTGTCAGATTACTTCGGCTACTCTGGCTCCTTTTAGTGGCCTGTGCAGTTTATGTACTTTGCAAGTATTTAGGACTATAATTTAAGGTCACGCTATGGCCCAAATTTTCTGTTAGAGTAGATCAGGGCAGTTGTATTCGAGTGAATCAGTAGAACAGTTGGCCCCGTGGAAAATAATCACAACACAATAATGGAGAACACCTTTTGTTTTTATTATTATTGGATCCCTGCTGTCAGACTGGAAGTTATCTGCTTTTACGTTTTTGGGTTTTTTTGTGTTTTGTTTTTTTTTTTTTTCTCTGCAGACACAGTAGCTCACAGCCTTACTGTTTGTCAAAAGAGTTTTGTTCTGAATGTCTTTAGGGTGTGCTCAGCCCCTCCCCTAGCTTCATCTCCTGATCATCTCTAATCAAAGGCACAATGAGGAGACCTTTTAAAAAGGACAATGGAGAGAGGATAGTTTTTCCAGTGCTCATTTGATTGGACACTTTTCATAAGTGCTGCTATGTGACAAGCAAAAGGTGGAGGAAAACAAAGAAACTCCAGCTGCTATGGAATGTAAGGGAAAAAGCTCACCTGCAACAGGGTTTATCCAGGGAAATTTGAAAATGAGTAGCAGAGCTGTTAGGTAAATGGTAAAGAGAAATTAAACCTTTAAAATCGACTATAGGAGGTTTTCAAAAGTGTCAAATGCTGAGTACGGGATAGTTGTATTCTCAGAGTTAGCAAACATTCTCCAGGATTCCACTTTTCTCATCCAGCAGCCATGATACCCACCTGCTCCCTACCACCCAGCATCAGCCCTTGCTCATTACATCCTTAGAGACCTACTTCTTTGTTCTGACAATTTTGTGATACCCAGTCATTTTGTGATGTGGCTGGCTGGGTCTGTTCCTTCCTACTTCACTTTTCTCTTCTGGCATCCTCGGCATGTGGTCAGTGCTTGGTTGAGGAGCAATCTGGTGAGCTTTCAGCATTCTTCATTACCAGCCATTTGTGCCTAACGGATCTGTCCCCTGCTCACCTCCCAACAGTGCTCTTTCTCCTTCTACCTCTTCCCAAACCTACACTAGAGATTTTCCGCCAAGGCTAATGGATTGAGTACTCACATCCCGTTGCATCAGTCATGTGCTCTCTCAGCAGCTCTGTTCCGTCTTGTAATTCCACTTCTCTGCAGTGTAAACTCACTAAATTCATTTAGTGCTTATACTCCTGTACTGCTCCTCAAAATTTCACTATGTCCAGCTCCGTTTCCTCAGTTTCTGCAGGGCTCAGGTGGACCATGTGTTCCTGCAGCTGCCTTCTCCTCTGAGCCCACTTGGGACACCAGGATATGGAGGCAGCGGGAAACTCTGGAAAGCAGCAGTTACCGGACTCTGTATCATCCAGTGGGGCCCTACTAGTGAGACCATTTCATTTCGTTCATCCTTTGCACTAATGCTAACATTTGCACAGATGCTAAAATCTGGAATGATTTTTTTTCAGAATCACTTTTTTTCTTTTATGTTGCTTGTGGTTTTTTTCTTGTTTTATGAAACCTATTTCCAATGAATGTTTCCACTTGTACCATATTTTCTTGCCAGTCTTATTTAGTTGAATATACAGAGTCTAAATATGGGGGCTAAGCTTCCTGACATTGGACCCCTGTTAGTCTCATGGTGTTGAAAACTAATACCGAGAACCTGAAAGGATGCATCAGGGCTGCTACTGAGGGAGCAGATTGCTGATGTGACAGAATCAGCTGCATATGAAAAGGTGATATATGGAATGGAAAGTAAGTTAGATGAATTTGAAGGTATTTGTAATCTATTCTTCAGCTGCATCAGAAGAGATGTCCTGAAATATGATAAAAGATAGTGGAGAGAGGTTGAAGGGCGAATGAAAGCTTTTGTTTCAAAAGGTAATAATAATAACTTATCTCCCTGCTTTTCTGTTGCCATATTTCCCTCTTTCCTTTGTTTTTCTTCCTCCCTGGGAGATAAGGATGGGCTGCAGTTATACCTGAAAAAGGAGTGAAAGTCATGTAAATTTTTCTGTACATATGTTCTGTTTGCAAAAAGACAGAATCTGATGAAAAAGAGCAATAGGAAGACAAATAGGCATGTATAATAATCCTTCTCAGGCAGTAGATGTATGCAACTTTCTGGAATCCAAGAGCATGTATTAAATTTCTACTTTTCAGTTGATCTGATACAGGTGCAGCAATTACCACAGACCGATGTCATTAATTGTAATGTTCTGTAGGAGTAATCAATGAACTCTGTTTCCTGAAAACAGTTTCACCTTTGCGCTATTAGTACTATAATGAAGAGGGCGCAGTACATACTTACATAAAGAACTTAGAATCTATTAGCACCTGTGCTGAACAGTAAAGCTGCTGATACTTTGCATGCAAATTGTAGTCATCATCTGAGAAGAAGCAGGGTTCATAGGTTCAATATTCTCTCACTTTCAGTCTCCTATGTCAGCTGTGTCTTAACCAGCTGGGGGCAGAATTACATTCTGGAAATTAGTGAGAAAAAAGGTTAAAATTGAAAATCTATTTCTGCATCTAGCCTCTCCATTATATGTTATAAGGCAACATGAAAAATCCCAGCAAGTATAAATGATGTCTGATTTCATGTTATATTTTTAAAGTGTCAGTGCTCAGGTAGGTTTACATTTGACAAGCGATTTAAATACTTCAGTACGTTTCTATAGCCATAAGAAAAAAATCTTATCTGGATAAAAACTTGATGAAACTATTCATTTTTGTGCTAATGCAAGAACTATTACTACTCTTTTTGACATGCGGATATATGAGGCACTGTATTAATCTTCATAATTTTTCTAAATGCTTCATTGTTTGTGGATATTTCAATGACTGCTCATTTATGTTGTTTTTACTATATTTATCTTCTGTACTGATTCTTGGATGCTCTGCTCTGAGTACATACCTGATTATGACTGGTACAGTCTTACCATAATGCTGAGATAGGCATATCTGTATTTCTGTAAATCTTCTTCTGAGTTTTCCATTGGCAAAAAACATGGTGTTTATTTTTCCGCGTACCAAAATAATGCTTTTAGTTCCTACCGCAAATATATGGCTTCAGATATCTCACAAGCTCCACCACCTTTCCCCTCACTTCTATTTCAAAAGAAGCAGTTGTGAAGGTCTCTACGTTCAGTTTTTGGGCATCATGAAACTGTTCTCTGTGTAATCCCATATGAAATAATATTAAGATGGATCTGTTGTGAACATTGTGACACAGAAAAGAGGTGCAGAAAAATTACAACTGTAGACCAGTTGAATGAAATAGCATCCTGAGTTAATGAAACAGAATTGAGGAAAGCACACAGGGAAGAAAAAAAAAGAAAAAAGCCGTAGCACTCCTGTGGACAATAAACATTTTGCATCCCTGACTCACTTTGGCAGTAGGTCCATGATGGTTTCCCTATGGGATGATGCCATGAATGTTTCACATGTTAAGCGAGTTTCATCCCTGGCTGTGCAGATTAACCAGGTTAAAAAGATGGGAGAAAATTTACCCTCAAGAATATAATGACATATAAAGATAATGAAATAAGACAGTCAGTACAATAATGGAACTGGATTAAAATTCTGACTAGATTAAGATGCAGCTTCTTCCAGGTTGTTTGTTTATAAGTATGGACTACAATATCTAAATCTTCATGTCAGGTCTTCTAGAACATGAAAATCTAGGCTTTTGCTTTAAACTAGCGAAGATAAGAATGATCCTGAGAATTTGGATTGTCTTCAAACTTTCTCAAAATCCAGCAATTTTCAAATATTTCTGAAAATTCATGAACTTTGGTTTGGGCTTATATTTAGTTAAAAGTGTATCTCTCATACATCTATGAGAAACATAAAATGGAGAAGAATACTTCATGGATACAACGATCGGTTGTCTCAAATTATTTTCTCTCCTTAAGATTTTCAAGTCAAAGACATACAACAGCACTATGACTGAAGTACACTTCTGAATAGTTCATTATCCACCAGCTATTATCACTACATTCAGCTAAATGAAAAGTCAGGACAATATAGAGTGTATTAGTAATCAAATAAATGGAAAATCAGAGGAATTATGCATCTTTATTATAGTTGTGGCCAGGTGCTTCCTAAAGGCTTGTGTTTTGAGCCTGGACCAATGGCAGAGTTTACCTGCAGTGACCCAGGAGAAGACAATGATCTGAGTGAGCCCTCTGTTAGGCCAGCAAATTGTCCATTTATTTCTCCCGTGCAAGGATATCGAGCCCATGAAATCTAAAGCAGCCAACCTGTTCCACAGCTCAGGCATCACAACTACTAATCTCGCACCAAGTTTTTACTTCTTCTATAACTTTCTTTGTTTTCCTATAGAGGAAACTAGGGCAGTGATTTAGGTCTTTCTCTCTTATCTCATCAGCTGTCTTCAAGAAGCCAGTAGGAATATCATTTTGGAGATTTTTAGCCCTCAAGTTCAAACTGGCTAATGGTTCAGTCTTTTGTTGCAGGGAAAGTAAAGGGGAGAGAAAAGAAAGATGGAGAGGCAGACAAAACAGTTACATAAAGCTTATTTCCATAGGAAGCCAAGATAAACTGTCTTTATCTGTAGGAATTGTAAGGCCTAGTTATGTAACTCCTCAGCTTATTTAAAGAGGTGATAAACTGTTCCTAATTAAGCATTCAGCTACAGTCCCGTTATAAGACTTTTTCCCCTCTCCAGCAGCTCAATAATAAATAAAAAAAAATTAAAATGGTAAAACCCCCTCCAACAAACCCATAAAAATCCCCGTGCATTCACATTTTTAGGGTTAAGACTTACTGACAACTAGAGTACTTTATGAAAACTGTGATTAAATTGAGTAAGTACTTTTTAAGATTAAAAGACTTAAAATAGCTTATTTTTAAAACATTTGCAACGTCTATTGTTCCTTTGTATCCATCTCTCTGTCCAACAAAATCACATAATACCACAGAGTTTGAAACGTAAGTAGATTTCAATACTGTCTGTGCAGGAGTCAGTTTTAGGGGCAGGAACAGTAAAATGTTTAAGAAATATCTCTACTGAAGAATTAAAGTGCTTTTTCTACCTGTGAAGATTGCAAAGAGGGGAAAAAAAAGCCCCAGAAAACAAAATACTTTCATCAGCAAGCTCTGAATTGCACTGGGGTGTTTCGAAAGTCTCTTTTTAGAGTTCCCACTTCTCTTTAAAATTCCCCACAGAAAGTCATTTTCCAGGCGGAATCCAGAGGAATGAGAGGGCAGCGATTTCCCGACGAGGTGGCAGAGCTGGGGAGGGATCCCAGATCTGTGTGTCCTTCTCACTTGGCTGCTTTTGTTGGCAGCAGCTAAGGAAGCTGAACTACCCATGTGATTCTCTGCAGACTGCATGCTCTGCGATAGCCAAAACTCGTGAATGTTCTTACTTTGCAGTGTTGCGTTGTGCCTTGTAAAAGACGTGGTGAGTGGGTGCCTCATTAATGCTAAGGGATCCTGGGTTTTGTTTTGCAGCAGTCATCGGCTGTGCCTTCCATCTAGGTAAGATGCCGATTTCCATGTGGTGCTGTGCTGCTGTGATTTATTGGCTTTCACCCGCTCTTGCCTTAGTAATGGGAAAATTAAGCCCTTATGTGTTCTCACATGATATTTTCTTCTGTTCACATTATGCCTTTTGCACTATCTCAATTTAATTTGCCTTGACTTATATTAAGGTTTTCTTCCCAAAGCCCTTTCCTATAGACCAAAGCAATGAGTTCAGTGTGAGGAAGGCTAGACATCATCTTTTCACTCAGAGAAATAGATCACAGAAAAGGAAGCTTTTAAAATGCTACTATCCATCTCTTTACCTGATTAGTATATAAAGAACACAGTACAAGAGTAAGGGCTGAAGAGTTAATCTCTTACATTAATCTCGCCCATTACATTATATTAAGTAATCTCTTCCTCAAATGACTATACAATGCAGTACTACCAGTAAAATAAATTTCACATCGGGATTTTATAAGTAATGTTGCCCTTGAATAATTTTCTTCATTTAACTCCATGACAAAATTGCATCCCAAACACTATGCAGACATCTGCTCTGAAACTTCCTCATACTGGTGGGATTGGCGGCTCTCTTTGCAGCCAAAACATTCAACAAAAAGATTCCTCAGTTTTCCCTCATCATGTACAATTATGAGTTTTGACTTCAAATACTTACACTCATAATTACAGTATTCTGAAAAGATGTCCTAAATATATATGTTTCCCAGCTTGACTGTGACTTCAAGCAAATTCTCTTGTCTGAGGTGCTTGGTGAAGTAAAACTGAATTAGTGAGAGTACAATAAAGCAAGTTACAGTGTTTAGATACAATAACCAAAAATAAAGTCAATTTAATCTCCCAAAGTAGGACAGCTTTTCAGTGTATTCGTCACTATGGAGATTTAACAGTTGATTCCAACTTGCATTTTAATAGCAAACTTACATAATTGTGAGTCCTGGTGTGGTACTGCTGAGTGTATTCAGGCTGGAATTACCAGTTAGACACATCCTGCTTAGCCTTGGAGTTAAACCGTGCTAATAGTTTACACATGTGCGTGACAGTTTTTAATAACCATCTTTATAATCACCTTTGGATTTCTCTTTTCTTCCTCACTCAACACTATCTAGCAGAGAAAACCAGTATTAGTGGTCAAGGCTGGGGATTAAAACTCAAGATTCTTGGGGACTATTTTTTTATTTTTTAGCTAGTTCTGGCAATGAGGATGAGCAGATATTTTTGCAACTTGTATTTCAAATAGGCACTTTTTATTTATTTCTTTGTTTGCCTATTTATTTGTTGGTAGACAGTACATTTTCCTGGATGTGCTTGAAAATGTTCATGAGGAAAAAAAAAAATCGCAGTAGTACTTAAGAGATTGCTGAGTGCTCAGAACTGGGAAAATACGTAGGAAATTTTTTGTTTTGACTGAAAAATTATTTGGTTTTGGCAGTATTTTTTGCACATGCCCTCTTCATTCCTGCGTGCTTGCTTTGTAACCAAATCTGGTCATTACAGAATGTCAAGCAAATGGTTTGCTTTAAATTGTCTGTGCCTCAGTTTCCCCAGTTGGGGAATGGTTCAGAAAAATCATCTACTTCCCAGGGTGTTGGGAGGCTTAATTAAGTGTTTATGAAGTACTTCAAGACTTTTGCATGAAATGCATTACGGATGTGTAATGTAACATTATTATTAATGTATATTGCAAATTATTTTTTATCTCTGGCAATTTTCCATTACTTTAGAAAATTAGTCTAATCTAAAATATTGGCCAAATAGACAGAATTGCTGCAATTCCTTTAGTAAAAGTTCAATGATGGAGTCATGTTGACTTTTATCTTCGACAATCTTCCCTGAGAGTCTCCCAGAGACACAGAACTTGAGCCGCGCTTCTAATTGTTGGCTTCAGGCTAAAACTTTTGATCACTTTATTTCTGCTACTTTCTGTTAAACTCACTGAAAGAAAAGGCTTGATAACGTTTTATACTGTCTAATTCTTTATTTTGGGGGATATGAAAGATGAATTTGACCTTCTGAATTTTTAGTCTAAACTTTGGTAACAGGGAGCATCCTCATTCTTGTTTTCATTCATATTAATACTGCATCTATCTCTTTTGCCCTGTAAAAAGCTATTAATATTGTTCTATTAACCTCTTTCTAAGTAATAATGACCTTTCCCCTGAAAATGCAATTATTGGACTTTTTTCCCTTAATAAATCTCATTTATTAGAAAGTTTGGCCTTGTGCACTTTGTTCTCTGCCGTTTCCTTAAAAAAATCATGCTTTATTTTCAAATAAGTGCATTATTTTTATTCAGAAAAATATTCTATAATGCGTGCGCTTGGTCATAATTTGAGAGGAGGTGATGGTTGCTGGGTTCAGGCTGTAGTGGCAGTGCTCTCCATCCCCCCGTCTCTTGACTCTGCTCTGGCCGCTTGTGGCTGTAATATCCTCTGTTTTGCAAAGAATTGCAAACGGGGTCAGTTTGGCTCTTGCTGACGTCCAGTCTAAAAAGTCTCTGCTAAAGAGAGCTCCTGTCCCCTTTCTGCGGTGAGCGGTGGTTTTTGAGGTGTTGCCGGATGAGCTTTCTATATTTGAGGAAGAAGGAGAAATGCTTGACACCTCCTGTTGTGTGTGGCGACGCAAACTTCTGGGGAGGCAGAAGGGGAGGTAGGAGAAAAGCTCTTACCGCATTCCTGCTCTTTGAGCTGCTGGTTTTGCCAAGGGAGACGATGAAGAAACTTTTCCAAGGAATACAAAGGTACTGAAAGCATCTGTAACCTCTCCACATCCTCGGTGAAGGAGTGGCTGTAGCAGAGGGATTTTTCTTCACTCCAGTAAAACAATGCTAAAAAGCTGTGCAGAAGAGCAGCGTTATTGTCCTGGTTCTTCTCCGCTCCCCACCCTCCTCTTGTTGGAGCTTCCAGTTGCTTGAGGTCAGAGAGTGAAGGAAGGTTGTGGCAACTCCCTTTCCCTGGCCATTTTTTTTCCTAATCATAAAGAATCCTTAAAAAATAATTGTGAAAATCCATATAGGTTTCCCTTATTATGTGGCTAGGAAAAACATCTGTAACTACATGTGTGGTTATAGCTCTAGGCTGAAAAGGGAAGAAGTGGATTCAGTGTCTTGGTGTGTCTGTTTTGTTTTTTTTTTTATAAGCACAGCAAAAAAATGATTTTTTTATTTTTTTTTTTTACTGGACCCATTCAATTAGAATGCAAGTTTCTTAAAACATGCAGTGAAATAAAGGCAGGCGTTACCAACTGCACATTAGAAATTAGAAAGTGAGGCTCAGCTTTTTGAGGGTTCCCTAAGAATGACAGAAAACAGGCGTCAAATTTGTAACATGGACAGAGAGAATGTCCTTCCGTGTATTCTCCCCACCCATCTCCCACATTGATCAGACATGCTACCAGGAATGTTAACACTGATGATTTCAAGCACCAGAAAAAGGACTTTGTACCATGTAGGTAGGTAAGCATGAGCTATACCATATGCGCAATTTTAAGATGAAGAATTATTTTTTTTAAACTTTGTTTTTCTAACATTCGTTTGAACTGCACTCTCCAGAAAACCGCATCTTCTTTACATTTCCTGGCTCTGTGACTCATCAAAATGAGCTGTGTTAGTCACATCAAATGATGTGTTTCATGGAATAAGACAGGAAAAGCAGCACACTGAGTCATCGTCGCAGGGAGGGTGGCTGCCAAGCCACTATCAGACAACATAGGGAAAAGCAGGCACACTAAATGAGTGGGGTCGCAGAAACACAGCCCAGTGACAGGAGATCATCTACAGGCAGGTGAACGTGAGCCTCCTCATCTTTTTAGTCTGTTTTTTAAGGAAGTGAGACATGTGCCGTTCTGATGTTTACCTGTCTGTCAGCTTCTGTCCCCCAGTAACTTTGTAAGCCATCGGCCACTTTCAGTCAAATTTGTTGAAGTGGTAGAGGTCTCAGAAATATGATCTTAATGCATTTCCTAAAAGTTGTTGCTTTTATCGTGGTTTTTGCACCCTCCTGAGAGAAGGGCTGCAACACTGGCTCCGCCGTCACCTGCTCCATGCGCCTGGCTGAGGTGGCCACCATAACACCCTCACTGGCCAGCCTGGGCTCTCAGCCCAGCATGACACAGCCCGCTCCCTGCTCTGCAGTCACAGAAGGGTCGGGGGGTGTTATACAGCTGGGTTATCCTTAAGGATTTGGGAGAGGAAGTGGAAGAATGAGGTGGCAGCGGAGACTTTGTGTGGCGTGACACAAGAGCTGGTGGTGACACAGACTGACAGAAAGAGGTGTGGAAACAGGGAATTGTAACATAAAACCACCGCAAACCAGGATTCAATTCATGGCATAACTTGTTAATAAAACTCTGTGCTGGGTATTTTTTGAGAGCTTTTCTCCCAGTGAAAATCTTTCTGTTCTGTCTAGGTTCAACAAATTACTGTAGTTTAACTTGTTACCGTAATTCTGAGCACTCAGGTTATGCTCCTTGCTAGAGACACTTCAATTCCTGCTTCAGCTCCCTTAGGAATGAAGGTTGATGCAACGGCACTGTCGTCTGTCTGCTGTCCCCAAAGTCAATTGCAAGCAAGGCCCAATTTTGACAAACTTGACTGAGGAGTGGAAGTCGCTATTTAAATTCCTGTAAGTTTAATGAAAATGAATAAGTGGCTAGAAAAAATAGTGTATGCTAATTATCCCTCAGCAAGCCAATTAGTAGACGTGTACTGGCTAGGCAAGCAGCCTGCTTGCTATTCCAGACTAACTATAGCAAGAGTTATCTTTTGCTTGCTGGGGGTTACAAGGGGTGGGGAGAGAAGAGGGCTGATAGATGAACTGGGGTTATTCTGTCCAGGGAAATGAAGGATATAGGATAAACACTTGTAAGAAACTGGAGTTTCATTTGGCCTACTTCTCATGAAATATCATGACTGTTTTTTCAAAGCTTTCACAATATTTTTCATAACACTTTAAAATTTTTGAAGGGAAAGAACGACAAGAAAAATTATCACAGGACACAATTGTCTCCTTTTTTTTTTTTTTTTTTCCCCATTGATCCAATTTTAGCATTTAACTGTCCATAATCTATGGATTATTTTTTAGGCTGGTGATTTTCACGGAAGATTATCCTGTTTCTTATTAGGAAAGCAACAAATTCATTTCACCTGCTTCTCCTTAATTATTTTTATGTTTTAGCAAACTCATGAACAACAAGTTAAAATCTGGCAATTCCATTATTTTAGGATGTTGAGGTGGATTTGATTTTCTTCTCATTACTGTAAATTTGCATCTCTCCAATAGGGCTGAGGAGAAACAAAGGCAGAGGAGCACATAAACACCATAACAATCTGGACTCAAAAAATATAGAAATATGAGTTGTCATGCTAAAGAACCACTGTTGGTATATGAGTCAGTTACCAAATCAAACTGATATTCCTCATTTTTTTCCCAGTAACTAATTCTTATCTCTAATTTACTTGGTAGGGATTTTTCTATGCTTTGCTTTGCTTTTCAAAGGATCCTTAGGAAGGATCTGCTTTTCGGCAATTTTGAAGAGAGACGGCTTAATCAGGTTTGATAATGCCCTGTTCTGATACACACATATGTGTACACACATCTGCATCATTGATTTCAAAATGCTTCCCAAACTGCTCATTGTGCCTGCAGACCCTACTCATGGCATCCCCTCTGGATTTTGGTTTAAAATTCATATAAAAAGAAGTGACAATGACACCAAGTGTTTCCCTGACAACTCTTGTTTTGAGTGTATGTGCAGTTGCTGCAGTAATATAATTTGGTAACTGCTTTGGAGGATAACTCCTCCTCCTCCCTACAAATTTCTGATTGTAGCATACTATTGAGCAAGTCCACACAAAACTGGCTGTGGTCATCCACCTTAAATATATTTATTTTATTTAAATTAATTTTACAGGTCTGCAGCCCTTCTTTCATACAGTACATCCTGGCACACTCCCTGCCCTTGGAAAAGATTATCTCAATACCTGTGAATACGTGCAGTACAATAGACCTCCTTAGACTTGCTCCTGCCTGTCTCGAAAACTGAGCTCTGAGTATTGCTCTCGGAACCTCAAAGGCAGAGAGTTAGCGCAGTGAACAGAGAATATCTTCCTGCCCCTGAAAGAAACAAGGAGTTGGCTGAGGCAGAGCCACTGTTAGAGCCTGAGGATCAGCTCTACGTGGCTCAGGAGAGAGAAATGAAACCAAAGCCTCCTCCAGCATCTCTCGTCCTATCTCTCTTCTCCCTTTTCAGTACCAAACTGTATTGTCTTAATCTGGGAATGTGATTTATTTGTGAAATATCTGGTGGGTGGCAGAGGTGGGGAGCAAAGCTGCACAAAGCTCCCCAGAGCTGCTGACCGAGGTAAATAGTGTGTCATAACACATTTATCAACTAATAATGGAAACCGTATAAAACATATAGGAGAGGGAGGGAGGAAACCCATTCCCTTCTGGGAAGTTACTGAATATTTCAGCCAGTTTATAGAAGTATGTGTACATGTGTTTGGAAGGGGGGAGGTTTACCTAGCTTCACCTCTGCAAATAAATCATTGGCCTAGGACGTCTGAGCAGACAAGTGAAATGGATGAGCACATTACGGATCAAGGAGGTGGTATCCCTGCCTTGGTTAGTTTGAGAGAGACCACCCAAGCACTGTGGGACTAAGATGAGACTGTGCGTTGTGCCTGTAGAGCTCTGAAAGGCTCAGGCTGCGGCCCCTGACATGGTAGGAAGGTGGGGAATAAAATAAAATTGGTGGTATTTCTCAAACAGCAGGCATGACTTGTCTTTTAGCTGAACTGGTTTTGTTGCTAATTTTTTAATTTTTTTGCCTTTGATTGGATTGCCAGCGTAGATAAAATGAAAACAAAAAAAAAAAAAAAAAAGAAAAAATGGCAAAGGTGTAGTAGCCTATTTTGGAAATAAATTGATGTTTAGGTGCAATTAAAAAAAATATTAATGATGTATTATGTACATTTTTCACTGTTTGCCACTAGTGACTTTCAGAATACAGAAGCTGAAGTCTGATGCTCTCATTGACATTGAGAAGAATCTTGCATCATAACTGGTCCATTGAAGTCAGTAGGAATTGCTTATGGAAAGAGGTACCCATTCCACATGAATAAGGTTTGCAGAATGTGGATGAGTCTTACCAAAAAATACTAAGTTAAAAGGAGCCTGCCAGAGACAGTATCCTTATAAATATATGTGTAGTTACAACTTGCAAGGGAGAAGGGGATCTGAGTTTTGGTATTATCATCTTTCACAGGAAAACCTCTTAGAGTGCAGCTGATCACCTTTTTATATTTACACACAGCAATAGTGATTGAAGCCTTATCAGTCTACATATAGTAATGAATTAGATGAATTCTGGGCTGTAAGGAAGGTTGTAGGAATTAAAAGGCAAAGTATGAAAGGAGTCTCTATAGAAAAATATCCTTTCTTTTTAAAAGAAAGAAAAATACCTCTTGACATTTTTCTATTATATTCTACGATTTTATAATTTTTTTAAAAAAACTTGATTGAAGTAATGTTGGAACTTTGTATTTACCCTCTTGTAGTAGACAATCTTGAATTGTTTTAAAATGATTTTTGAACTGTTCCTGCGAAAATGCATGTTTTTAAAAAAAAAATGCTGTGTCTTCCACCCATGGAATTTTCCCACCCTACGGCTTTGTCAGTCAGATGCAGGCGTCAACTGCGCCAGGTCACCCATTGATTTGGGTTCAGGGTTGTGCCAGGAGTTGTAACGTGGAGCCGTGGGGCAGCTCACCTTTAGCACCAGTCAGGGGACCCCGTGACTGCAGAGGGGAGATGCCATCGGTCTGTAGACACTCTGCCTCCTGTAACCAATGTCCCAGCGGGGTCTCAGCTGTGTTCCTGGCAATGGGATCTTCGGGGTGACGCAGGAGGCTGAGATGCTGAGCACATGCCATCACTAAAGTTCCTGTATCGCGTTTCTCAGGAACAGGGAGGTTAACTCCCCACGTTCAGGCCCGATTTCAACTTTGGCATTCATATTGTGCCTACCTAAATCTCCCCTGAATTTTTGATTTGATACAGTATCATTCATTTGGTGCCTTAATCGGTACAGTGCAACGTTGCTGCCCGCACTGTTGAACATCTGCTCTGCTTCAAAAGTTGCTGCGTTTTGCCTGCGAGAGAAAAGATTATTTTCTTTTTTTTTTTTTTTTTGAGTTTTAAGGGGAACTAACTCAACTGGAGCTCCAACCCTCCCTGGGCAGGGGCTGAACAATTGGTGTTTGTGCTGGAGAACAAGGCTGCAAGAGACTGGAAAGAATCCTTCTCCGCCCAAGGGCTTAGGGCACCCGAGCAACTGATCTACAGCTTGTACTATAAAGTGTGGGCTATAGTGGCAGCTGTGATCTCTGCAGGAGATCTGCAGCCCATGGATCTGCCCCTGCTGTGTTCCCAGCCTGCTTACAGCAGCTCGCTACGTTCCCAGCATGTCCCTGCAGAAAGCATTGCACATCGGGCTGGGGGCTATCTGGAGGCTGCTCCACAGCCTTATCAATTCATGTAGGCTGCCCACAGCCTGGCCACCGGTGGAAAGGCTCTTCCTTGTCTCAGGTCCATTCTTGGAGGTAAATGTTGTGTTATATAGGACTCTAGGTGCTCAGCGACTGTAGTGATTAGTGCTCTAGCTATTAATAAAGAGCTAAATAAATGCCGGATCTTGTTGAAGTATGAGGAAAATTTCTTACGTTTAAGAAAATTTATAGAGGGGTTTATTACGATGTGAATGTTACTGTAAGATTTCTACTGCAGATATCTGTACGCTGGGGCTAATTACGCCCATTGCTGTAGGAGTTCAGCAGCGTAGCAGCTGTACGATGGGAGAGAGGACAGTTAAGAGAGCTGCCCTGAGCGGCAGCCTGCAAAGCAGCTGGGTGGATGGGGTGGAAGGAGGAGTGTAGACCTGAGGAGGAGTGTAGACCTGAGGAGGATCTGCGACTCCGCAAATACTCTTAACCACTCTGTTCCTTCATGGAGAGGTTTCTCCAGCAAGGGGGTCCTTCGTAGAGGAACCTTCTTGCTCTATCTGCAGGTGCACTTTCTCTGCACTTCCTCGGCTCTCCATGTTGTAAGGCAACCTCAGAGCATGAAATACATGCCTGATAATCCTGCAGTTAAATTGATATGGAAGAAACATAGTATTAAAAAAAGGGCCAGAAAAGACTGATTTGTTGTTGAAAGTGTTGTATAATGCATATCGTTGAAAGAATTCTTGTATGCAGAGAAGACGACAGGTTTCCGTGACATAAAGAATAGGCCTCGATCCTGTAATTATTTTGGCAGGTGCTTAATTCCCAAAGTGTGAGTTATCCTATGAAATTCAATGCACACAGTGAAACAAAGGAGTGGGAAGGGAGGAGGAAGGGATTACAGATGTTGAGAGAAAGGCAAGAGGGGCTCTCTGAACAAATGGGACTGAAAGAGGGATTGAAGGAGGAGAGGAAGGGCGATTGGCGGAGGAGAATAGGAAAGCAATTCAGATTTGAAGTTGAATCAGCATTTGCTGACATGAACGTGACACTAATGGAAAGGATTTGGGAAAAGAATAGTTATAAGCTAATAGATTTGCTCTCTTCAAAACATTCTGTATGCAGGTAATAACATGTAGACTTTGTTTATAATAACTTAAAGTGACATCTTTTGGTTTCAGAGAGGATTTACGGTCAGAAACAAGGAATGCCATACTCACCTGTTTTATTTTTTCCTCTTTTCTTCCTTCTTGAAATTTATTTCTGGAAGTCATTAAAATTCAGATCCCATCATTTGTAACAAATGATGTGAAGTGTTAGGTACAGTACTTGGAGTATATGTTTGTTAAAATGAAGGAAGAGACTCTTCCAACACTTTGGGATTTTATGAATGATTTACATCTGGTGCTAAAGTTCATAAATGAAACGTGGGAGAACCAGATGCTTCATTTCTTGACTGCATCGTGTCTGCACATACTGATGGTGAATTGAAAACAGGAATGTCTCATAAATCAAGAAAATCTATTTTTGTACTCTTGATTTCTATTCCGAACATCCATATAACACCCAAACAAATGTGGTAAAATTGGTTCCTTGAGAAACCCTTTATGTTTAGTAACAGTGTGGACATGTTAATAAAAAAAAAAAAGGAGAGAAAAAAAAGAAAAAGAACCAATCTTCAGAGTGAAAAATGCTCAGAATGAGGAACTGTTCTTGGAGATCAGCGTTGAAGGCACTTTGTTTAGCAAGAGGAAGACTGAATGGAACTGCTAGGCAAATGCTGGCAGTTGTACAAAGAGCTGAGGTGTGTAATAAGGTGACATTTCACAACTTTTGGCATTGGGGGGGAAAGAAATTAAAAGACAAATTCTTCCTTTGGTTACTGATGTAATAACTGAAGGCAGAATCTGGCCCACTGTTTGAATAGGGAGATTGAAGCTCACGAGCACACATTTGCAGAGAGCTGAGTGAAATTCAGATTTTATTGCATTTTTCATCAGTGTTTTGGAATGATGCTCTTTGCCTACTCTCCTTTCTTGCTGAAATCTCCTGTTGGCCTCAGGACTGTAAGTGATGCTTTATGTTCAAGTGTCGCTGAAACTTTTGTAAACACATTTTTAAAATAACATTTATTGAATTATAATGAAAGAAGAAGCAAAAGTCTATCTGTCTACAGGTTTGGATTTTTTAATAGAACTAATAGTTATCCTCCCTCACCCTTCCCATCTCCTTGATTTCACAATGTGTTTATCCACGCATTTTAAATGATTATATTACAATACCAAAACTACCTGTGAGAAATGGCAGGGTAGCAACAATCATTGTGGATGACCAAGTTGTACACAAAGGGGTTAGCGAGTGCCAGCTGATGTGTGGTAGCTGCCCATGCGTGTCCTCTTGGCCTCCAAGAAATGCAGGGTAACTGGGGGGGTGCTCAGCCCACAGTGCAGGTGTGTGAGGCCACCTTGGCTCCCCTTGCGTTTGCCGGGGGGGAATAGCGTACGGTTCTTGCAGCTCGGCAGAAACTTGTTACCTCGTGGTATCTTGTTTGTGTGCCTAAGCCCTGGATGCGCGTGCCTTGCTAGTTCTGTTAACAATTGAAAACAAATGTTTATTTAAATTTATTTACACATCCTACACACAGATTGAGTGTAGGTGTGCTGGCAGAAGGGAGGCTTTAGGAGGGATTTCAGAAAGGTGAAGGAAATGGCTTAGCAGCCAGGTTTCAAGGAGGCACCCCCAATGCAAGGAGCAACACGAGATGGTGGAGGCATTCGTGATGGTATCAAGGTAGGCACTGCTGGCAGAGCAGGTGGAGTTGGTGAGGTAGGGGGGCTGACCCCGCTTTCAAAGGTAGGTAGGCAGATTGTATCAACACACCATTAGCTTGTGTATCTGCTATTCTGATGTTTCTCCTGTGGAAGCCGGTGGAAGTTTTGCCATTTTCTTTCAATGAGAACAAGATGAAGCTTTTCTAGGGGGAATATTCCCCCCATTACGTGCTGGGCGTCGCACCCACTTTCAGACTGAGGTGGAGCTACTCAAAGTGACAGAAGTGATCTGCGATCCTCTTAGTTACCCTCCTGCTTAAAATATGTCCCTAACTAAGACAATTTGCTATATGTCATAAAACACAAAGGAAAGCACTTTTCACGCCAAATATCAGAAAAGCGTTCTCTTTTCTCAACCGCAGAAGTAACAGAAATGATGTGTTCATTTTAAATTCCATTCATGTAGGCCCTAATAAAAGCTATTATAAAATACAATTGTGTGGAGACAAAAAGAGAGATAATATCACTATAGCTCAATATAAAATTTAAGTAATTAAGACATGAAAACTATTACACAATTTACTATGAATGCAATGTGAATAATAAAATGTTTAACCATTTCTCTTCTGGTTGGTTTTTTTTTTTTATAGAGCTTTTTGAAAATGTTTGAGGTTGAAATATTGCTAAAGATCTAAATTCCATATTACTTCAGAAGATAAGCAGGACTGAAAAGTAAGCTAGCTGGGTTTTCCAACTAAGTTTTGTATATATTTTTAGATGTTGATGTGAATATGGCACTCTGCCACATAATGGATTCTACATGAAAAATGTCAGTTTCAGGTGATTTTGATGGTGGTTGTAAATAAAACAGGACATAGTGAGTGAACTGTGGAAGTATTTCAGCAGTGCAAGCTAAGCAGCTGCATAATAGTTATGAAATTGTGTAGATGGACTGATGGATCCCAAGATAAAAACAAAAGGATTCTTAAAGGTACTGGAAAAAAAAGTATTTTTAAACAGGAGCTGCTTAAGCTCTGCATTTTTCTTCCACATGATTCAGCACCGTGTCCTCTTCTCTGATGGGCTTCAGCAATCCTTTCAGTAAATGGTTGAGAGAAAAGCTCAGTCTAGTCTTTCTCTAGTCGAATGAATATCATAATTCAGGATCTTTAATAGACACATTATTTTCTTGTGCACTGACATATGCATGACAGTCACGGGCATGTACCGGCACTGCCTAGTAACACTTAGCAACATCTGCTCTATCATCCAGCCCTATCTTTTTACTTCATTCCAATCTGATTGTGTATGTTTGTTTTCTAGCTCAAATTTGTGGTACACAATTTGCTTCGGACCGTGTCCAGGCTCTCCACGGAGCAGCATTCTCCTGAGCTGCAGGAACTGATAGCTGGTGTTGGAGGTTCAGTAGGTGGCACTCTTCCCCTTGGATCAGTCCGAGCAGTGTCCCAGGTGTTACACGGTAAGTGAAGCGGTAGTTCTGCAGGAAGCTAGAGGACAGACCCACAGCTTGCACGGATGGGGTGTCAGGGTTGGAGTCCTGCGAGTGTCGGGGTTGGAATGCATCCTCCACTGGATGCAGTCTGCATGGTTTGGGGAGCATCCTTGGCTTTGTCTGCCGCAGCGGCGTCCTCCACACCTGCCCTGGGCACAGGACAGAAGCAGGGCCTATGGTGTGGACCATCTTTTGCATCTGGGCAACACATGCCCTCATGATCCAGTTCTGCCCAAAGACCTACGTAGGGAACGGAAACAAAGCTTAGAGGTCAGTAAGACATGACCCTGATGTCCATCACGTTGTTTAGGCTGACGCTTTCAAAAAAAGCTTACTGCTCTTGCTTGGTAAATTTGAGGAGAACTTGTTTGCTAGGCCTTCAGAAGCCAATGATCTGCAGTTCCATTTACAGTAATTTTGTAGTTCTCAGACCTTCATCAGCCAGACCTCATATGTCTCAAACTGGGCACCTTTCTTTATAAAGCATTAATCCTCACTTCACTGTGCCTTAATTTTTTGGCTGTAAAATGGAACTGCTAAGACTTACATATTGTGGCCTCCAGGCTTGTGGTAAGGCATGAAAATGTTTGTGATGTGCTTGGCAAGAAAAAAATGAAATTGAGCATTGTGCTTGTACTCATTGTTATGATGAAGAATCTTTTTATGAAGTCCGTCTCCTGGACCTTTGGGTTCTCTGTCCTTTCCTGTTGTCATGGCTTGTTTCAGACTGGGCTGAATCCTCCCTGAAGCCCTAGACAATTATAAATAGTAAGGAGCAAATATACACGTGTGTGTATGTTTTTCTGTACGTATATATATACACACTATGTGTGTATGTATACTATATTATGGTCATTAAAAAAAGAAAGAAAAAGTTCTAAGTAGGCCAGATTGTAGAGGCAAAGTCATCACAATCTGCAGTCTGTAAGTGAAGCAATGATAAATGGCAGTCTCCAATTTTGGCCTATGAGATTTTTGTTTTCTTTGTATTTAGTTTTGTACATCACTATTTCTCCTTAAAATTGATAAAACCTGTTCTCTAATAACATCTAATAAATCACTTAGTTATTTACATGCTTTAAGATTAATCATTGAAACAACTGAGAAGTAGATGTTACACAGGTCAAAGCTTAGTGCAGACTTTTATAGAGAGGAAGAGTTGCAGGTTTATGGTTCCTTACTCTCCCCAGTAACTCATCCCATACATAGTATAACATTTGAAATATAAATTATTCATGAATAGTTTTTAGCAATCAGTGAATTAGCCACTTGCAATTAAAAAAAAATTGACCTCTTCTTCTTGCATTTAATCTGACTAAAGTCAGTGTCATTGCTGTGTGATTGGGTCTCATCTATTTTTATCTGCTGTAGGAGCTGTTTTGATCCAAAATTGACAAAACCACCCTAGAAACTTGAAAAAAAGAAAAGGTAAGTCATATATATATTTATATATATGAAAATATAAAAATACATATATGTAATAAGACTAGGACTTGGCCCATTGTGTGAACTACATTATTTCCACACTGCCTACTGTATTAAAAAAAAAACCTGACTCTTCAACCATTGCAAACTTTTTCGAGAACACCACACAGAAAGAGACTGTAAGTCATCCCAAAGAAGAGCAGTCCTTTGGCAAAGCTGCCAGGAATGTCTAGAAAGCCAGATCATACTGACCAAACATTCTGACATCTCTTTTTGGAAAAGCAATGTGATGTTACAGTAGATGACTCTCTTGCCCCTTTACCAAATAGGGCCTGAAAGAAAAGGTTTGCTTTTAGTATTTGACTTGAAAAGAAATTAAAAACACTCTTTGAAGATGTTTAAAAGACATTAACAATTGATCCTGCCAAATATCATATTCTCCATTTTGCCAAGACTGCTTTGCTTCGCTGCCTCACTTTTTCTTTTTTTTATCAGGCCCAAACTGCTGACAGAATGTCACTCTAATAGGAAAAGACATCATTTGGAACAGTTATTAATATAAAAAAAGACCATGTTAAAAAAGGGTTAGCCACCTAAATGGCCAAGTTCAACAAGACACAATTAGGGTTGCATTATCTCCCTCCCTGGAGCGCACATGTGTGAATTTATGAAGCTTAGAAAGGGAATAATTTAGCCTTATGCATACCTTTTTTCACTTGGTCATTCAAATAGTTAACACTTTTTTTTTTTTTTAAAGCAGCTATAAAATCTTTATCTACCATAGTTTTGATTTCTTCCTATCTGCATAGCTACTACAGAGCAAATACTTATTTATTCATTTATCTTACATTTTTATACCTTTATATTACATTTATATTAGAAAAGGTTGTATGTTACCTTCTATATTAGATGGGGTGGGAGGTCACCCCACACAGTAGTGGATAGAGATGAGGAGTGTGCACTGAGTGACACATTGAAAGCATTGTTTAGAGAGATAGAAGAACAGAAGGAGAATTTGGAGTAGCAAGAACTGATGAGGACAATATTTTGTAGAGAAAGGACGGCCAGTTATGTGAAAAGCTGTTGAAATGTCCCAGGGAGATGTAAGAAGATTCAGACCCTGAAAGTTGACTAGGAGAAGAATAGAAAAACCTTTAAGAAGGGTTTCAGTGGAGTACAGACTGAAAATCTGATTGAATAGGTTCAAGAAGTAGGCTGCGAGAAATTAATTCAGCAGGAAATTGTAGATGATGTAGACAGATAGAAATTCAATAAGCTTGGCAAGAGAGGGAAAAGCAGGCTGGATCCTAATGGCAGAAGTATATAGGATGAAGCCTGGACATACTAAAGGTAAAAGAGACTTCTGGCCATATACTTCATCATAATTACCATAAATCAGCACAGAGGATTTTAGTAAGAGCCGATTAAGCTCCCATCAAAAGTTCTCATCTTGGGACTCATTTATGCTCTGGCTTCTCCCTTAAAATTTCTCTTCTGGAAATTCTGTAACAAAATTCATCTTCATCTCCTATTAAGTTTATTAAATAAGACAATTAAGAAGTTTGATCTTATTGCTGGATAAAATAAAATTTTATTTTCCATCTACACTAATAAACTCTTAAAATGAAAGGAAAATATTTTGTTAATTTTTATTATTTTTTGCTAAGCCTGTAAAGGCAAAATTTTTGCCCCCATTCATCGTTTTTAAATGGTAAGTAATATGGAATTTAATATATTTAGAAGATAAAATGAAATTCAAATAAACAACAGCACAAAACATTAAGCTCATTATTCTCAAGCATACACGTTACTAAAAAGAGACCGTTTCTATTAATATTGTCGTAACCATCCTTTGCCTACCCTCGCCCTGTTGTGCTGGCGTGGAAATATATATGATGGTAATCACTGGATGATTTTGAAAACCTTACTGGGGAGGAGAAGCGCATTTTTGGCCAGCAGCACTCTAGCTAGCTCCACCTGGACAGCTTGCCCACTTTCAAGGCTGACCAAGTGCCATATTATGATTTCTGTGTCCAGTTAGCTTAAAACTTGAATCTGGGAGCTTATGCCTTGTGTTTATAAGATAGTGGGCCAGCATTTGAGACAGAATTCACATTATGCATTCCACAATGTGCTGTGTCAGTGCTAAAAGTCCTGAGCTGGTGCATCCTCTAATTATCTTGGGTTCGCGCAAAAGTTAGTCACAGAAGTGGAACTTGTGCAGACAACCCCCTAACCCCCTCCTCACTTACTTTGCTCAATCTTATAAATGACACTAACTATCAGCTTTGCTTCCAGAGGTTTTCTAGACCTCTGCTGTTTCTTTTTGGTCTGCCTGTCTTTGTCTGTTATTTCTCTCTAAGTCGACACATTCAAAGCAGAGCCAAAGAATGCAAAGATTATCCACTTCCAAAATCTTCTCTCTGTGGACAGACCCATATAGTGTCTGCTGATGAATGACAGCTTATTGTTCATTCTCATTACAGTAACGTGTAAATCTACTGACTGTGACTAGGGAAACTGGGAGCTTGTTTGCCCTATAAACTTTCTCAAGTGCCTGCTGGAGGCGCAGTGTGTTTCCCCAATCACCGCACTTCGCTAGCAATCTCTGAAAATGCAAAACAAACAAATAATCCTAATGCACGTGGCATGTAACAGGCAGGAAGGATATGTTTTAATGTAAATTGAGTTAAAAGTTCCCAGGCTGAATTGCCTGAAGTGGTTAGGAGTTAGCTGATGGTGTATAATAGCTGCTCAGCCTTTTTCTTGCTCCTTGGTGCAGACAGCATTGATTGGCTGGGCTGATTATAGCCCTGCACGTCAAAAAGGTGCAAGTTGTTCTTAACACTAGAAAATCGGCTCTTGTGTGAACAGGCTTAATGTATGATAAGCTATATGGTGTAGACATAAATTTTGTGTGCTTGAAATTGAAGTGAACTTTGCTTGTATGACATATCCATGTAGATACGGCCAATAGCTGTTAGAGTCTGTTGCAGCTCATATTTATTGCTTGTAGTTAAAGTAAAAATCAGTGCCATGTGATTTTATTCAATTCAGGGGAAAAAAAAAACCTAATTGTCCTTCTGCCAAAGTTTAAGTGCTACATTTTTTCATTAGAATTTAACAAATGTTCATCTTAAAATAGACTGACAATGGGTCAAACTGTTCCACTTTATCTGTTATGAACTTAAAATTTATCAAAGCTAGTATTCGCTCTTCCCAGAGCAATTTGTATTTTCACTCCTGGATTTAACTATCAAATTCTCCTTCGAAACTACTGTTTAACAGCCGCAACATCCTAAAATATTTGAAAAAGATCACTGCAACAGTCTTCCACGTTCACCTGCTGCACACAACATGTTATGCAGATGCTTTGGGGCATTATTATTGTTTATAAATCTTTATCTCTAATGTAGGAGAAGTGTAGTCTTTTCAGGGAATATTCTTGAAGAAGAGAGCTGCTACCTTGTCCAAGATCTCGTGTCCCTCTTCATTTTGGCCAACAATGACCATTCCATGAATGTTTGTGAACCAAAGTCAGTTTGGAGTGTAAGCTCAATCTTCTTTCTCCCTTTAGATTTGCATTCCGGTTCATCACTTGCAGGCCCTCATCTTGAACAGGGACTCTTCTTGCTGTCGTAATGTAACTAATGGTAATACTTGAGGAGGTAGGTGCGATCCAGTATGAGAAAGGGTATCTTAATCTTGCCCTCTCGTGGTAAAGTATATTAAATCCAGGATTTAAAAAGTAGACTAAGCATTGATGGGATTAAACATATTACATATCTTTAGGGAAGGCACATTTATTCTTTAGTGTTTAGTGCTAAGTCCCGTGTTGAACTAAATCCAAAAATGAGATGTAGATTCTGGCATATCTGAAAATGTCGAACTGGATCTCTTGGTTGTTGCTTTGATGTGGCAATATTCTTGTAGTGCCTGAACAACATCCTGGGTAGAGGTGAAAATGTAACACAGAGCCTTTTAATTTCATTGTGTTATTTATAACAATTATCTAAGTCAAATTAGAAGTAAATGGCTACTAATCTTTGTGTGTATGTGTATACGTGCCCAACAATTTCTAAATGCCACTAGGAAATTAGAGTAATTTTGATATTAAAATGATTACTACCACTTTTGTAATAAACTGATGCGACTTTAGAAGTCTGTCCCTGATATCTTTCATGATTTAGACATCACACAAGCTATAATTGTGCTATTAAAGGAAAGAGAGCTAATCTTTTTGCATTTGAAGTAAGCCCTCATCATCAGACCCGACAAAGCCAGACAGATCAAAAAAGAGTAAAAAAGAGCATTTAAGGAAATTAGTACAAGTGTCAGTTAAAAGGTAAAAATTAATGCACTTATTATTGAAATACAGTTGAAACCTACGTTCTTTTCATTTCTTTGATATTGCTAAAGCATAAAACATTCAATTAACTTTCCATTGTGTTTGGGGGGTAGTGGGGAAAGGCAAAGCATTGTCAGTGAAGTGTTAGGTGTGTAGGTGGTGTGTGCAAGGCAAAAATGATTAGATACTAGCAGAGGGTACAGCAAATTCTTTTTGCTTTGCAGTCGACAAAGCCAGTCAACTCCTTTAGTGTGTTCCAGGACAGTGTTCTTGCATCTATGCTGCTTTTCCTAAAGATACAGTGCTGAGCCTCTGAGAAAGTAGCATGCATTCCTTTCATCCTCACCAGGGAGTATTTCTTTTCCTGATTATTATTATCTACATCGTTGAAACCGGCATGGTTGTGCACCTCTTTCCTAATAAAAAGTGAATACAGATAAATTGATAATATTTTGGACCATTGAATAATAGTACTTTGCAACATAAGTGAAATAGATACATTTAATTCGTACTTATCCTCAGCCATAAATATGAATTCCCATGGCTGTATTCTTTTATTTTTGAAAGCTGTTGCTAAGAGTGCTGATTTGTAAAAACTGATTTAGGATATTTCAAAATATATCCTTGATTTACAACTGTTATATGTTGGCAACACCAAAGCTGCAAATAATTTGTAGTAATGCAGTATTTTTTCCCATCCTTTGTGCTGTTTAAAAGGAAAGCAGCTTCTCGGTTTTTTTTTTTTCTTTTTTTAATGAAAGCGCTGTAATGATGTAAAATGTATAGAGGGAAAATTTGAAAAATCACACAAAACAGGAATCCCTCTGAACCCATTCACCTGGCTTGTTAACAAAACCTTTCTAATATATTGATGAAGATGTTTTCTCTCTAATTCCACCATCCCTACATTTTATTTGAATTTCAGTAATATTAAGACGATGCCGTAGTGTTCAACATGCTTTAATTAAAAGAAGTATTTGCTAATTGGCATAAAATATCTGTGTGATTATTTTTCCATATATTTACGATTTTGCAATAAGAGAACAGCTGCTAAATATTTTCTTACATGCTGATTCCACTTAATCAACATTCTTCTTAATGGAGGCGACAAAAGTTCGAAATTGTGTTTTACAAATGTGTTCCATGAAAACATCAGCACGATGACATAGTCATGCCCTTTGGGGTACAAATGAGCAGGTTTACCGCAAAACGCTTCTCTACAGATAGGAGATAAATCTTAGTTTAAAAATCCTTTGCAATATTGAGCACCTTCCAAGCCAAATGTGTACTAGCACTTAAAGAAAATATTACCAGTTTTAACACCCAAACTCACTCGATGTTTTGATTATTATTCCTATTAATATGCACATGATAGAAGTTAATGCCATGCTGACAGATTTAATGCTTTGTAAATGTGCTGAATTAAACTAGAAAGGTAAAAGCAGCCATTACCCTAAGACCTAAAAGAGAGACACTAATCAGCTGGCTTTTTTCCTCCTATCCTTTTTACAGATGGCTCAGAATACAGGTTTTATTTAAAATGCAAGGCTGGAAAAAGCTTAGCCACAGGAAAAAGAAAAGGCCTTGACCCCTAAATATTGATTCCGTTCTATTGATTACAAGAGATGGGGGTGGAGAGACTTTTTAAAAATGTAATCCTAAAAAAGGCACAAAGCACATTTAGGTAAAAACCAGCCTGAGCTTTGTTATTTACAGGACTAAAGAGTTACAGAATAAAAAGCAAAGTGGAGGGAGATCAGGGCACACGGACGCCAGAGCTGATGTCCCGGCCTCATAGACTCGGAATCCAAATCCCTCACTCCTCCTGGCAGGAGTGCTCTGCCAGTAGACTATGCTGTCTGTGGAAACTGGGATATCCAGCAAGGTCAGGATCTACATTTGCTGGTAAATTCCCTACTATGGGCAAAGGGCACGTTGCCAAATCTCCCTTTCTCTTCAAGACGTGCTGAACGGCAGAGCAACAAGAAAAAGGGCCCCCCCAGTCACTGACAAGTCAGGAGAAAAGGTAACAAATGAGGTTATAACCTTGCATCTTGAACTGAACTTTGGGAATGAAGGGGAAAACTGGAAGTTGCAGGGACAAACAGAAGGAAAGACTATTTAGCATGATATTATCCAAGAGAGGCTTCATTGAAGACCCTCAAACTCCTAGGCCAAGTGAGCCTATGTAGTGCAACTTCTCCGAGAAGCATTAAATTTACATGAATCCTGAAGTGCTTGATTTACTTGAGTAAAAGGTTCTGTAGTTCTCATTGTGAAAGAACTGAAGCCATTCTGTAGATTAGTGGGAGGAAGAACTGCTCCCTTGCAATGTGCCAAAGCCACAAAGAATTCACTATAGATACACTGACAAATGGAAACATAAAATAAACACAGAAAAACATGTAATCCAAGGCAGTAATATATATTTTAACCTAAACCACTGCTATACTCTCAGCATGTCTACTTAGCTTTTCCACACTGCATGGCCTGGGCTGCTGACAGGACTTTCCCCATACTTTTGCCAAGAAAGCACAAAATGTGCTAGATTGTTCCTTACAGACTTGTGGAATTCTGCAGACTCTCTTAAAGACATTTAAACTATACAATATTTGTTGAAGGACTTCTAATCAACAAATTCTGATTTGTGAAAGGGGCAGATGTTCTAGGACCCAGCCTGGAGACTTGCTGTTCTCCTCTGCTGCATATAATATTCCTGTTACATTTTGTGATGTTTCTTTGCAGGTATGTTCTCACTGCACAAGCAAGCCTTCTGTTCACCAACATTGCTGTTATGTGACTATTCAATCGGTCCAGAGAGGAGGCCACAACATGTGTAGAGTCAGAAAAGTAAGAGTCAAATACTCTATTCAGGTGAGATAGAGTGAAAAATTGTGCATGTAAAGTATGTTTCAGTTTTAGTAATCTATAGTAACTTTTAGAAGCAATCATGAATCTGGACAGTTAGTATATCAAGGATACAACCACACAGGAGCTAGGCATGAGTAATCTGGGACAGCATGGTGCTTTGCAGGGGGTGATTAAGTCCTGCTAAAAAAAGTAGTCTCCATAGGGTGACACAGTGTAACATGACTGTGTTGCTTCCGGAGACCAACTGTCTCAGATATCTCTACATGGCATTCTAACGTGACATATAGAAAAGTACCCTAAACTATCATGCTAGGTAGTCTGTTCTCCTTATGGTGTGTCTTCACCGTTGCTCTAACTTCATTTTTGCTGTCTAAAGACAACTCTGGGTAATATGTTCTGAAATAACTTTGGTTAAGAAGGGTCCTTGGATTTTAAAAGCCACATGTCTTTCCAAATTATTTCCTAGAGTTTCTAATTGCAGTATCGTCAGCTAATTCTGTGATCAGGGATCTGCTTCTCAGTGAAGCTTTAGAGCTAACAAACAGGAAAAAAATAATCTTGGTATAGAATCAAAGATAAAATGAAATTATTTAGAGATTTATTTATTTTTTTACCACTGTTTACTTCTGCCTGGTTTCTTCCCCATCAAAAGAAATCTACAAAGTTTTAGAAGACTGATAATTTCCTTTGTATAACAATTCAGAAATAGGACTTCTTTTGTGTGTGCCTACTAAATTAGGACATCCAGGACAGTTGATTTCATCAATAATAAACTCCCTTTGCAGCAGTTAGTGACAAAAAATGTTTCTCAAGGGAAGGAAGTATTTACTTACATATTCATAAATTTTCTCAGTGCTTTTTATAAAACTCATCAGCTCATGCAAAATGAAGTGGTGTATTAGAAAATGCACTACATAATAAGAGTTATGAATCTTTTTTTCTGTTTTACCTGTCTTTTAAAGAACCAAGATGAGAAAAGTGTCAAAGTCATAAAGCAAATTGGGGAGGTCCAGAACTCTTTTGGGCTTTAGGTGCTTGTTGACTTTTGGCTGTCAGTGTCTTACCCGTGGGCAGCCCGCTCTCTGCAGTGTACTGGGGAATCACATTTGTTTCAGGTGCCAAACCCCCAAGTTTGAAGCTGGGAAGAAACTCTCCTGCCCTGAGGTGAGAGTGGTTGGGCTGAGACATGGGCTGTGAAGGGACACCTTGGGTGAGCGGCTGCGAGACCTGGGCTCCCACCCGTCTGGAACGAGACGGCATCCTCACTTCCGAAGGGTGTTGCAAAGATAAAATATATTAAAGACAGCCAGGTACTTAGACATTACAACTTTGGAGGGGGAACATGGGATTGTTTAAGCACCTTAGGAACAGAAGTCGATTAATACAGACACAGCTTCGCTTTCTTTGAAGTGAACGTAAAAGGGGAAAAACGCCCTATCCTTCAAAAGAGAAAGGAGTGTAAGGTAAGAAAATGAAAGGCTGCTACGATGGTGGCAAAGGCTGGCATGGTATTATTGTAACACCGATGATTAGGAATTAGAGGAGGCCCTACAGCCTAGTTGTATATTACAAACAAGAGTGGAGATTTTAATGAAACCTTTTAATCTTCAGAGACAATTAATCTTCAGAGACCTGGCTTCCTGCTGCCGGGTGCCCAGCCACCCTCTCCCTGCAATCTCCCCTGAAGCCCAGCCCTGGCCATGGCTGTCTCCTTGCAGCTGTGCAGCACGAGGTGTGGGTGGCAGCGATGGCGGTGGGACCTTCTGCCCCTTCCAGCGTTGTAGGTCACCCCATGTCTTCCTGCTGCCCGTGGGGCTGGCTCCTGTGTAGGCGGCAAGTCAGGGAACAATGCCTCAGCTCCGCCAGGTTGCAGCATGGAGGAGGCGGTGTGGCCCCTTGTCCACAAACCGCTTGGAAAACCCATGGGGCTCAACTGGCGTTTGAGGGCAAACCCCATTCCCTCCCAAAGAATAAAGCTTTTTTTCTTAGGAGGTCATTGATGAGAGAGTGTGCCAGTGAAGGTGTGGGCCCCACGCCTCAGGGGCCCTGGTAATCTGCTGGGAGCAGTCTGGCTGCTCCCGGCCGCCATGTTGTGGTGCAGGCAGCCTGTCAGGCCTCCACCGCTGCCTGCAGTCCTCTGTCACCTGCTCCCTCTTTTTTTTTTAACGTATTTTAATTTTTTTTTAATCACTGGAGGTAGAGGGAGCTCCCCATGCTCTGGATATGTGCAAGTTTCCAGACCTTCCCCTCAGCAAAGTCCCAGCACAGGCACCTGGGCTTCTGTGAGTAAACCCTGGAAGACACAATCTGCATTTAAAAATCAGTAGAGTAAATTGTTGCCTGCAAAAGTGCTGTATAAATCTATACCCAATAGTAACAATAGAAAGCCATTAGTTTAGCCATCTAGCCTCTCTTACTGCTTTGCCACCATTATGGTAATAACGATGAGTGGAGTGCAAAGAAAAATGGAGCCATTTTTCCTACTGAAATACACTGAAGGAGTCAATGCTTCTGTAGGAATGGAAAGAAAGATGGTAACTTTTTGCTGGAAAAAAATGGGCAGGGAGTGAAGCTGGCATTTACTGTATAAAAAATATTCTTCTAGTGGGGTTCATTATTCTCTGTTTCAGTAGGCAGGGAAAGAAGTTCTGTTTGGAGGGAAGACTGGTTAATTGGATATGTTTTTCACCTGCAAAAAGGGGTGGGGTAGCTGCTTTAATATCAACTCAGATTCTCACATTTTGGTTTAAAAAAAAAGACTTCTAGCAAAGGAATGTCAATTCAATATAAAATAAATATAAAGTAATTTTTAATTTTTTTTTTAAGAGACTGAAATAATAGCAGAGAAAGAAGAAACTGCGGGGAACTCATGATTGGAAAGTTATTTCACAGGAAAGGCAAAACAAGGTGCATGAAAGGTAAGTTCTGCAAAATGACCGGGAGTTTCTGAGCCCTGTTCCTTTCCAAGTGCATTCACTGCTGTGCACTAAAAGGTGCACTAGAGGTACGTAAGACATTATGATTTTATTAAACAGTTCTCTGCTTAAAAAAAAAGAGAAGTAAGTACCAGTAGCCCCAGTCTTGCAGTGGCAATAGGATGTCTGTGCCTTTTGTTTGTATTTGAGGATACTGGCCTAAGATTTGATAAAGTAGCCTTGGGCCTCTAATGCCACTTACTTGCGAGAAGAAAAGTTCAGGTTCCAAATATCTGTGTGTTTACAGGCATTGCAGATGGATCTGTGTAAGGCAGACCCTTGCATGTGTCATATATCCTAAAATCATTGTGCTCTACCCATGTACAAAAGTTGTGATTTTGTGTGTCTTGTTACAGTTTCAGGATTACAGAATGTATATTTTTAATGTTTAAGTGTCACCCAGATGCTGCTCTATGTTTTCTGCTCACCCATCCTGCCCAGCCTTACAGACACACTAATTTATGTCCTGATCCATGCTCTGGGAATTAGTGTCATGGCACTGAATAAGATTGTAAAGAAGTAAAATCTCTTTTTTTTTTTTAACCTCTGTATGTTGAAGGTACTTATCTTGTTGCATGAATATGGATGATAGTTTCCTATGAATATGGAAAAGACTGGGGAGGGATGGGTCAGTGTTTAACATTAACTGCTCTTAACCTTTCCACCAAGTTGACCTCACCACAATATGATGCATAGGAAGGGTCAGACTTAGATGATTTTCCGTAGAATGCCATTAGTAATTTTTTTGCCACATATGTTTGCCCTAAAGCCTTGTTTGCCACCTATATAATTATTAGAAGACTCTTATAATTGTATTTGAAATTCTAAGTTGACACTTATGTCACAGTACCATGGCACAGTATTATGTTTAATTTCTCTTTTGTTCGTCTCATTTAATGTACTGAAGAATTATACTCAAAAGAAGATCCCACACACTTCTTTTCCTTACCATTACCAGCTATGTGTTTCTCCCTACCTGCTAGAACCATCAATTTAATTAAAAAAGAAAAAAGAAGAAAAAAAGCATGTATAGGTTTGCACACTCAAAATATAAAGTGTGTAAACACCTCATTTCATATGTTGTTTTCTGAAGCTGAAGAAATAGGACATTTATATTTCCCTGATAGATAGAACTGATAACCCAGTAATATTACAGGATGATGGTGCTAAATTAATTGTGACTTTGACATATTGCACAATCTGAACTGTTTGGCCCAAATTATGTTCACTTGATCCTTGTGCAGAGCAAACTCTCTTTCAATTAGCTTCCTCCTCCACCCTGGCAGACTTGCTTGGGTGTCTTCTGCAGTGCGCCCTTTCATCAGAACCCATGGGTGAGGCCCCTTAGTATGAAGACTTGTGAGAAGGTGTTAAATAGGGTGACACCTGGGCTGTGTGTTCATTCTCACTGGGCCTACCTTGGAATGGAAACTCACGGTGCAGCCATGAAGTGGTCACCTATGAATGGTTATAATAGGGTCATACAATGTGGAAATGGGATGGGATCATCATTTTGGCTCCTCAGGTGGTGGTGGTGTTAGGTCTCCATATGGTTGTACCAGATCTCTTGTGAAATCTTGGAAATTCAGAGCAGCATTCAGGGTGATCTGGATTGCTTTCAGATAAGACTGTAGAGTGGAAAGCATACTTGGATTTAACGCAGGAGAAATGTTGCAGTAGGTTTTTTGGGTTTGTGTTGTGGGGTTTACTTTATTTTATTTTATTATTTATTTTCAAGTTTTCTAGTGGATTTTGGAAGCAGGGGAGTGTAATATTAAGTCACAAAGAGTAAGCACTATTCAGCCTCTGTAAAAGGAGTGGAAACGAACCTTTTCTTATTAGTCGCTTTCTACTTAGCCACATCTTTTGCAACAGCTAAAAACTTTCATCCACCTGCTGCAGATTACTATCTGGATTAACTGTTCCAGTTTGAAGCAGTTTTACTGTGGCAGCAATCCTGGTTTACCACTGTTCTTCATCTGTCGTTCTCTAAATATTTAAGTTTTGCAACAGATTTGTCAACCAGTAGATATTTTACACTCTTTTTAGTGATTGAAAACTGATGCACCAAGAACGTAAGCTAATTTTCCAGAGAGGATGAGTAAGCACAGAAAAGTCTGATTGGTTTATTGGGCTCATGTGGTTAAGGTGTGCCAGTTTCTGTAGCCAAGAGCAATGCAAAGGAGAGGTTAGCAACAGATGTGTCACACTCTGCTTTCTAGCCTAATAGATGAGGTTTCCAGTTGTATTCAAGTACCAGCATTTTACATAAATCTGGATTGGAACTGAGATTTGCAGGTTGAGATCCACAGTAGGATTTTGTTTGCCTGTGAGCAACTATACGTACAGTGGACATAAGTGGATACTTTTGTGTAGCACTGTCTTTGAAGTCAAGCCCACATGTTTGAACAGTTGGCTTTTTGCAGGTTAAGCGTGAGTCCCATTATATTATATTTTTATTACTTGGCATTGCAGTAGTAGCAAGGTACTTATCTCAGTATTGTTATTTTTGTTTATGCTATGCACTTCCAAGATAATTCAATTAAGGTAATTTTGTCATTGTGTTAATTACTGTGGACACGTATTGCATAATACAGAATACATTCTGAGTAAATTAGCTCCATGCTACTGTGACTATGCTCTCCGATTTCACTTAAAGGTTGTCAGTTACTACATGGTCTGCAGAGTAGACATATCCACAGATGCTATCCTGCAGAGTTTATAGTTTAAACATGCAAAACAGTTGAAGAGTAGAAAAGAGAGAGTTTCCCATGATCTAAAATCAGTCAGGGATGATGTGCACAGCCTGCAGGATCTAGTCACTGCTCCATCCATATTGCTGTTCCTTTGGAAGAGCAGTCTAGCATAGATTAAGATACTTACTCACACTCGCACAAAAGGGGTTTGGGTTTTTTTCTTCATTATTGTTGTAAAGTAAATGTCAGCTATTCCATCTGCCCCTCAACATAACCGTCATTAATTAGCTGATTTCTTTTAGACGTTGCAGCAGAGGTGGATTTTTAAGGATAGATTTCAAAGCGAGGACAATTGCCTGACAGCTCAGTTCAGGGAGGGCACTCCATGTGTGAGGGGCAGGGTGGAGCTGTGTGTGAGAGAAGCTGACAAACAGCAGAGAAGATTGTTATTGTTGGTGGATTAGAAGAAAGTGTGTGCGTGTGTGTATGTGTGTGTGAAAGGGAGAAAGAGAAATGCAATTAGAGACAAGAACAGACAAATAAAGAAGGGTGGAGTTTTGAAGAGCCTTGAAGCTGAGGACAAGAAGCATGAACTTGCTGTTGTGAAACCAGGAGGGACTGAAAGGGGGATGAGTGATGTGGTCAGAGCAGACAGGGAATATAACCCTCAAGTGGAAAAAAAAAAATAAAAAATGATGCACTATCTCTTGATAAGCTCAGAAAGCACAAATTGGCAGAACAACCTCTGCTTCCAAAACCTTTTAGAAGCTGAACAATTTTTGAGGAAGAAAAGAGAAGAGAGATGGCATCCAAAATAGCACATTAAAAAAAAAAAAAAATCTGAGCAAGGGCATTTGCAGTGCTAAAGCAGAATGTTAATTGAAATCCTACTGTGCCAACAGGAACATTGGAAAGAGACCAGTCAGGATTAGACTAATTAAGATGTCTTTAAAAGAAAGCAGAAAAAAAAATCTACTGAAAAACTGAACAGGTTGGATTGTCTTAAAGAGGAATTTACCAAATACACAGAGAATTCTTAAAGAATTCGCAGTGTGTTCATCTTGGAAAACATGAATTGAAGTAGACTGGAATGTTGATGCAGAGAACAGTTGCCTTCTAAGTGTCTTTGGGAGCTGATGTGCTGAGTAGTAGCTCTTTGTCCCCTATATTTTTATTTTGAGGAGAGGTGCTAAAGGAAGTTGGTGGCTTCTGTCTAACCTGTTGTAGTGGGTTTCTCTGACATAAAATACTTAAGGCATGTCACCCCCTTCCTTGTCTTCACTTGCTCCCATTCAGCTTTGTGCACCTGGCTGTGGAAAGGGGCAAAGGGAGGTTCATTCTTGAGCTGGTGAATGGAATTTCTTCTTTTATTGAGGTAAGGATATTGTCTAAGGTGACCTTGTCACAACTGTGATACAGAGGGAGATATCCTTCTTTCTGAGCTTTCGCTACACAGTGCTCTCGGGCAGCACAAATGTGCCTGAGTGGGATAAGAACAGGAGCAGTAAAGGTGGTGATAGCATTTCAACTTGCCTTTGCCAGGACTAGTGTAATGTGGGACACAGAGATGAGTCTGAGATCATTGGTAGAAGCAGTGATTGCCGGGCAGCTTCCACAACTGGAGTTGATGACCCACATCCAAGTCTCCACAGCCTTTGGGAAGATAACCATTGCTCCTGACATTACAGAGCGATAATGGCATTTGACAGAAGAAACCATGAATATTTTAATCCTTTAAAAGGAATAAGGAGTATGTCTAGTGTTGAGTCAAGATGTTTGAATTATTCAGTGTGAATAAGTGAGCCAATTTATTGGACCTTTTCCTTGTTCACAGATCACTCACAACCTCATCCTTCTTTCCATGACCAGAGTTGCTTTTCTCAAGTGTTCTGCAAATAGTTTATACAAATGTCAGCCAATGGAACTTGTGATCTCTTTCCTTCAACCATTATTAGCTGTTAGCTTTGCATAATTTTCCAAATTATTGTTTTTCTGTGGTTGGATGGGAGGACTTTTAGAGTGGGGAAAAAATGGAATAGTGAATCTTGAATAAATATACTTCTGTGCAGATACTGTTTTGTACCAAATTTCAAATGTCTATTTGTGCAAAAAGCAGGCATTATCTATATAATTGTAAGAACAAGTAAGTTCTTAGTTTACAGGTGGACTTCAATGGGGCTTGAATTGTGTAATAGCCCAACAGGAGCCTTCTCAGGAGTGAGGGTCTCATGTTGGCCAGATCCACTTGTGCTTAGCCCTGAAAATGTCTCAGGTACTCAGAAAAGCACGACATCTAATGCACACTTACTGTGTTCAGCAATAGTTTTAAAACCTGGCTGTGTGTTTTATTGGAGCTGAACAATTGCAAATTTGATGAAGAGTGAATATGAAAGGTACTAATATGGTTAAATCAAAGAGAACTCTGAGGAATGCGTCAGACCTTTGATTTTATACTATTCAACTTGCCTGAGTTTTGCACTGGTGTATTTATTTATTTACAAAAGCCACGATCTTTCTACAAAAGTACTTTCTTTAATGACATTCTTGTGAGGTCTGTAGCTTGTCTCACATTTGTACATTTATGAAGTCAACCCAAACAAGTAAGCCTGTCAGTGTAAAATCTACATATTGATATAGTACCTTTCTTAACATCTGATACGAAACTACACACAATGGGAAAGCCAGAATCTTTCTAGAAAATAGCACAGACAGTAAATCCCATTCTAAGCCATTTATCTAAGCAAAATGGAGTGTACAAGGTACTAAACTAGCCTGACAACCTGTATTTAGTGTAATGATTTATTTGCTCTTTGGCAAGCTCTAACCATTTACTATTAACTATTGCAGAGGAAAGGTAAGGTTATTATTACCTCATAAAGTAAATAGTGATACTTAACAAAACAGAACATCTGCCCCCTTTATTAAAATATTTTGACATATTTAAGCTGGTTAACATTTAATCTCATTTGTTAATTATGGGAAGCAATAGTATGCGTTCTGAAGACACAAAAATAAATATTTTTGTGATTAGGCAACTTGTTACACTCCAACAATAATTTTTTTCTCAGGGTTCTTTTCTTAATCTGAAAATAATGTAGACATTACTTTGGCATTCTTGTAAATACTGAGGCTACTTGGAATTAAGCCTACTAGTTCTAGATGGCTTAAAAACCCAACCCTTATTTATCTTACTGGCATATAAAAAAGGGGAATATAAAAACAATTTTCTGTGCTTTATAAAACAGGTGGATATATAGGAATCCAAGGGGATAGGCCACAGAGTTTTCCTGTTTTGAGAATATAATCTTGAGTGCTTCACTACTGGATATTTAAAGACTTTTCTTTTTTTTTTTTTTAAAGACAGCCTGAAAATGTCTTTTTTTGTATGTTTTAAGGGCTGAGGACAAAAATTGAAAACTAGCCCAGTAAAAGAAAATCATTAGTTTTCAGCCAAATCTGTTATTTCATCCAGTCGACTACATGGCCACATGAGCACAAGCGGGTTGCCCCAAGAGAGGAGGCAGGAGTATGCAGACAAGAATAGCCAGGCTTCTGCTCTGTGACTCTCTGGATTCACACTCGATTGAAATGATGCTGTAACTGTGGCTTGAAATGGGGATTCCAGAAACTTGAGCTAGGCTGTACTTTTGTAACTCAAGATGCTGTACCTCTTTGTCAAATAACTTGCTGCTCTATGCTTTTTCTGCCTTTCTTACCCCACACTGCATGTTTTTCTTGTCTATGTAGCAAAGTTTTTTAGCAGTAGGGTTTTTTCTCTTACTAGATTTGCACAGTATCCAGAATATTGAGGTCTCTTTCTCAGCTGCAGGCTATCAGTGTGGAACACAGACTCAAGAAATTTGGATGTGACTTTGTGTAAGTGGAACTAGTCTGCTTTTCACCAGCTTCATCATTACGTGTGGTAGTATGTCCGAAATCTCTACACTCATCAACTTTGTTTTATATAGCACTTTTTCTACCATGTGTCAAAAGCATTTTAAAGAACAATAGCTACTGAGTTGAATAATCAATTATAGATAATAATACAGTACAGTACAGATAGCACAAAGTGTATAATTATAGTATTTGATTTGGTTCTCTTAGAAGTCAGTGGCAATTTAATGTTCACATCATCAGTGGAAGCAGGAAGCCCACTGTAGATAAATGCTTGGCATAGAGTTAGTTGTGAACTCTGTATCAGCTATTCACGAATGTCCCATAAAATTTCAGCTTAAGCTGGATCTTTCTGTGTCGAGTCCTGCCTCAAAGATGATCTAGAGCAGTTTAAGGTAATATTAGTTTATCCTTTTTCAATTTTAAGTATTGACTTTCTAGCCTCTCTGTGGGCTGTATTTGTATTTAAAATGTCGTCTAAGGTCTGTCATTACACCCTGGCGTATAATCTGTTCAGTGGACTTCACCAGTTCTTTTATACAAATATTCACAAGCAAATTGCAATTTTCTCAACACTTATTCCATTCTTAGAAATTCAAGAAAGCAGCTTTTCCTGAGCAGTCCTCACCCTTTTCTTTTAACCTGAAACTTACAACTAATCCCTAATACACAGAAATGTAAAATGTATAGCTTAGTTCTGACTGGCGATGTGATTTTCATGGCCTTGTTTGTACTTCATCTGGATAAATGGAAGCCTTTTAACCTGCTTTCTGCTGCAAGGATTTTGGAAAGTGTGGGTTTTAAATTGTATCTCGGTGAATTGTAGAATGTAGAAGCTGAAGATTCACTGTCCCTGAACGTTTGAGCTAATAAATCTTGATTGCACGACTACTGTGAGAAGAGGTCTGGAGTGTGTTTATATCTAGATTTAAATGAGTATTCATATGATTTTATTCATTATTCTCTCTACACAATTACTGAGTTTTCAGAGTATAATCTGAGAGTCTTTCCGTTCTGTGTGTTCTTTGTGCTGTTCTGGTTTTTTATGTCAATTTTTGTATTCCATGTATATTTTTTTGCAGTCTGTCTTGATTCTGCTCACATACCCAGTCTCTCTCTGTGACCTTTCTGACAGGATCTTGTGACTAAAGCAGTAGGACCTGTAGTCATGGACAGGATTGGACCCATAAACTGTACATATTCCATCCAATTTGTCTCAATCTCCAGATTAGTCCTCCAAGTCATGATTTCATTTTTGCCTGAATGAGGTTTTGAATATTTCCTTCTTTGTTTTGGCTTGCAGTGGTTGTGACACTCAGGACACCGAGAGATCATATTCTAAAATAGAAGACTTGATCCTTTTAATTATTTCTGTTAATTCCACATACAGGTATGTGGGTTTTTTTAATCTAGCCCTACTATGTGCATAGAAGTATATATATTCTGTGAACTTGCTGTTTTAATTGCTTTCATTTTGTAGTTCCTTCACTTCTACATAAGTTTAAGCTGCTTTCTCTGTGCATGGATTTTTTTAAACTGCTTTAAACATCGGTCAAAGACATATATCCTCTGCATAAAGTGTATAGGTGAGCTCTTATAATCAAGTTTTAAGAGAGGTAGGTTAAGAACTTATGCTTTGTCAGCTGTGTGGGAAGTGGTGGAAGAACAGAAGCTGGCCACTTAGTACAGCACATAGTAACTGCTACACATTTCTGGCTGCATTGTAGGTTTCAGATCTAGCCTTACAGATAATAAAACGTTCAAAATATTAACCCTTCCAATGCTTCTAGGCTGTTACTCAATCTTTTCTCCCGCTTTATTTTATTTAAAAAAAAAATTTTTTCCTCCCACACTTTGGTTTTTACAAAAAAATAGACATTCCCATCCTAAGTAATTACCACCCTTCTTTTACAGCATTACAGTTCCATAAGATGAGCTATTGTGCTAAATAATTAGCACATGCCATTCAGAATATTATAAGAATTATATGCAACATCAAGCAGGAACTATACACTGACACATGACCATATTTTCCATGAAGATGCACTAAACAGAAATTAGGTATTAGCAACAGGTGCATTTAAAACAAGTTATTAATTGTTAAGGGGGAAAAAAAAAAAGAACAGAACAGTGTCATATTCAACTATTAACACAGTAAAGCATTTTAAAGTTTGCAAAGATTTGAACCACGACCTCTTTGAACATATCCTTTGTTCATTTGCATACACAAACAGTAATCCTGTGCTTGAACACAAAAATGGATTTACATAAAAACTACATCGTGATTTATAATTTATTAAGTAATTGTGGCTGAGATGTTATTGGAAACAAAGAAAACAACTATATTTGAATGCCAGGCTCTAAGGGAATATAATATATAGCAAGTTTTTAATAAGGAAGAGGAAATCTTTTCCTTCTAGCATGCCACTAATTAATACAGATTTTCTTTTTGATATATTTATTTTTTCATGGAATTTTTTACTCTGAGATGAGCTATACTACAATATACTGGAGACCCTGGAGATTATATTCTGTGCTTAAATAGTAAAAGATTATCAGAAAATATATTCTGACATTGCCCAGCTAATGTGCTAGGTCAAGCCTATTAGAAGATTTCTGCAGGGCATACCTTACTTGTGGATCCCAGTTGAAGGTGGGCACTGAGCCATGCAGATTGGAGTAATTTTGGCATTTGAAAACTGAGAACTCTCAATGCACTGAGGGAAGTTAAGGTGATTCCAAAGGTCTCTGGTGAATTCAGGCAGCAGATGAGCAGGGAGTTTTTTTATGTTTTACAGTTTAGGGATGAGATGCCTAAAGCACCAGATTGATGGCATTGGAAATAGTAATAAGGGTGTTTTTTTAAATGAAATTTAGCTCTTTCTATGTGTCCAGATCTTCTAGCCATTCCTGCCTGTACAGAGCATAGGACTTGACTAAGGTACTTTCAGCTGTGTCCTGGGATCTCCAGAACATTCTTGTAGCAGAAATCCGCCTCCTAGTTTCCTTTGGCGTTCCAAGCACAAGTTATTATTGGAAGGTGAGGAATGGCTTCAAAATGTCTCAGGGAAAGACCCTAGGCTTTATTTACTTTGAACTTATTCCTTGTGTTCTTCTCCCTCCTTAGCAGCCTCCAGTCTCAATTTTAACTAATGCTGGATTATTTCATAGACTCTCTCTTGCTCTTCCAGTAGGTTTAGAATTTGTTCAGTCTGTATTTGAATCGACTGTATTTGAATTGTCCTGCAGGCTGCAAGGCGTACAGTCCATTGAGAACACAGGAGGGAGAGACCTGGAGCCAGCTTTGTGTTCAGAGCCACTTCAAAGCTTTTCAATTCTGTAGGCAAAATTTAAAGGGATAAGGAACTACAGTCCCAGCTGGGCTTTTTCTTTTGTCAGGAGGAGTAACAGTAAGAGGTAGATCTGGGAGGAGAGCTCGGGACAGTCATGCTTGCTGCTGCTGGAGGGGAGAGCACTGTAGGGGAGGGCTGATCTCAGCAGCAGCCTTTTCCTCTCCCCTGCACTAGTGGTCCTGACCTTGGACACATTTTGAGTCAGTCCTCAGAGGTAACTGGCCTGGATTCCAGGGATCTGGCTAAAGCAAGAAAAAGGCAGATGCAAGTCTTCATCAGTATCCTTTGTGCTTATAATTGTTTCTTGCAGTCGCTTGTAAAGACAAGCTTGACCCCAGGGTTGAAATGGTCTTTAGAGGTTCTGTGATCAAAATATTTAGGGAGCTGCTGAACTCTGAAAAGGTCCTTCTTGAGCATATACAAAATATAGTTGTAAGGCTTAGTAAGTGATCAAATGTAGAAAAATTTCCATGGAGGTACCAGAAGATTCAGCAGTGACCAAAAAGTCCCTGTCCCAAATAATTCACTTTATGAAGCAGACGGCCAAATAAAGATTATTTCAACCCAAATGACAAAAATTTGGCAGGATTCTATAACTAGCTTTGTATGATATATCTTACCTTAAATCACCAGCCTCACTTTTAATTGTGTGTATAGGTGGTCTCTGAACTTTATGCATGTCACAGGCTACGGATCGAGGCAGGATTTGCATCCTCAGCAGGAAACTGCAGGAGCATAAGTTCTGTGGTGGATCAAACATTTTTTAAATTATACTACTGAACTATTAAGCTAGAAATGAGGTTTAAATAGTTCTAGGTGTTTGGTGAGGTGAATATTACTTTATAATTTTCTTTTGATAACACCTTTTTAGGCCTTCCAGAAAGCTGAAATTTGGTTGATTATTAAAAGTTCATTTTGGGCGTATATTCTGTTTAAATTTCTTTGAGGGCTGGGAGGAAACTGTGTAGAAGGCAAATGAAACTAAATTATAATTTGTGGTTTGCTGCTCTTACAACATCTCAAGCCTATGAAGTTTCAGATGGATTTATTGATACTTTGAAAAATATGTAAAAATAAATAATCAGCTGTCACTCTCCATATATGTGCTCTGTTTTCTTTAACATTCTTATGTCAGATTCTATAAACTCCAGCAAGAGTCTCTGTATGCTACGTACAGCTTGGCAGCTTTAATGACACATTAACACTTCTGGCAAAAACTGTTTTAAAAGCCCTGATACAACAAATCCTTTGGATTTTTTTTGAATAAAGTGGTTCAAGGTGGCAAATTCCATGGAAAACATGTTTTCCAGAGGGCTGGGCAAGCAGCTGCAGGCTAGCCTGCTTCTGCTCTGTATAAAAATTCATGTTGAAAATATCTCTCATTAGTAAGGAAGTTAATACAGTAAATCAATTTACTCTGTCTACATATACAGTTATAGTCTTTCACAGCAGTATTTTTTAATGATTTTTTTATATGGAATTACTATTTTCTGGTTTTATTTTCCTCTCTCTCTCCTTGTCTTTAAGCTCCAAAAGGACAATGTTTGTCTCTGTAACAGAAAACTGGGATTCTGACCATGGTCATGCTTGTGCAAAATTCCATAAATGGCAGAAAAGCTTTTTCTGGACCATTGGTTGTATGCTTGAAATCAGAGCTGGACTTGCTAGTCACACAATAATAAGGATGTTAGAGGAGCCAGGTATATTGAAAAAACCCCAGATTTATAGATAACTCTTGGCTATGCTTGTTCTTGCTGCCAGGTGATGTGTGGATCTGTGCTGAAGGACAATAGTTTGAAAATTTGGGTGAAAATTTTTGCTTGTGATTTACATTTATAAGGTCAGTTTTGCAGACGTATGTGTTTACAAATTCCTTTTTAAGTCACAACAGAGAATCCCATTGTGAAATCTATCTGTAATGTTGAATTAATATTAACTATGCTTAGTGTCTGTAAAAAAAATCTGAGTGGGCATACCTTCTAGAACAATCTTTGCATTGTTTGTGACAGCTGAAAGCATAAAAATACTTTTAAAGATGTTTGTCTGTAACTGCAACAGTAGTTCCTGATGCTGTAATATAACATTAATAATTAAAAGTAAAAATAACTACATAAAATTTTTAAATTCATGTCTCAAGTTATGATAAAATTTGTTGTGTAAGATGTTGTCTATAACGCAGCTACCTGGCCTGATATTCAAATCCTTCTTTTTATTCTCCCAGTGTTCCTTGGCTTAAATGAAGTTGGTGGTCTTCAGCATCCTGTTCTGAACATAGCTGAGCTGGCTGAAGAGGTTACCACCTCTGCCTTTCCTCCCTCTGTTTGCCATAGCTCCCATAACAGAAGTTACCCCTGCTTCAGTCCATTGCATAATTTTTTGTCTATTCCTCCCTAACCTACATTAGTCAAAATCAGCTGTGTTTGTAAAGCCCTACTCCCTATCAGTTTGACAGGAGAGGAATTAGAAGGCAGCTACACGTGCAGTTACGCTGGTAAATCTGAGGGAGTGCTAATCTCTCCTTATCTCAACTGCACTGTGATGCAGCCATAACTGTAAAATTACTAGGCTAGATAGTATTGCCAAGTCCAAACATTGGCAAAAATCAGGAGTTTGACTCAAAATTCATGAGACTTAAAAAATAAATACATTTGAAATTACTTTTATTTGCCTTCTGCTTTTTTGGAAAAGGCAGAGTTCACATTTCTAAACTTAATTTAGTGACTTTGAGGGCTAGGAATTAGTTCTATTTTAAAATAAGCTGAGGTTAATGATTTGATTCCAGCCACTGTGGGTCAAACAAAAATATCACCAAAGTCTGAGAGCTGACATTAAATCACTCACGGGTGCAGCATAGGGAGACAAATCATTCAAGGTGAAATTCTGAGGTTGCTCTGGAATGACCTTATGAGCTCCTAAAGTTGGACATTTCTTTGGGAAGAAGGTTTTTCCACAAGAGTCATTATAGAATGAGGACTTCTGAAGATGCCTTTGCAAGCCAGATGGTACCAAGGACAGAAAGAGCCCAGTGAGAGAAATGTTGGAGTATGCAGTGTGATGACAGTTTAGTGGATTATAGTACAACCTCAAGCTGCTAAAGTGGTGCCTCTAAGGTGATCTAGGTTAGACTATGTACAGAAGCAACATACTTCAAGTTATCAGGTTCCTTCTGGGCTCTGATTTTCCTCAATCTCTGTGCTGGCTCAGCAGAGTGTTTGTGTACTACTTTAGCAGAATAGAGAAAAAATTAGAAAGGCAGCTGTGCTGAAATCCTCTTAAGTTTTGAGGTTGTTCTGCTCTTTTTTTTTTTAAGGCCAGCATCTCTTTATGTACACATATGTAGTTATACTCATGTTCTGAGAGATATGTATGACGTAGGCCACCCTGAGGGAGGTATTTTCCTCTTAGGAAATTTCTCTCCTTCAGAGAAAGAAAAGCAAGTATGGACAGAGGCAGGGAACAGGTAGTTAAAGGCAAAACGCATTGTGCTATAATTGTGATTCTTTTCAGAGCTCTAGCAAAACCCATTCTCGGATCATGTTCTGCAGCCAAACTGCATCTCACACAAATGTGTTTGGCTTTGTTTGTAAACTGCCCTGCTCTGATGCACTAAGAGCTCTCTCAGTTGGAGCTGCCAATCAAAACCAAAGGAAGTCTTCCTAACCAGGAACTGCTTAACATCTCTTCTCAAAGGTCAGACTAACTTTTCTGGGAGCACGTTGTTTGAGGAATGAGAATCAATTTAAGTTTGATATATTTGGAAAGAACATGTGCCTCCGCAGGCCAGTATAGATACACCACAGACCACCTACTTGGATCTTTCGCTCGTAGCTTGCAGCTGCAGAGCCCCATTTTTGGCCTAGCACGAAGGGAGGAGCTAAAGAAAAATGGGTCAAATTTTAGAAGAAACTGAATTCATGGAGGTACCTGAAGTTTAAATGTGTGGGCCTCAGACAAAATTAAGCTAGGAAAAATATTACAACTTCAGCATTTTTAAGAGCTTTGGTGACTGCTGTGTGTTACTGGGGATACATGTAGGAAGTATTTTTCTCTGTGATTATATGGATTCCATTTTGCAAAGTTTTTATATGCGATGTAAAAATGTAGTGTAAAGGTGCAGGTCCCTAAGTATGGCTGACTACTTTTATTCATATACAGTGCACATTTAAATTCTTACCTTAAACTATTATCTGCATGAATAAAAAAGTAAGAATTAGAAGTTAGATCTACGTTTGTGCCTGGATAATACAGAACAACTGATGTTACAGTTGTGGTAGAGATATTCCCAGCTATGGATGTAACCAATGACCAGTATCACAATTCAGACTTTCTTTTCACTTATTACATAGGCAGCTTGCTTCTTTTTAATTCAGCTGATGGATTTGGTAGTGAGAGAGACCAAGCCAAGGTGGAACAATAACGACTACATACATTTGCAGTGCAGACAGATAAAAATGAACAGCTTAGCCAAGAGACAATAGTGACCATATAAGTTGTAATATTTGAACATAGAGCTTTTGATCAGCAGCCTCTTTTAAAGAGTTGTTTAGGAAAAGGAACAATTCTGTGTACCTTGAGCTGTATTATTTTGGTTGTTAAATACAGATCTTTTTGTTTGTGTCACCCAGCTCCCATGAGAATCCTTATAGAAGCTGTGTTCAGAGGTTCTGAGTAGGTGTCTGAAGTGACAACCTACATATGGATATGGCCATCTCATTTTAAATAAAAGAAAAAAAAAGGAAAGAAAGTCATATATAACGAATGTCATTACGTGTTAATAAAAATTTTGGTTCCATTATTAAATAATACGTGTTGGACAGGTGAAAGTAGATCTTTATAGAAAACATTTCTCCTCAAGTTGAAACTTTGTGGTGGAAGAGGCCAATTTTACACTGTAATTATATATATCTGAAAGCAGGGTTTGTAAGGGAAACGCTGACAGAATCTTTACTACCATGTCACTAACAGAAACTATATAATACATACATTTAATTGGATGGTTAATAAATATTGCCCATTTTCCAAGAGATTCTGAGAGTCATACGTACAGTGAAGTGACTTTGAACAAGAAAAGATGTAGAGGATAAATAGAGAGTTTTTATTAGCCACTAAAAATAAAGAGAATGAAGAGAAGGCTATTAATAATTCTGTTTGTGTATGTGATATATAAACATGATAAGCAGAATGAATGCAATAATAAATATATATTTGCTGATACACATTCTTTCCTCTGAAGTGTTAGTCAATATGTAATGAGAAGGTTGGTGCATTTTGTAGTAAATTCATGGTTGAAGTTAATTGTGTTGTATTTATAGCCCATAGAGGTGGTTCTCATTTTAGATAAGGACTTTTCTTGGTAATGTACTAATAACCACAGGTTCCAAGAGGCTAAACTGAGACAAATACAGAAGAGTTCAAAACAAAACATGCAGGGGTTCTACATAAAAGTCACTGAATGGAACAGACAAACTCCTAAAGACAGAAGAGAGGCACACACGTGTAGAAGGGAGGGATTGTACTTACTTTCAGCTATTTTTACTTTGCTTTATCCTTTTCCACTTTGGAATAGTGTATTCTGGGCATTCTGAATTTGCATTGAATGTATGTATTATATATTATTAGATCCTGGTTCACAGTCCATTTGAACTTCAAGTGAGACAGAGAAATTGTAAAAAAACGCTGGTGAGGCCCCACCTCGAGCACTGCATTCAGTTTTGAGCCCCTCACTATAAGAAAGACATTGAGGTGCTGGAGTGTGTCCAAAGAAGGGCAACGAAGCTGGTGAGGGGTCTGGAGAACAAGTCTTACGTGGAGCGGCTGAGGGAACTGGGGTTGTTTAGTCTGAAGAAAAGGAGGCTGAGGGGAGACCTTATCGCTCTCTACAACTACCTGAAAGGAGGGTGTAGCAAGGTGGGGGTCAGTCTCTTCTCCCAAGTAACAAGCGATAGGACAAGAGGAAATGGCCTCAAGTTGCGCCAGGGGAGGTTTAGATTGGATATTAGGAAAAATTCCTTCACAGAAAGGGTTCTCAAGCATTGGAACAGACTGCCCAGGGAAGGGGTGGAATTGCCATCCCTGGAGGTATTTTAAAGACGTGTAGACGTTGTGCTTAGGGTTTAGTGGTGGTTTTGGCAGTGTTAGGGTGATGGTTGGTCTTAATGATCTGAAAGGTCCCTTCCAGCCTAGGCAATTCTATGATTCTATTCTATGATTCTATGTTTTCTATTTGCCAAGAAGAAACATATTTCAGTGTTAAAATTATTGGTAACTGGAAGTTAGATGCAATCTCATGAACTTGTGATATGTCTGTTCTCTGCATCTTGTTTTAAATTTAGTGTCTTCCCCAAATATATTAAAATGTAACTTAGAAAGACATATGCCCTTGCTTGCAGAACTAACTCTGCCCTGGGCTTCTGCTTTGATTGCCTCTCACAATATGTTTCTTCCTCCATTCTGAAGAAATACAATGGATATTGCCCGACTGGCAGAATTCCAGTAGCTGGGCAGCCTTCTTCTGTCATCCAGAGTACAGTTTTGCTTGTGGTCTGTAGGGAAATATTGCAATAAACTGATACAGTCTCGTGGCTGAATTCCTATCGTGTTACTCATTTTATTCAGGCAAAATGCCAGCTTACTTGAGTGGGAATCGTGCCTGAGTGGGAACTGAGTGTAAGGACTTTAAGGTTTTGTGTTTGGAGAATAGAATAAGGCATTAAGCCATAGAGATATACTTTCCTGTTCGTTAAAGGAGGCTTTTTTATTTTATTTTTTCAGTGAAATTCCTCCACTATTCAAAAGGGAATGTAAGTAAATGAGTAATTTTTTCATTGTTAATGATAATTTCTGTGAATTACAATGGAAAGGAAGGTTTCTGAGAATGACAAAAGAAAATCTGAGTTGGAGAAAATCCCACTAACAATGTTGATATTGTCTTGAAAAAAGTTTCCTTTCCTTGAGCAATCACAATTTTAAATTTATCCCTGTGAGGAAACCCACGTATCTGAGTTACACACTGTTTAATTCTGTTTTATGCAAGCATAGTATGCTTTAGACTTTTTAATTTAAATATTTCAAAGAACCAATTTATGGCAGAGGTGTTACTTTCCTTGTTAAGTACATATTATGCATTTTTTATTACAATTTTGCTACAGCCAAATGTCTTAAAAGCCTGATTCACAAACCACTTCACTGCTCTTCAAGAATGAAAAACAAAGAGTATACACTCAGAACGTGACTTACCTTTTGAAATGTTGTAAAGCCTTAGAAATCAGAGTAATTTACAGACCTGGCTTTTATTTTTAGGTTTCAGAGTATTTTGGCATTTAGTTTATTTGGTTTGATGATTATCATTTGATGTAGCTGTGGTTATTTAAAAATGCTGTCTCCATGACAGCCTTGTAAGTGAACCTTTTGACTCACACACGCTCTCTTTTTTTAAAAAATATATCTTATTCACAGAAAAAGCTTGCAAATGAAAACATGTACAATTCCTTTTACCGTGGGAGTACCATGTGGCTTAACCCATGGTTACCACTGAGTAAAAGTGATTCTGATACTGCGTATTTCCATGGGATTCAGGGAGAAAATTGATCCATTAAGTGGTGGCCCCCCAAAATGACACACCTTTGGAAATAGAAATTTTGTTGTAGAAGGTTCAGAGGAACATCCCAAACTTGGCTGGTAACAGAGAGTGAGTGATTTGCTATTCCTGACTGAGCATTCACAGTTAGTTCTCCTGGAAAAAATTGGTCATGCTGCATGGGACTGGCTCGAATCCTGAACTTCAGCTAAGCAGCTCTCTTGTAGATTCGTTACCCAGGATGCCAGGCTGAGCATTTCTAAATCTCTCTGGTCCAATATCCTATCTCTAACTGGCAGCAACTGCATCAGTGGAGGTTATAAGGAACTCCAGGACAGCAGTGTAATCCAAAATTTGTTAGGCCTTGTGTAGACAGCAACATAAATTTTGTGTTTAGAGAACAGGAAACCTAAGTTGAACTCTGCCTTCAGGACATGCTAAACTAGTCATGTGCTCCTCTCTGCGAACATGTATAATCTGCTAATTGGCTCACGTTAACTGAGGCATACTAACATTACACTTTAGACAAGGCCTTCCAGTTGATTCATATCCAGCAGTCTGATGAAGTATACTGATTGTTTTAATTGGGTACTGAATATTTTATCTGATATTAAGTATATTTCTATCCATGTACATTTATAATTAACTTATTTCAATCCTGCCAAACTCCTGTTTTCAGGGGAAAGAGCTGGGGTGTTTTTCTGGCATGGAGTTGCAGTTATCAGTTTAAAACTTGTTTTTGTTTAGTTCCATTGATCTTCCTTTTGTGCTATGACAGAGAAATTTGAAACTGTAGAGTTATAATGGGAGGAAGAGACTTCCCATTCTTTCATATAGATGGCTGTGTACTAGTTACCCCCTATGTACAAGTCCAAATTATTTGCAATTTTTTACTAGATGCAGTTGTCCAAGTTCACAGAAATTGTATTTTAGTTGGACTGTTTTTTAAATCTTTACACTGCGTAATATAAACGGTGAACACTTAATATTAACTAAACATTATTGACTGAAATATAATCTCATTAGGCCTAAAAATGAATCAAAAATGTGTAACAGTGAAGCTGTTTGACCCTCTCACACTATCAAATTGCCCGGTAATTATCAGACAAGGTGATAGCAAGTTTGTAATAAATATCAATAAACATTACTATTAACAGTGCAATTGTAGGTGAAAACCTTAACCAAAACTAAAGCCTCATCATGCTAGATGTTGATTAGGTCTATAGGGTGAAGTCATTCTGTCCTTCAAGAGTTTATAAACTTAATTGACCAGGCCAACAACCTCAACTGGAAACAGCTCAGAGAAGTTAAGGGATATTCTCAAGGTCCTGTACTGGAACATTAGTAAAAGAGAGAGGAACTTACGGGAAAAAACCTGGTGTACGCTTTCACAATAATTTTGTGCTACAGCAGAGGCAAGGTTCTAACCACAAAGGAAGATCTTATTTTGAGTATGACTGCGGAGTTTTCTTATGATTAAGTATGCTGATAGGGTCCATTAAGAGCATGTGAAGGAAAGTGAAACAGACTTTTCTTATTTCAGTATACTACTGACATGTAACTTAAGCTACCAGAGAAATTGAATAATTAGCTGCAAACAGTCTCTTGTCCATATGAAAAGGAACTCAAATAAAATTGTAAAGAAAAAACTGAACTGCAGGTCAATAGTGAACAACAGTGATTGAGGTACCTCTGACAGAAATCATAAATAAGGAGAAAGCTCAGAAACCATCTGGAGTTCCAAAATTGACACTCAATAGTTTTTTAGTGAAAAATCACAAAGCTTGTATCCATTTTAGGGTTTTATCTGAAAGTCTTCGTTGTTTAAATTCTGTGGATCAGTGTTTTCTGAATTTAATTTTTTTTTCTCACGGATTGTAAAAGATTCTAATACAATTATGTTTCATCTGTATTTTGCATCTAGAGTGAAATAACATTGAGAAATGTAGAAGGAAATTAAATATCTATGAGGAAGCATTGGCAGAAGGGCAAATAGAGAAATTTAAAGTGGATAAGAGAACAAACTTCTGAACCATTAAAATGAACAGATTCTAGAATAGCCTTCAACTGGCTGAAAAAAAGAGGAGAATAAAACCCCAAGGAAATCTGTTTTCCAAGAGAAAAATATAGGGGATATATGGGGAAGCTTGCACTTTGGGCAACTCAAAGTTAGCTTTTTAGTTAACGTGGTCTGTTCACATCTTCTCTTAAAATGTATAGATAGACATCCTTGATGTTTGTTTACCTAACCTTCAAGATAGTGCTTTGCCTTAGTTAACTTGGTTCATTTTTTAAAGTATTATATATAGAAAGTTTTTTAATATCTAAAAAATAATATATTTTTTTTCCTGCAAAATAACAGGTTGCTTTTGTCCTCAGTAGGCACAAAGAAGTCTTGCTTACTCTCATTATAACGTTTTTTTCACATAATTTTATACAGGAACACTTTTGTCATGCTCCTCCTTCATTTTTCTGTGTTCTAAACATATTCAGTCCCTTCAGATTTAATTTACAGTAGATATTTTCTAAACTTCTTGCTGGTTTTGACACTCCTGCAGATTTGGTCTATGTCTTGATTAAATAGAGTGCCCCAAATGGACACAGTTTATGCTGAGGATACTCCGTTCCTAGTTGAGGAGAAAACTCTCTCTTCCCATTGAGATACTTCTGTTGATAAATTCCAGTATGACATTGATGTTTCTTGCAGTACCAGCATTGGTTCATTCTTGGTCTGAGATCTACTGTAATCCCCTAAACACTGCATGCAGTACTAGCATAGCCAGTTATTAGTCACTGTAGATTTCTGCGTGTTATCCTTGTATGAAGCAGTTCTCACTCTTCTCTTCCCATTTTCAGACCATTCTTCTAATTTACTGAGGTTGTTTTGAATTCTCCTTCTTGCCATTCCTCCCAGATTTTATAAATTTATTCTTTATTGTATCATCCAAGCTGCTAATCAAAATTTTGAATATTGCTGGATTTGGGAAAAGCTCCTTAGGCACCGTATCCCAAGTATTGAATTAATAGCCTTTTAGTCGGTTGCTTTCTTTTCTGTAGTAATTTATTTAGATCATATTTCCATTGGATTTTAACCACTAATTCTCCAAGTTTTCTGGATTCTTCTTTTGTGAATTTCATTCTTCTACTAATACTTTCTGGTTTTCCCTTGTTTTTCAAATGGCAGTCTTTTCACAGTAACTTTCAAATTACTTTGCACATTCAGATTTTCAATCAGATCAAACTCATCAGAATTAAATCTGAAATAACTTTCTCCTTAGTTACCATCTTCATCTAAATCCATAGTCTTTGGTGCTGTGTTCCAAGGAAATGTTGGACAGCTTGTGTCCTGCAGCGTTGCTAATCCAATAAATTATATCCTTGTTGCCATTTGGTCCTGGGCTCTCCTCTTTATTAACTGTTCAAAAAATGTCTCATCTGCCTATTCCTGATTTAGTGGTCAGAATTAATAATACTGAGCTGCTCTGCTGTGTTATTAAATTGATTAATCAGTTTCCTGCATTATCAGTCTATCAACTCTCACCAAGCCTAAATTATCATTGTAAGCTCTCCCACTCCATGTCTAAATGATTGGTGCAGCTGCTTATGTTGTACACAAGAAGCCAGTGAGAAGATGGCCAGAGCACTTTTTTACATGCTATCCTTCCCATATGAGGAAAAATCTCACCTATTTTGTATTGCTACATTTGCCATTTACTGTTTTAAAAGTAAAGACAGGTGGGAAGAACCCTGGAGAAGAATCTTGAGAAGCATATGTATTTGCTTCTGAAGGGCTGGTGCAGGCAAGCATCTCTCTGGTATGAAAGAAGAATGAGGTTCCAGAAATACTTAATAAACAGATGGTGCGGCTTGAGATCTGCAAGACACTGGGCTATTTTCTCACTGTTGAGGCACTGTCCTTCTTTAGGATGGTGTAGCTGACAGCCTCCACAATGAAGTCTTAAAAAGCTTAATTAAATAAGTAATATTGGACCAAAGATGATGTAAATTGAGCCCTGGTTTTGGGGTGATATTAAAGACACATTTTCAAATCATCATACTATCATATTGCAGTAGTAAGATGAAAAGAATATTGAAAAGATAGTACCAACTAAAATTGTTGAATCTGGGCTTCAACAAGATAAATTTCCCTCAAAGTAATCCAACCCACTCCAAATCTCAAAGCCCGAGTTCTCCACTAGAACTATGCAATCTATTTCCTTTAAAAAGTTTGCAAGCAAACAGGCATTATTTTTGTGCTCGAAGAACTGCAAGTGAAGTGAGTTATAAACACTCTCTGAACAAAAATGGACTTGAAAAATTTATTTTCATTGCCCATACAAAAAAACCCCAAACAAGCAGACAAGCAAGGTAATTTTTTGTTTTAGCCTGACTGAAGCACTTTTACTTTACTATACCTTTCTGTATCTTTTTAAAATCTTTAAATTAATGGTTACCTAAGTAGTTCTGTAGGTTTAATTTGTTGTCCGTCGGTCGGGGTTAGGTTGTGCCCAGTGCACAGGAGCCAATGAGCACACAGAGTCGAGATCCACCTTCTAACCTTTAATGCGGTTCCGTATAGAAAGGGGGGCCAAGCAATAATTCACAAAGCCAGCCCACCTCTTCAGGGGGTTTGTAGGTTTTTATGCAGTTTACAACAAGGAAAAAGTTACACAAAACTTTTTCATTGGTTGTCTTTCGATTGTATAACTAATACATAATACATAACTAATGCATACTATAACCTTCTGCACATGCTCTGATTAATGGCTAGTTTATTATACAAAGGCAGGCTGACATCAGCACCTAAGGTCTCCTCCCAGGGGTGTGATCTTTACCATGCTAATTAGTATTAGGTTACCTTAGGTTACCTTTGGGCAACCCCACTTCCCCCTCTCCCATCCTCCTCCTCAGGAGGTGATTCATCCTTGTTGGCATTAGCTCATTCCTGTTTTATCTTGTGTTATCTTGTTGTAACTCTTTACTTTGAGGACCAAATATTTTACTGTAACTTCACTATTTACTTGATGGTAAGAATCTGTTGCTTAAATGTCTCTATTATTGAAAATAAATGCATATTTTCAGTAGTTTAGATATCAGTTGTCTTCATAGAACAAGTGCTTCTTCTTGCACCCATCACCATTGTTGTTTAGTAACAATGTTACTTTGAATCAAACTGGAAAAAAGAATTCCCTAAACTTCTTCCTATTAAAGAATAATGTTAATTGGTTAGTGTATATAGAAGAAGGTTATATGGCCCATTGACTTTATATAGATTGAAATGCTAAGCAGGGCTAAGTAGAAGCATCAGTAGGGAATAGAGGGTAAGCGCTCATCAGTTTTATGTTCTCTTTCCTATTTACTGCTTACCCCTTACAGTGTTTTACAACTAGATAAACAAAGTTTTCTTGGGTGCTTTATAAATAAAAATGTATTTTTGCTTTTGTTGGCTAGCCTGACAAATCAATTGTGAGAGAAATAATGCCTACAAATAGGATGCCTAGGGGCAAACAAAGGAAAGGTATTTGCTAAGAAGAATCACCTGAGAGCATCCAGGCTAAGAAAGGGTGTCACTATTCAACACCTTTTTTGAGTCTGAGAGACAGCCATTTCCATGGCAAAAAGGTTGTAGACATTTGTAATGGAGACAAGTATCTCAGGATGTTTGCTAAATGTGTCAGTTCCACCAGAGGAAAACGATGCAAAAATTGAGGGTAAGATCAAGTGACAACAACTATCTCTTGCTTTAATGTAGATGAAGAGGTCTGATTTACTGAAGAGTACAAAACAAAAAATGGAGGGAGGTTGCGTGTCGCTGTGTTTAAAGGAGTTAAGGAGACACTGCAGTTAATGAGTTATTGATTGCCCACAGAGTAGCATATTTAAAAAAAAAAAAAGAAAAAAAAAAGTCTTCTTTTGCAGCTGGGATAGTTTGGAGTACATATTTGATGGGTTACCAGAACTCAGCTGGTGGACTTTAAGATTTGGAACCATGGTAACTCATCCTGTACGCTTTCACACAGGTTTCCACTAGAGTTATTTCTTCTTTACATGAGCATAAAATCAGAATTAAACTTTCTTATCTGTACTTGAAAGACACTTATGATAGTCTGGGGACTGATTCTTGTTCAGATTAAGGTTTTCTCCCACCTTCAGAAGGATAACGAAGCTTTCAGCTGAATATAAATATAACTCATCCAGTGTGGAGTGTGGTTATCTGAGTACAGGACTGAGTCTGTGGACTGTATCCTACTAAATACCTTTGGCAAGACATTCTCAGGCTTCCTAACAATGTCCTACTGAGATCTTCTATGCAATGTGTGGGGTCTGAGATTAGAATTTTGTCTATTATTGTCGACAGTTAACTATATGTGTGTATATATATATATATATATAGTAATTAAAGAATCTAAGCCTTTAGGAAGTGCCTTTATATGGTGCTTAAAAATAAGGCCTAGTCCTGGTCTCAGTGAAAGTCAATGGTGAAATTCTAAAGGCAAATGATAATGGGCTGTAAAATTTTTTACCCTGTTAAAATAGACAGCCATCCTTTGAGATCCCTCTTATCTTGACATCAGAAAAAAAGGTTATAATGTTAATTTGTGAGAGCTGGGGAGGATGCAGCAATTTTAGCTATGCTAGATTCATAGATTTTCTCATTCTGCAGTCAGTCTGCCAAGAAGATGGGTTTCGTTCAGGCCTAATACAAGGAAGCTTTCTCACAAAGAGCTGGCATTGGAAGTTGTGAAGGACCTAACACGTTATAGCCATTTGCTGTCTCTAAAATGAAAGATACAACTGAGCTCAACCAATACTTGCCTTTTCCCTGCAATCACCAGAGAGCCATTGTGTGGTATACACGCAGCTGGTACTAATGGCAGATTCCTTTCTCAGTGCTCTGCTGGGAATCCAGCATAGATGAATCCCCTGGAATTATGTGATTTGCTGGTACAGCATTCTCCTTGCATCTAAGGAAACATTTTCTGAACATGCGAGCACAGACTGAGGTGTGCTAAAAGTTGAAAGAAGTCATGATCAAAGAGGAAGCACTGGCAAATGGAAGTAACTTCCCTAAAATTAGTCATCTTATTTTAATCTCTGCTTCTTTTTTTTTTTTTTTTTTTTTTTTCTTCTGTCTCTGTCCCTGCTGAAAGACTTCCATCCTTCTTGGAACTCTCTAGACCCAAGTTCAGAAATCAGTCACTGCCTCCTCTAACATTTCCTGAGTATTTTTCCTTTATTCCTAACTTAAGAGGCTGGTGTTTGTGTTTTTGGGCCGTAACTCTCACTGGAGTATTAAGGTGTACAAAGATAAAGAATCAAGACAAGAAGTAATTGATGTTCTTAATAAACTCCTATTCTCTTTTCTATTAGTGAGAAATGATTTTTTTTTTATTATTATACTGTATGTCAAATATATAACATGTCATACCTTGGTATATAATTGTTGTTTAATTGGTATTTTATTCCTTCCATTGAAAATGATGTCAGGAATAAAATGTCAATATTCCTCTTGTAATTGACAGCTAATTTCTGTCATGTATTAAGGAGGATTAAAACGTCAATTTAATGATGATAGTATGACATTTTAGATATTTGACCCAAGCTTGAAATGATAGAACAACTCGTGGGCGGAGGAACTGTATTCCTCTTATAGAAATGATGTTAATTAGTTGTAATATTTGTATGAGAAAAGGAATAAAAGAGAGAAGGGGAATTTGCCCTGTCAAAATGTTTGCTATTTAATATCCATGTTTGGCAATTGATTATTAAAAAGGCACAGACAGAAAAGTTTAAAATGGTGGGTCTATACAGATGATCTGCATAGTAGTTGGAACCTGGAAATTCTTGGATTTTGTCTACCAGTCTTCTGTTTGTTGAATCCTCTGTTCTTCCAGGTGACAAAGCTCCCAGCTTTTAACTGCCGCATTCTTCTCAGATAGAGCAGGTTATGGTAGGCAAGACCCAACATTCCGCATCCTCTCACGTCTGTACACATTTCATTATCTATTTCCATGCAAAGCACTCATGGAGGTGAAGTGAACCTCCGTTTGAGTAGCTCAACCTTCCTGTCCAGGAAGCTAGACATCTATAAATCATATTCTGTATCAGTTTATCTCTCAAAATGTTTGGCTAGGATTTTTGGCTTTAAAATGGCTGAAGATAACTGGTGGAGCATTTCCTGATTAGTTTCAGTGCTTGACCAATTTGATATAAATAAAGCATGAATGACAGAGAAAGGGCATAGTAGACTTCTCATAGAAGATAGAGTAGATCTGTGTTGGACTCTTCTGATGGGTCTGTCCAGCTGTCTGAGACTTACAGCCAAAATATAGCTGCTGCTCTCCAAGCGAAGTCCAGGTGTGATGGAGAACAGGAGCTGATGTACTGTTTTGCTTTTGCTGTATTTGGAAAACCTGGTAAAACATCAAAAGACTGAATTTCCTGCCCTGTGCTGTAATGGCTTCTCGGTTCCTTTTTGTCACTTAAACTACTTGAATTCCAAACATTTTGCAAGTGCTTGGTAATGATATTCAGGTGCCCCTGTACTGTTAATGTTTCATCTGCCTCTATATGTGAACTCTTCCTCACTGCCCAGATCTTATATTCTCCCCCTTCCTTTATTATATCTTCTACCAAAGTTTTATAATTGCCTTTGTACCTTTTCCCAGATGGCCTCCTCTGCATGATATGGTCTCACTAGGTTCATCCTTGCACATTAAAACCAAATGACCTAGGTATCAATTGCCTATTTTTGTTCCATCTCTTCAGCTTCTGAAGTGATTTGCTTTTGAATGAGGAGCAGCCTGGAAAAAGGACCACCACTGACAAGGTATTACAAAAGTAACTGTCCTCTCACAGGTACTGCTTTAAATCAGCAGCTGATAACTAATGATGATGGAAAGAAGAATTATCTGTCGCATGCCTCATCCTTCAAGTATGTAGTGAGGTAAACTGTCCTTGCTTATGCAAACAGTTCTACAGATCTAAACAGAAAAGAGTAGCTGTGTAGAACCCCATTTTCCCTTAACGTGTGACATGCCAACAGCCTGATTCAGAGCTCACTGGAAACATTAGGAGTCTTTGTGTTGACATAAATTCATTCTGTTTTAGACATGAACAAAGAAAACGTGAAGGGCATTCAAAATTCCTACTTGGCAATTGTTATTGATACAACCAATCTGATTGCCTATCAGAACGTAAGTTGTAAACAAATGCAAACTATAGGTGTGTATTTTTTGGAATCAGTCTTGAATGTTCCAGTTACTTGTAACTTGAGTCTGTAGTTGCAGGCCAGCACTGCACTGAATTATGTGTGTTTCAAGAACCTGTTCCAAAGAGTTTACTGTCACTGCAAGCAGTTTTTCTGTTACCTAAAACCTAGGTTGTAAAGTTTCTGATGTTCAAACAAGCAAGCACAGAAGTCTCATGTCTGCATATGATCAGCATACGCAGGTGGTCAGACGAGCTTGTCACAGAGATCCTGGTAGTCTCATAGTCTTAAGAATCATTCTTCACTGTGTTGCAAATGACACCTTTTTAAGAGAGTTATAATTTTTCCCCTCATAGAACTTAGATTCTGAAGAAATCTTGTCAAAACATAATGGTAATTATGTAGCACGATATTTCATAGATTTAAAGATGTTTTAAAACTTATTACATTTCTGAAGCTTCCAGATTTGAAACTATGGAAATGTGTAACTACATTACTTTTGTCTTTCCAGTCCTCAAGGCAATTGTTTAACCTGTTCAGTTTCACACCATCATTTAACCTCTGATTCTCCTCATAGTACTACTTTTCAATGAACTCTCATATTTTACTATTGTCAGTATAGATATAACCTTGTGAACTCCACTAATAATGCAGAGACTAAATCATCCCAGAGTTTAAGAATTACTACACTTACATATCTTGCCTTTTCTGTATGTATACTGAAAAACATCAGTGACTAGATGATAGGAGACAAAAATAACTAAAAAGAAGGGAGACGTATCTGTAGTCTGAACAAAACAGTGTATTTTTAATTGAAATAATATTCAGCAGAACCGAACATCAAAACATTTAACTTTTTCAAAGTTTTCAGCATTAAAGAATTAAGATGAAACACAATTAGGAAACAGAAAACTGCAACATTGTAGAGGATGGTCACTTTTTGTATGTCATGTGGCTTTAAAAACAAGTCAGATAAATGATGATGCCATTAAAACTGAACTAATTAAAGAAAGCTTCTTTTAAGAACTCATTAACTGCAACCTCATTTGCATAATGATGCATATTAATTAAGTTTTAATGAATCTGAATTTGCACCAAGCCTATTCATGTTGGCTTTGAAACAAATTGAACAAATTAGTTAAAAGCTTTTTGGAATCTACTTTTCACACCAAACAGGATATGAATGCAATCATCTCCACAAAAAAGAAATATTTTTCTTTTAATTTAATTCAAAGGTATGCAGACCCATCTATTAATTATTTTTAAATGCAATAATTTCCACCTTTTCTTTGCAAAATCAACAGTATTACTCATTCTTGAGCGGCATATATTATAAATGTATGTTGTGGGATAAAATCATTACAGCCAATTTATTGAAAATAAGGTGGAAACATTTGACTTCAGGGTGCATTTAGTTTACTTAATACATGGATTTCAATTCTGTTGGTAACCTTTAGGCATTTTGGCTGTCTGCAGAACAACCACTAAACCGGTATTTTTTATGTTGCTATCAATTTTTCAAGATATATGTAAAATGCTAAATTGCTCTTATAATACCCATTTCCTAATGTAAGATTTCACAGCGTCATAAGTCTTATAAGTATTATAGGGGGAAAAGAATTTCAAAGCTTTTAAAAGCTGCATGTTCTTGCTTTGGTGTTGTTGGATCTTAATTTTTTTTTTTCATACACACAGGCATACACACACAAGGAGCAGAATCCAATTTTAACAAGTTTGCTTTCAGCTCATAATAAAAACAAGAATTACAGCAGAAACACTATTGATTTCCTTATACTCCATTGTGTCTTCATCAAGAATGAAGAGATTTATGTAATTACTGCTCCATCTTTTGTTGTTAGAAAGCACTTTTTTGTAAGTCAGCAGATACAAAGGCTGGAATGCTTTTATTGTTGAGATTAAAAGATCATTTTTTCTCCTTCCGTTAAACTGTTTTTCTGTGATAGGTTCTTCAGGGAGGTTGACAATTAGGAAGATACTATACATTGAAACCCCACAGTTTTTATCATCGTTTTTCCAGTATTTTATCTTGTCACCTTCTTTTCTTATTAAAAAAACAGCCAAAATACATCGAACGCCCCCCACCTCCACCCCCCCACCACCCCCCCCCCGGCCCTAAACCATACTCCTCTCTTTAGTTCTCTTTTGTTTCATTGTCCATGGTGCCATCCACTGACACTAAGCTGATACCAATGCAGATTTCCTGCAGCAAAGTACTACGAATCCTTTTATACCTACTGGTACAAAATAGCAAGATGTTGTAGTATCGCTTGCTAATGATTTTAGTTTTTGGTTTCCCTTCCCCTGACATCAACAATTTACGTTTCCCATTCATTAATAAAGTTAAACTTGAACGTTCGGTATCTGACAGATTTGAGGATTATGCTCTAGAATTGTGTTTTCGGTGGTGCAAATCTCTCCTGAGTGTCTGTTCCCCTAGTGGAAACTAGCTGTAGTGTAAAAGGCAATGAACCTACTGCCGACATTTTAAGGAATTGTGTTACTGGGTTATAGAGGCAAACAAATGCCTGGTTGTGTTGTGGTTATTTGCCTCACAGTTAATGAAGTAACACTATGAAAAACTTTGGAGTGGAAAAAGAAATATGAGTTAGATCATGATTGTGAAAATGGGAGACACTCAGCTTGATTTTCTTCACATTTATTATTGGAATTTCTGCAGTATAACCCCTCTCTTCCCATGGATTTCAATTTGAGAAACCATTGTCTTAATTCACGTATCATTGTCCAGGGTAAGAATGTCACCAAGGATAAAGGAAATGTAGACTTCTCTGTGATTTTGAGGGCAATGATTATATTCTACGGTCACTTTAAAAGAAGACATTTCCCCATTTTTAACCTTTTTTTATTCTTGTACTTTTATAGTGTACTGTAACTTGAAAACAAAATGAAGCTATTAAATATTTTAAGTACCATCTGATTTCCAAATAGGAATAAATTTTTATGAGATCACAACCTGGAATAAAGAAAAAGAATTGCTGTAAGTTATAGAGTCATAATTCTTTTGAATTTTAGGATCCTGGATTAACCAGTGAACATTAACACCGTTATAATAACCTATAATTAAAAAAATAATAAAGGCAGTTGGGACCTTCCATTATGGTCTCTATTTAAGTAGACAGATATCATTACAGATAATAGTTCTATATTTGCCAGATCTGCAGTCACCCTAACCTATAGGCTGTTACTGTAACCTGTCGTGTAACCCATCGCTTTGTATGTTATACCTGAATATTCATGCTTCTGGGCTTAAAGATATTAAGCTTCTTGGAGATATAAAGCACAATTTGCAAGGGATGTTTGCTTTTGTTCAAAATTACTTTTAATCTTATTTATCTGATTGCAGGAGGCTTTTCCTTTGGGAAGTGTTTTGTGGTGTGGTTTTTTTTTTTTTTTTTTTTTAACACAAATTTAATGTGCAGAGCTGGTTTCTTTTGGGGGAATTTTGACAGAAAGTGTCTTCCTTGGGGGAGGTCAAGAGTCATTGGTATTAAACTAGACAAGCTGGTAGTGCAGTGTTAATGGAAATGGAAAGCAGATGTTTGGTAATTAGGGGAGATGTGAATGACAAGGCTTGAGAGGTACGGTACATGCGCTAGCTGGCACAAAGCAGCTGTTGTTACCGATTTCACTGTCAGAAATGTACACAAGTCAGACCATCCCCTGCGAGTTTGCCATAGCAGTGACAATTAGAAAAAATTGTATTTGATTAAAATAAGTAATATATCATACAAAGTAATTTTTGTAACATTTAGAAATGGCCTAGGTTAAATCCCACGAAAATAAACTAGATGTAAGCGAAGCTTGCTGAATTGACAGTCCTTAAAAGTACTGAAAGTCAAGAGGATTATTGACAATTGATTCTAAGGCTTTCTAGCCCGACAGAGAGAAAATAAAATTATTTGAGTTTCTGCAGGGTAGAAAAGAATATATTTGATATTTGAAAATTAAGAAAGAAATGATTTTTTCTAACAATTCTGTTTTTAGCAGAGACTAGTCTTATTTTAATTTACTGGTGCTAATATATTTATTTAACTGAATTTTCATCTTTCATTCATTTTCTATTAACACAACTTTCATTCATCTTTTTTGTTGTGAATTATTTACCATAAATTGTATGGAACAAATTTTTTATTGTTTTACTGTCAGAAAGGAATTCAGTTCAGATGGACTAGCATAAACTGTGATGACAATCTATTTGTTATGGCTGATCCTAGGTACCTGTTCCCCATTCATTTAAATGAGAATTGTATCTCCAGTTTGCATTAGCTTCAAAAACTTCTGTGGTAGGTGCTGTGCAAATACAAAAATTCATGGTCTCTCCCTGTTTTACTTGTCTCATACTGTTTGAGAACGTGAGAAATAAAACCTAAGAGTGTACTCTTTGGTACTGTTGCTTCAGTAATGCCTGTAAATACATCAAAATGAGTTGGAAAAATGTTCAGTTTGCATGGGGTTCAGCATGTTTATGCCTGGATGGAAGGGTTATCACCTCAGTTTTCAAAAAAGATGTGCCTCATCTGTAGTTTAATCCAGTTTTCATTCATCTTCCATTTGAAGACCATGGCGTTGTGAGCTGTATTAAAGGGTTAAAAAGGTTCCAGCCTTTCAGACATCAAGCTGTGCTCCATCCAGCCCATCAGCGGTGGCTGCCTTAAGTGAAGGAATATTCCTTCTTGTTCATTAGTGTTGAGAGTGAAAGTTGAAACTCTTTTCCTCTTGGCAGTGTTTTCCCTTTATCACTAAAACAAGCTATAATTTTCAACGCTAAATTCCGGTGATATTCATTTCCAGTGTCCACATATGCCTCAGATATTGGTTTCTAAAACACTTTGGGGAACACTGGATGTGAAAGATGGTGCAATAAAATGTACATCTCTTTATGAATAAATGCTATCTCAAGATTTCATTTGATAATTTCCTTTGTGTTAAAGAAATGTAATGGGCCAAAAATATTAGAAAAGATTTCTTGATGCATTGTTGTTAACTTGGTACTTGCATAAGGGCTATCTGAATTAGATCGCTTTGTATACTTGCAATTAAATTTAATTATATCTGAGTATGTCTCTTAATTCATCTATCCATTTGTGAATGAAAATTTCTTCCCATCCATAGTAAAGTCTATTAAAAGTATTAGCTTTCATAAATGTGATTTAAAGATTTTAGAACACTTCTTTTATTTGCTTGAGAAAATAATTCCCTCTCCCTGACACATGCACCCACATGCACACATACTTTCCATGTAGTAATTTTACCGTTTTATTCAGAGATCTCCTGGGAAAAAAAAAAACAACAAAAAACCCAACCAACCAAACAAACAAAAAATCAATATAAAGAAACAATTTCTTTTCTTTGAGGAACGGCTCATTTCTGAAGTTTGTTATAGCATAAAAGTTTAAGTGACACTAGAATATGTTCCCTGAGTGGAAAATAATCACTTTTCTTTGGACATGTCAAGGAGCATAATATATTTGCAATTACAGACATTCAAATTCTGATAGAAATTGCAACCTCTACTTTTAAATTACTTAATTCCTTATTTTAGTTTTTCACCCTCTTCTGCTATATAATTTTATATTATCGTAGAGGCGCAAATTCTGCCTTTAGATATGCTCCTGTAGCTTCCATTAATTTGAATGGTATTCTGTATCCTAAATCAAAGTCAAATTTTGGCCAATACTGCGTAACCCTTTTCCTCTTATATGTTCACCAAAATTATTCATGGATTGGTAATATTAATTTTTAAAAAAAAGGGGGGGGGGGGAAGTGGTTGCAATAAAACTGAGTGAAGAACACATAGTTTTAGGCTTGTGGATCATAAGTACAAGATCAAATGGTTGGTGACTACTTTATGCTGGTTCCCTGTGCAGTCAATGGCAATTTTGCCTGAGAAAGCCTTCACTGTTGGTCTGTATGACTGCCTTTAATACAATACGGTTGTGCTTTGTTAAGCCAATTGAACAATAGAATCATAGAGATTACATCTAGAAAGGATGTTAGATCGTCTAATCTTCAGTGTGTCCTATAATCCCTTTTTAAATATATCTACAGATGGTGTTTTAACACCTTTTCTTAGTGGTGGTTTAGCTGTTGGATTGTTCTTACTGCTGACTGAGCGTATTTCCTTTTAATTTTGAGCTGTTTACTTAAAGAATTATTGGTCAATTTGAAATTAATCTTAAATAAGAATGAAATTAAAGTTAGAATATGGCAAATTGGAGCCAAATCCTCCCTCTCTAGTCATGAGAGCAGAAAGCCTAAGATCAGATCTTTGTGTAGTGTTAAGTTGCAGTAGTTGCATTGCATATGATGAAGCTATAGTGTGATGACAGAACTGGAGAAACTGGTTCCATAAAAGCAGCACGATGCTGACATGTGGGTTCACAAAGACAGAGCTTGGGGAGCCCTGTGTGTGTTCACAATGTCTGCTGCAGGACAAAAGGCAGGGATTAGATAAGAGACGGTCAGGAAGGTGGGTCCATGATTAGTTTGTCCTGCCTAGAGGGCTGTGGATGCTACTTATGGATGCTGCTTTAACCAGTAGCTTTTAGTATCAGCTGGCTTCATCCTCTGTAGCTTGGGTGAGGAAGAAGTTCTTTAATTCCCTAGGAAAATTCTCAGTGATTAAGGTTAATTACTGTTCTGAAGATGCACAGTGTATTTTCTTTTGGCATCAGTATATAATGTAGTTTTTTGTTATTTAGACTATTTTAGTTACTGTGAAAACGGGCCATGACACAGGACGTGGCACAACTGTGGTATTTCATCACTGACATTGGTAATTCTTAATAATATCTCAAATTAAAGAAGCATTCAGACTGTGCAGTTAGGTTCTGTATATGACATTGTTTCATTACAACTGTTTAATACAAAAAAAAATTGGAACTTACTCAGAAATGCAGTCGACATCATTTCTGGGGGAGGGGTAAAAACCAGGGGAATTGATAACTTCTGATTTTATGTCAATATTACCATTCTGTAACTAAATTTTCAGTTGGTGAAAAATGAGTGTCAAAGTCACTGGCTGAAGATCCGTTCCTTTACTTCTTAACTTTATATTATAAGGGCCAAGTCAGACTCTGGGTTTACCTGTGAGCATTGGAGACATGGATTGGGATCTTAGTGCTGTGGTTTGGAGAGAAGCAAGTAATGAAACGGATTCACAGCGAGACAGGTGCCAGGACTCCCTCCATCACACATTGAATAGGTCAAAGAAAAATCCTGAAATTAATTATGGGATGTTCTGTTTGAAGGGTTTGGGTGGGAAGAGGTAAGAGAAGAAGGCTAAGTAGAGTATACGAGTGAGAGGTGCCTTACTTTTGAGAACTGGACTCTCTGCCCCTGCTTGGATTTGGTGAGTTGGAAAAAGGCCACTGTGAATATACTGAATTTTGTAAACAATCACTGTGGTCAACTATAATAAGTGAGAGATTACTTTCAGTACATTATCTGCATAGCAATGTTCGTTTTAATTGTTCCTTTGAATTCATTCTAACTACTTCTAACGGTAAGTTGATTCAGCTTTTATTGGAACCAAACATACATACATTTCTTGTATTTTGGCTTAGCATTTTTCTACCCAGTGGGAACCAGAAAAAAACCCTAATGTATTTAAAATATGATATGTAGAAAGGAAAACATAAAGAAATGATTCTGAGTTGGCTCCTATTGCCATATAAATATAGTATAGTTACTTGAATTCCATAAGAATTAAACTCAGATCTTTTGAAATGCATGCAAATTCTTGCAGAATATATATGAAAAAGTCACTATAACTGTAGAGGCATTTCTGCTCCCTTGATAAATGGGACTTCTAGACCACACTTTATTGAGTCTCTGATTTTTAATAATTTGAATCCTGCAAGATTTAATTCTGCATAATTCTGGCTGAAATCAGCTTTTGATTGAGTTGTAATGGCTGTGTTATTGTAAATATCTCTGCATGCTAATGTTGTGCTGGAATTCAATAATATTTAGATGAAATTTCTAGCCTCAAGCAGTGTGGAAGCTGGATTTAGAAAGCCTGAAAGTTTGTGTCAAAAAGTCATTTATTTTTGGGAACCCATAACATGCAGTGTAATAAATGGTCATCCCAAGGTCCAATTTAAATATATACAGTAGAATAGAAAACAGTTGATACAGTGCCTTTTTTACACCCTTGAGCTGCTGGACTGAATAGTGTGGATTTAGCAGCGTTTTGTAGCCTTAAATGATTTTGTACTGTAATCATCCACAGTGAGGACAGAGTCAGTGACACCAGATGCGCAGGAATAAATCATGCTATCAGAATAGGCAGCCTATAGCGTACTGTCCTGTATACTGGTGCTACAGCAAAAATAACCAGTGTCCAAAAGAACTTATACCACATGTGGCTTTTTGGTCACATTTTTTGCTTCTCAGACTGGAAAACACTGCTACATGCAGGGTAAATTTTTTTAATCCTTATCTAGTTTGTATTAGTATGTTTTCTTTCTGTGTAATGATGGAAAGCCTTGGTATTGGGCGGCGGGCGGGGGGGGGAAGGTAGAAATTAGATTAAAAGAACAAGTTTAAAAAAACCCAAACAACAGAATTACTGAACATTTTAAAAAAAGATGGGTAAGGGGGACAAGAAAGAAGTCTGGAAAATTGGTTGGAAAAAAAATAATGGAAATATACCATGAAATTCAAGAAAAACAGGATATTTCACTCTTACCTGTTTGTACACACAGATTAATTAGCACAAATACCTGCTTTTGAGATTTGTGACCTATTATGAGTCATGGGGCTCCGGAGGGGCCCAGTTCCCTGACTGAAAGACAATGGTCCCTCTCTCTGTAAACTGAGCATGAGGAATAGTAATTTTCTACCACAGCCCTAAGTTTTGAGAGTAATAAATATGATGCATGCTATGTATACGTGAACATTGTGAAATGTCACCATTAGTACAAGTAGTGATCTTACTTAGCCTTACAAAGAATAACAATCAGATATGTAGGAGCAAAGTACCCTTACCAGGTGAAATCCTGGTCTGTTGACACCAGTGACAAAGCTCCCACTGATTTTCCTAGAGTCAGATTTTTGTCCCCTGCATTCCTCTTCTTCATGTTCTTTAAAGAATAAAATATTCCAGTTTAAATAATTGTGTATCTTAGATTCTTTACAAAAAAGTACAGATATCCTGGCACATTTTTGTTGAGTGCTATAGTTCATTGTTTCAATTAGGACCATATTTTTTTGTCATCAATCCTTCCAGAATATATATTGCATATGTCTCAGTGCATTCTTGTCTAAGAAAGATTTTGCGGTTTTAACACCTCTCAGCTGTGTTGGTTAGTTCAGATTTTAGGCTCCTCGGTCAAATACAGTGCATATATATATGTATGTCACTACTTGGCTCGTTACCCAGCAGAGCAGTTCACATCTACTATAAAGAAAAAAGTATCTAAACGTATCTTCAGGTTCACATACACAACCTGATTCAGCAGCAATATTTATACCATCAAAGCTGGGCAGGACTTGGACATTTGAGGACATGCCTACCCTGAAATCACTGCTCTGACATACCCACACATCTTCAAGTTATCTGCTTTGGCTACTGATAATCTGTATAGCTGCGGCAGTATGCAACTTGGCATGGTTTCTTAAAATCTGCCTTGCAGACCTCCAGGCTATTAGCAGTATTGAGGCTTGGCTAGGTAAAGTAGATCTGTATGAAAGACTGCCAGAACAAGGACTGCAGTCCAGATCTACCCTTCAAATAACAACTAGCTTCAGTGCAGGCTTCCTTGCAGCTTGAAAGCTTAAACCTTAGTTAAAAGGCAAGCCCTTATAAACCATCGAGTCAGTTGATACTGTTGCCCTAACGTTTTGATTGATTTGATTGAAAAGCATAAGAGGAGATGAAATGCAAATATATCTTCCTCGTAATGGATACAAATATCTCAGATTAAAACTGCAATTAATATTGCAAGGCATGCCTCTCGTATCATTAAAAAAATGGAACGATTTACCTCTGCATCTAAATACAGGAACAGCAATCAGGAGACAGAGGCTGCTTCTGCAGTTGATCTGAATGGCAGAGAAGAAAAGTCACTTTTATTTATGTAGTGGTCCTTGCATGAAAAAAAGAAATGATGCTCAGAACTTCTGTAGACAATGCTTATTTAGAAAGATTATCCTCCTTTCCCTGTTTTCCATCCCCTCCCCTTCTCTCCTTAAAACCTGAGGTGAAATGGAATTTAGTCGTCAGCTTTGGTTGTTGGTTGGGGGTTTTCTGAGCCAGCCAGCATTCAATTTCCTTCTTTTTGTCTGAAAACAAAAGGTGAGACTCTTTACAAGACTTACTCTATTTCTCTTATTGCCTGTATCTGTTAGTCAGCCCTTGCTGATTATTTTTGCTGTATCAAGCTACAGTATATTAAAAGTGCTCTCCTCTCAAATGAAATGTCTTACAATTTAAATCTCTCGCTAGGAGTGTCAGCATTGCCATGGGACATCTCCATCCTCCCAAAGCAAACAAAATTGACACAGTTGATTTGGTGTATAAATGTCTGCAGCTTTATTAAATATGCATTAAAGTGCAACAGTCATAAATTACATGCACTCAGCCCACTCAGAACATAATGTGTACGGCTAAATAACTTTCTGACTGTACAACCTAAGCAATAAGGCCAACCTAAAGACTGTCTGGAAGCTGAAAGTCAGTTCCCTAAAGTGGCTGCTATTGGAGTATCATTTTATCATGCTGTTAAGCACCTCACCTCTCTTGTGTGGTGTATATATGAGTAGAGGAGGGAGGGGAAGGGGAAAGTGAGATTTCTGTATTACTTTTACTTTAAATTATCCGTTTCATTTGCTTGTGTGTGCATTCCTTGACATGAAAGGATGGGCAGTTTGGTTCTTGGATCTTTCTGTTTGCTGTATAGAAAGAAAATCCTCTCAAATAAGGAAATGTTTGTTGCTGATTATAATAATACTAATTTATATCTTGTATTTATATAGCAATTTTATCAGAAGGTGTTAACATATTTCAAAAGCTGGATATAGACAGCGATCATCCCTTTCCTTTAAAAACACCCAAGTTCCCTGTGATAGAATACAGTATAAATTGTACACACTTCTGCACCAGAGTGGATTCTAAGAAAGAATGGATTCTCAGGATGGAACAAAAGGGATGCCTTTTTAGATAAGACAGAATGTAATTACTTGCATTCCTGAATACATACCTATTACACAGGGAAGTGTCATGACTTTTTGATGACTGCATGTACCCTAGTCCTTTTTCAAATCTGATGTGAAAGCTGGCTTTAATGGTCTTTGTGCCTCACAATATCATGATTTTGCAAAGAGGATACAAATTGTACTGGTAACATTAACCATCACGCTTTGTAGTACTTGGGTTTTTGTTGAACTTCTTTCTTTTGATAACTGACCAGTGTCAGGCCAGTTTACTTTCTGTTAGCGCTCAATATAAGCGTCAGTTGAACTGATGGTTTTTGGTGGTTTGTTGTTTTGGTTTTGTTTTGGTGTTTGTTGGTTGGGTTTAAGGTTTTTTTTTGTTCTTGGTTTTGTTTTTTTTTTATTATTATTATTTTTTTGAACACTGTATTGAGCTGAGAGAAGATTTATTTGCCTCTTTCTGCTTATTCTGACTAAAGTCCCTTCAGCTGTCCTTACAGTGAATGTAATTTTTTAAAGAAATACTCCTTTATAAAAATAGTTGGAACATTTATGGGAAATTAGCTTGTATTATGAAAAGCAAGATAGCAAGATACTAACTTTCTGACAATATCTGTAATTTGTGTTTATTTTCTTTCCTGTTGATTTATTGCCATAAGTCTCTTGGCTCCCTCCCAAACATCTCTTGGCAGTAGAGTCAACCAAATTAATTTTGTACAAGAAAAGATCTACTATAGTAACTTAAAGTCTGTCTTCATCATCTTGCTAATGATCTCTCATGTGCTGCTCTATACTTGGTTTATTTTCCCTTGCTTGATAAATGTGAAAGGAAAATCTTGGGGTACATGTTATAACTATGACCTTGCTTCTCCCTTTTGAGAGCACCTTTAATCTCCGGTGATCTGTCATATTGGAAAGGGTCCTTTCTGAAGAACTGTTATTCCTTATGCTCTATAGATTAGTTCCTCACTATTCTATTTGTGTTTCATAGCTGATCTTTGTTTAACATTTACAATTTCCTGATATACATTGCAGAATATAGAGAAATTTGTTTCTTGTAGCTATTACTAGCGTAATTTAGGGAACTATTTTGTTCTGAAGCGTGAGTTGATCCTGCAGCTTTAATTATATTTCCTCAGTATTTACTTTTGACTTATTGACACTTAAAGCTTTGCCTGCCTTTTTTTTTTTTTTTTTTTTAATCGCAAATCAAAAGAAGTGGTCCCCATTCAGACATTAAGTAATAAGTTTTAGTCTTCTGTCTAGTTCTTCTGGCCACTTCTAAAATGAGGGAAACAGACATTATATCACAGCATACATTTCACATGTCACGCTGGAAATATAGATAGGCTAGAGGATATTTTGAGCTCAGGTTGGTTGCTGAATGAATAACCCTACTTCAGTCCAAGTCCTTACCAGCTACTCAGTGATAACAACTATACTGTTGTAAAATCTTTGTCTGACTTCAGCAATGAGGTGCCATTTTAGGCATCTCTGTGTTATTCTTTACACAGTGTACCAGGCTACTATCTCTATCTGTTTTTTCAGACTTAGTGAAGCACAGTTTTATCTTCATGAAACATAGCTGACAATAAGTAAGTTTTTTGAAATTTCTGTTACTCCACTAACACAGATGTTCTCTGCATAAAGGTTGGCAAATCTACCAAAAAATTCCAAAGGCAAGAAAAATATTCTCTGTGGCTTATGACTATTTTCAAATCCTTTTATTGCCAGCTTTCTGCTTTACAGCTGTTCAGTTCACAAGAGTCTATCTGTAACTAACTGAAGAAGGCACCTAAAAGGGGGTGGGTATTCTCAAAGAGATGACCCAAGAGATCATCTGTAACCATGATAATTAAAGCTAATCGTGAACTCTTTGTAAAAGACGTGCTCTACCGAAGGGCTTGCAGTAGTAGAAAATCAAAACCAGTGTTTAAGTAATGGACTTTTTCTGAAAAAATTGTGTCTTATGGGTGGTTGTAAGATGTTCTCAGACCAAACTAGAGCCTTTTGCCAGGAGCCTCACAATGATGCACTAAATATATTCAAATAAGATGTAAAGAATTTGTGACAGACCTTCCACATTTAGACCTCTGCATTTAAATGTTCATATGATAGCCATTACAGTCAGCAGTGACCTGACATCAGAAGGTCTGAGAAGACATTGACATCCCTTGAGACCAATAAGGCTGGAAGTCTTCTTTTGTTGTTGTTGTTTTCAGTGTGTGGAAAGAGGACCATTATTTGAGTAAAAGCTGTATCTCCTATATGAACCACTGACCTGACCTTTATCTTCTTCCTTGAAAAGAAAAGTTTTTATCAGGTGACCTCTGCTGAGTTCTGTAACCTTCTGACCAGCCAACCCCTATTGTCCGAAAAGCCTTGAGAGAGAGGAGCAAGGCCATTCTTTGTATGCAAGAATGTATAACTCATGTCAAACTTCTGAAAATAAAGCACAGTTGCTGCACTACTGTTAGGATTGTCTCCTGGAAATATAATTTTTTTTTTCCCCCCTTTTTTACTCTCCTAACAATAGCATTGCAACCTACTTGGTATTTTTCAGACAGTCTGTGTGCCCAAACATGGCAGAGTTGAATTATCATCCTGCTCTTTAAAGAGATAACAAATTAGTTTCATGTATGGTGTAGGAGATAAAGAATTCAGGAGGGATAAAAACATACAGCTACATTCAGGCTATTAGATAAAGTCTGAATATGATTTTTGGGTCCAGGAAAAAGAAAACTAGCTTACTCCTACATATTGTAAGCTGTTAGTCAACTACCTAGAATGAAAGAGTAAAATGTAAAGTTTTATAATTAAGTATTTCAATTTTGTAAGATGGGTGTGGATCAAGGAGGCCCTGCAGAATGTAGCTGTATACTTAATACCACTTTTAACATGGTTGTTGATGACGTGGAAGTGAGCAAATCATTCAAACTGGTAAAACTTGCAGAGCGGCAGATTACTGATTATACATTTTAGATGTAAAAGTAAAGAGGTGTAAAAGTTAAGTACAAGTTCCATTTGATTGTCTGTGTTGTGTATCTAGGATCAAAGAAGGGCAGGACAAAATTGTTCTGTGAGAAACAACTCCAGAAAGAATTTACTGGTGAATATTCAGATGTGCTCATGTTCTTAATGCAGTGCCATGGCCCAACAGGTTAATGGAATCTGTAGGGACTAATATAGAAGAATTTTTTAGAAATAAGGGAATAGATGTGTTATACAGTTGATACAGAGGGAATAGCTCCTGGAATAATGTGTCTATTCCTGATATCCACGATTACAAAGAATATTGAAATATGGAGAACTTGGGGAAAAAAACACCACGGGAATGATCAACATAATGAAAGACAAATCCTACAGAAAATAAGGTTTAACCTGTTCACACAGTTTTAGACATCTGTTTGGGGAACATGACAGGAATTTCTGAGCTGTCAGGTAGATCTAGAACAAAAACTTTTAATTATTGATAGCTGAAGTTGGACAGAAGATGACAAGGAATTTAATACTTTTTAGCAGGAAGAGTAATTAATCCCAAGATCATTTTCATTATGTAAGATACTAAATCGAGAGGGAATATTTTTCTCTAAAGCTGCTCTGTGAATCTAGATCAGCAGATATGTATTTAAAGTAAAATGGAATATTAAAAATTTATTCCTAGAAAAAATAATTTTTGCACATCAGAAATAACCTGAAGCAAAGGCGATAACCAGAACCAGTATCATAGAGTAGCCTTTGATTATTCTGAAGCTGATTATTTCCTTTTCTTGAAAATATTAAACTGCAGTAATGCTTTTAGCCTACAATGCCAAAGCAAGTCACATATTGTTAGTGAAATATTGAAGCCTATGATAATGAACACATCACAGTTTCTGTCTACATAGGCCTTCCGTGGCATTGATTTATCGGAAGAGTAAAATACACATAGCACTCGTCAGCATCACATGTGCTTAATTTCCACAGTATTGGTATCAGAATACCTGGATAAATGGAAGAGTAAAAATGTATTGTGAATAATAATTATAATTATTTAAAAGGGCACAGACATGGTGAGCAACAAAATTGTTAGATTTGTTTTGTGACTTGGATAAGGTTCCTGGATGTAAAGTAAGAATCACAAGATCATTCACAAATGATTCACGCCTAACTTGCATGCTTAGGTATCGCAGCACCTAAGCATCTTTGCATTCACTTCTTGAATCCTATCGAAGGTGATGGAATTTAACAATTTCTTACGACTGTTCATCCCTCTGGTTCCTTGCCGAATTAGTGCAAGATGCTAAAAAAAAAATCAACGGATTTTGTAAGGGTTTTTTTCTGATGTGGCATTTAAAACTGAGGATTCATTTTGCCACAACAGATTCTCTGTTTTGAATCCTTTCTCAGCTGGGTTCTCTAATTTAGTCCTTCCCATACATTCGCTAACTGCTATACTTTTCTGCTTAACAGGGATTACTACCAGTTGGGTTTTTTTGATCAAAGGCAGTTGGACATTTTTCTGTGCTATTTTGGGGGAAGCGAGTCCTTGGGCTGCATATCTACAAATAAGATTTCCCATGAAAAAGAATGCTGCCCATTTTTCACTAGGGCTTCCATGTTTGTATTCTTTAAAAACATAATTTAATGTTTGTGTGTTATACGAAATGTGTAATGTGTAGCATCTTGTTTCCACAAAACCCCTGTGGAGACAATAATAAGATATAAAGTTGCAATTACATGTATTATATGGGATCGATTAGACTAGCTAGGAACACATATCTGCATTTAAAGCAGCTCAACCTCATTTTCAGTGCCCTTGATAATAAAATTTCTATCTATCTTTAGCATTTTTCATCGATTGATTTCAGTGTACTCGATCATTTAGGGTATCATGTTCAAAAGCGTACTAAGAAAATGAGTCTCAAAAGAATAAAATCCCTGTAGCACAGGGTATGAGGGTAGGGTGAATACTTCTGAAGTTCATGTCAAGGGGATCCTCAGCTGATATCACAAGTCAGGCTCATGAATGTACTGCCTCAAAGTCAACTTCTTCACCTATGCAGGAAACAAGCTACTGTTGCATTCTGCCTTTGCAATACTTTTCTCCTCTGCTCCTTGTAATACTCTTTCCCGCTGCTCAGATTTTTGTGGCTTTGCTTGTATTTCAATTAGATTCTTGCTTAGAGAAACTGAAAGCAGTAGGGATGCCCCTTTCAGTGTGACTGTCCAGAAAACCATAATTCAGTTTTGGTCAGAAAAAAACAGAACTCTCTGTGGAAGAGAGAGAATACGTCTGTCAGGATGTATTCCCTTGGTTTTTGCTACTCTAAGTAATGCATGCAGAAATGTTCAAAGTGTTTGTAATTGACAATAAGAGCAAACAAAAACATGAGATACTTTAAGTACTCATTTTCTGAGGCTCTCCTGAGAAAACCAGATATAAGGCCTGATGATCTGGATTGGAGACATGAACCTTCTTCTCCCAGGTCTGTTGCTTATACATTAACTGCAAGAGAATCAAGACTTTGGTGTATAGAACATACATTTTTGTCTGCATAGCCTTAAAGGACTAAGATTATTCTGTTGATATGCTTTCATATTAACTAGAGATACTTGTGGAATGGATCATGAATGAATTCAAAATGTCAGTGTATCGGTAAATAATAATAATAATAATAATAACAGCAACAACAGCAGCAACAACAATAATAAAAACACGCGCACACAAACAGCTGAAATTGTACTCTTAATCTAGGCTTCCACAATTTTTATTTTTATGTTTCAAGGTTTGTTTTTTTTAATGCTAAGTCATAGGCAAATTGTCAAATAAATCTGGTAGCAAATACTTTTGCTCTGCTATTTGCACTTTTTGAACATGTGCAGCAAGTACACTTCCTTTGTGAGAGAGAATGGGGGAAGTTTCTGAGGGAAATTTCAGTCATGTTTATAAAATTAGTGTAATGGGAATCAGTTAAAAACGTGTTGTTGCAGACTAGGAAAAATTTCATCCAGAACTGGCCCAGGTTTCAGATAAAGTACTAGACTAATCTTGTCTAATTGCACCTTTTAAAAGCTGAAAAGATGTAATATGAGTTATTTGGTACACAATGACTGCAAACACTGTGCCTGCTCTGCATTTATATTTCACATTGAGCCTGGAATGACTACAGAACGTTAAAACAAACTGTAACTTCTGTGCATAACTGTGATTTGATTTGTTTTGTTTTGTTCAACAAGCCTACTGTGGAGTCAAGAATCTGATTAATATCTGGTATGTGTGTTGTGTTGTGTGTTTTATTCCAGGCACTAGTCTTATGGACGTTCTAAGTGTTTTGGGCCTCGTTGCTGTGGTTTCATAAGAAATAAGGTGAATCTGCAGGTTTAAAAATAATGTAGAGAATACCTTAAGTTCTTAGCTTAAGAGAATACAATAAGAAAAGGCTATTCCTTAAGTTGTTGGGGTTTTGTTTTGTTCTGTTTTTTCTTTTATTGACAAATTTTCTGTATTTTTTTTTTGCATTTTTTTTCTTTTTTAGTCAAAATAAGTATCAGCATCAGTTGATATAAAAGACAGATACAGGGCTGATTTAGCATGGTGTATATAGCTCTAAAATGGGTCTGAAGATGGGTAGATTCTTTCCTGATCATATTGCCACCTGACAAAGTGATACCATGTCATTAAATTTGGGGAGCTTGGATTTTTCATCAGTAAAATATGGTACATTTGATTTTATAAAGTGCTTTGAGAATTTTTTTGTGTAATGCTACATGGATAGACAAGTTATTACTATGATGTGATGCTTAGCATTAGACTCACGTCAGCATCTTCTTGAAACAAGTCCTATGTTTGCCTCAGATTATCTCTCAGGTAGACATTTTGCTTTCTTTTGATTTGCTAGGTACAAGGTGTTGCTGTTTTGTTTTTAATAAATTTGAGAAATTATTAAAAATAATAAATTTAAAGTTGCTAACTATCCAAATCATGAGATTAAAACAGCACTGGCAAAACAAATGATCTTCACTGTTGAAATGCTTTGGAAGCTGCATGTACACAAGTTTGCAACAGTATTTTATTATTTGGAACTTGATTAACGGTCAGTTATAAACAAATAAAACATTCCCCTTTATGGAAAAAATAGTGGAAAATAAATATTTTGTCTGAATGAAATATTTCCGTAGCACTTACCTTCGTAACATAAATGACACATCAGTTCCAATTTGTGACAAACAGCTAAATTAATCTCGCACAAATATTCAAAACGTTTCACAGAGCACACCCTAAAAAATAACATAATTGTCTAAAGTATTACAATTGCAAGGGTAGGCTTCAGGTCAGACCATGTGTTTTAGAGAAAGACAGTCTTTTTCATTAGCTGCATAGTTCACAAAATATGCCATAGCAGTATCTGATTATTTTACAAGATTGAACAGATACATTTTCATTGGGTAAGTGGTTGGTTTCCAAAAGTAGCATAGGATACCGTTTGAAAAAGAAATTTTACAGGCATTAGTATGTTATCTGCCACATATAACTGAATCTAGAGCTCTTGGTCCAACAGAACTACAACAATCTTCTTACTGACTTAACAAATGGAGACATTTGAGTGGCTTGTATAAGGTTGCCCTGGAAAAGCAGAATTTTCATTGTAACATTTAGCCTGGAACTATCTGATGGAAGATGTAAATATAATCTAACAGCCAGGTGAAAATTTTTCCTAAGAAGAATTAAAAGTAGGAATATAAAAGTCACATACGAGGTAAGAAGTGTACTGATGTAACAGTCATTTACTCATTTCTGTAGACAATTTTTGCCCTCTCCTATTAAAGGGCTGAGTTTAATTTATTAATAAGTACTTATTCCCAACCTGCTCATGTATTGACACCAAATTGAAATCTCTTGCGCACCTTGATCTGCTATAGAGAGTATTACGATAAACGAAGCATATATTTCTAATTAGATTCAATAAAACAAAATGCTCAACCTGTCCCTCTATTATTGAACTGGATGTAATTGTTTTTAAAATACTGAGCTTAATCCAGTATTTTAACATGATCTGGGGTTTAATCAAAATCATGATTACAGCATATGTTATGGTAATGTCTCATTTACGCCATATTTCAAAAGACGGTAGGATAGTTTAGGAGTGAAGGCGACATGACTGCTTCTGTCTCTGCCACAGCTTCCCTGTGTCCGGGGAAAGATGTTACCCCTCTACACCTCATTTTACAGATCTGTGAAATATGAATAATTATACCCTTCCTTAGCAGTTGCTTTGAGTTCTGTCAGTGTGCCACATATTATATTATCATCTACTTCTATTCTGTGATGCTATTCATTATAACTTGGAATGATTAAGAAAGCTATTAGGCTATAATTAAGAAAGCTGTATCTGAGTATGCTGAGGTCCAAGGAAGGGCTGATGCAGATAGCTAAAGGTATTGTAGGTGTTTTTCTAAAGATATCTGAAGATCATGCTGAAAATCTGTCCTGGGGCTGAACAAGCTCTAGGAAGATTCCTAGATGGCTTTGCTTTGACAAGAGCAGATAGATGGCTTTGACAGTTAATGAGGGTAATAACTTGGCAGGCTACTGGAGGAGTTTTTTCCTACCCAGCAGCATTACCTCTCTTGCCCAAGTTAAGCTGGAGCCGCCTGTTTCTCATCCATAAGTATTTCTGTAAGAGACTGAAGACGTTCATGTTAGGTATATTTTATATGGAGGTATATACCAAGCTTTGCGCAACCATTATTTCAGTGACAGTAGTTTTTTTCCCCACATGTGTAGTGAGAGAGGTCTACCTATTGTAGCATGATCATATATGGAGGGTCAGTTCATTATTGTACCATAATATGATTCATCCTGTATGGAATATATTAATCATACCTGGAAGGCATAATTATAAGGCATAATCATATATTGAAGGACAGTTCATCTCTGAACTTCACAGCTGGCATCTCGTGAGCAGTCATCAAACTATCTGGGCATTGTTCCTGAGGAGTGGATGAAGTCTTAGCACTGCTATCTGTTTGTGCTCTGGTACTATCCTGCGATCCGCTTTGCTTTAAAGACAGCTGATAGATTTCACAGTGTCAGTGCTGATGTGAGTCTCCTTCCCCTGGCCATAAGGACACCATCCATCAGTGCCATCAAAGCTATCATCTTGCTTCATGTTTGTGAGGGAGCTGTGTGAAGTGTTTACACCTCATAGTTTGCCAGTAAATGACAATAGACATCGGTTTGTATCTCATGAGTTTGAAACTTTCATGAAGATGAATGGAGTGTGTCACGTCAAATAAGCTCAGTGCCCTCCACTACTGTATCGGGATCCTTTCAGGTCTCCCCCTTCATGGAGCACATTTCACCCGTATTGAGCATAGCTATTGAATTCGGTTGAAGCATTCATTGTTAAGAGAACATATCAGTAGCATTTACTGGAGGCTGCTTTTTATGGGTATTTGTAATCTTTAATCAAGTGGATTATTAATAGTGATGTATTTTTTTATATTCCTGCCTCTGCAAACCTCACATAAGTTGCCTCTTCAAAAAATATAAGACGCTGCATTGAGTTCATTTTCTTCTGCGTGTATGATTTCACGCATTTTTCTGTCAATGTCACATGATCAGATTTTGGTCAGTTTTGTGTTAATTTGCTGTATTGAAAGTGAATATCAGGAAGTTTAAAGAGTGGGAGCTGGTGGGAATATATCTACATACACTGAAACCTTTAATGCTTTTTTTAAAGCCTTGACTTTGGTGTAGCTTCAGTTGACCTCTGTTGTAATACAGAGCACCATCTTAGGATGAGGGAAGCAGTGTGTGAACAGAAATAATGGCTAAAAAATAAACAAAGTTTTAAATTGACTTGCCTTTTCTGCATAATTTTTAAAGCAGAAACACTAAGGAAGTCAGCAGTGAGTCCTACACTGAAAACTGAAAATCATTTGGCTGCTAGTATAAACTGAACAAAAGTGTTTTCCTCACGTATTACGGAAAGCTTGGTAGCAACTTCCTTTCATTCAGAGTCTATCACCCTTTTTCATAACGGATTCTGAGAATATTTTAAGCACAGATTATATCTGCACATTTTCTATTTCCTTCTGTGGTATATCTTTTCTTCCTCAAAGTACAGCTAAAATCGTCCTCTTCTGGTTTTGCTAACCCTTGTTTCGTCTTTTTGCTAACCCTTTTTGTCTCACACTTGAAATAACATTGTAAATTCTATATGGCAGGGCCCATTCCTTCTTATGGCAGTCTGAAGTGCCTAGTAGAATTTTGCGTACTGTAAAGCTAATGGTTAAAGATTTTTAAAACCCTCTTCTGGTTATATGCAATTCTGTGGATGGTTTTGATGCTGGTATGCATGGTTTGAATGAACAGGTTGTGTGAGACATGTTCTCATTTTAAACGATCCCAGAAGTGAGTTTTTCAGGCCAGTAAAGCAAGCAGAAAGAAAGTAGAAATGTAATGATGTATTTTTAACATACAAAGAAGAGTTTGAAATATGATAGTGATACCTTGCCATGACCAAAGGAAGTCTATAGCAGAGTGAGGAACAGACCTCAACTTCTCTAGATTACAGCCCAGTGGTACAAACACCAAGGAACAAACTTCAATGTCTTGTACCTCGTTCACTGCTTTTATGTTTTGTATGAGAGAGCAGTCTGAGCAGTTCCACTTTTTTGAATCCTGTGATCTTCTAATTAAGACACTTCTCCAAATTACTTTTATCGCTGTTTTACTGAAAGACGGAATTTTGTAGGACATTTTCCATGTCTTTAAACAAGAGAAAACAAAGGAAGAAAACTGCTGTCATGCAACATCATGCTAGTGTTCATAGGTTTATCAGCAGTTCAAGATTTCTTGGTTCAGCTTCTGGCTTTGTGTGGAAATGTGGTTTGGTAACTGTGGAGAGCCCAGCCAAACACATAGATTTGAAATGCAGCTTGGCTAAGTGTGTGCAACTTGGGTCTACTCTGTTAAAAACATGGGGTTTGATTCCTGCTGCACCACAAATGACAGCTCCTGAGTTAATCCATCTGCAAAATATGGCAAATGATACTTGTCTCTTTCTTAATGAGGCCTTGCTGCATAATAAGGGTTATGTAGTGCACAGAATTATTAACGTCAGATGAAGAGCTGCAACTAGAACTTGTGGCTCACTGCCCATCATATTTTTGCTAGGCCAAAGGGTGCTTTACAGACGTAATTTGCTTGTATACTCTAGAGCTGTATATGAGTTTTTGGAGTATAATGGATGTGATTAGCATATCGGGAGTGCCATGGAGCTCCAGGCATGCCTAATGCAGTTAGGAGCTCAGCGTGCTGGGAACAAAAACTCAGAGGAGTTGGCATGTCAGGAACTGTGGAGCTCAAGTACTCTTAGCGCAGATTTAGTTCATTCGTGGGAATGACTGTGTGACTCCTGAAAAAGTAGGGAGGATAGAGAAAAGGTAACTCTGAGGCAGAAAGGGAAAATGTGGATGATTGTAGACCAAAGTATTAATGTTTGGAACAATTAAAAGTAGAATTCTGTAATTTAGGTTGATGGACATCTACTGAAATGGCTTATCCTGAGGCTTTTTATGTGGCGGCTTTGTAAGTAAAATGTCCATGGATGCTAAAGGGTTTTTTTTTCTATGTAAGGAATGCTGGAATACATTGTAGTTAGTAAGGCCTCTTTTGCATCAGAGATTGTTGAGGAATGGTTGAGCTGGGCAAGTATAACTTGTAAGGGCACTTGTAAGTGGTACAGGTCCCTGTAAGCAGATCCCTAGTTGATGTTAATTGTCAGAATTTTGGTGAAGCTGATGGAGATACAATGTACATGCCACCTGAGGAACTAGTCCCATGAGAGAAAGATTCAGGCTGAACTCTGCTAACTGAGGTGGAAAGAAAGTGGGGGCATCTTCTACTTGTGACTCCCTTGCATTACCCCTTCTTGGTTTCCTGACATTGTTGATGGTCTGAAGAAACCTGACTGAAACTGGATCACTTATCTATGGAGAGGGCAGGATAAGACTCATTATACCTGCTCACATTTGTCTTCATGAAGCAGTAAGTAACTGCCTAGCCCTTTCTGAAGTAGTAGGGTTAAGGGGCATATAATAGTGAGCATTCAATGTAATTAAATATTTGCAAGTATCTCGCACATATTTTGTTTTCACTGAAATTATCAGTAAAGCCCCACGTTCCATAAGGTCCTAATGCAGTATGGCAGAGATAAGTATATCATAGAGGGAGGAGGAGAGCTAAAGTACCGTCATATGTAAGCTATTAGTGTAATTATATTTTTTAAGTGGTGCCTTAAATTGGTTACTTGAACCGTGTTTCCAGTTTGTGTAGAAGAAACAGTAGAAAACAATTTATATGAAGGCCTCAACCTTTTGTTTAAGTCAACAGCACATAAAGCATTTTAAGTTTGCTTTTTTATTGTTGAAGTCCCATAATCTATGAGGCACACTTGGTCATGAAGTAGCTTGTTATTAAAATATAATATCATGTTCATCTGTGATTATTATTTTAATTCAGTGCTCGGTTGACTTATACAAAGCTGCCTGAACTCTTTCAGTAACCACTCTCCATTCGCCTACATTACATTTAATTTATACCAAGATGATAAAAAATTTGATTTATTTTACAACAGATCAGTAATTGTGCTCTACAAATAAGTCCGTAATGATAATCAACAGCATTTTCAACATAATTTAATTTGTCTTCTCCCGAGAGGTAGTTAAATGCAGTAATAATAACACTACTGTTATGGACTCTGCTGCAGTTAATCATGGCCTGAATATGCAGACAGCCCCAATATTGTATTGACAGAAATTAAATTAACCATCAGCTTGGGCAATCAGTGGCTGTACAGCTATTAAAAGTAATAAAGGCAACAAACCCCAACCATAGCCAATTACATTTTGACATATAAACGAAAAAAGACAGATGCTTTTGATTTGAAATTTTTATTTCATTGGAAATAAAGAAGACATATCTTTTCGTATACATTATTTCCCATGCCTTAATTAACCAATAACACACATCACAGCCTAAGAATCATACTGACATAATGTAGTATCACAGGTACATTTTGAGCACCTCCTAACCCAAACATTTCATTATCTCGACATCAGGCAGCTTGGTATATCATGTTGTTGCAAAAGGTATAGATCAAAATGCATAGACAAGACAAGGTGCAACCAACAAGAGACTAGAAAAAAGTATCTCTTTGGGCTGAGTGTGGCATGTTTTTCTTAAAATCCTGCTGAGGTGAGAAGCAAAGCTCTCAGTTTTTCTAAAAAGGTTAATGACTTGGGTTGTGCTTTGGAGGGGAGAAAGGAAGAAAGAATTATTATTTTCACTATGTAGGTGGTTAGCACTTCATAAATATTTTTCTTATGTAAAATGAAGCGTCCATAATTTGATCAAAGTTACTTTTATGTGGTGTTCACTTTAATATCCATTTTGTCTAGGAAAAAATCTCACATATAAGTGTATGCAAAAGTGTCTAGTTATATAAATATTAAACTACAAAGTAAAGTTTAAATACTTACATGCACTTGTATATATAATATTAAATTATAAAATTTATGTATATTTAAGGGGAAATAGAGTAGTTCACACTTAAGGTTTATGGAAATTTTACCAGGAAGCAATGTTTTTACTTTTACTAATTGATTTGTTAATCAGAGGAGTTAACAGCTAACAAAATCTGAACGCATTCATTTGTTTTATTTACCTTGTAGTAGTTTTTATAGTTCTACAGCTTGAAAAGTATGTATTTCAGCTTATTGTGATTTATATCTTATGGGGAAAACAACATCTCAGGGTGCAAGTGAAATAAAATAGCATCATATGCCATTATTCTTAATCAAAATCAAACTCAGCACATATAAGAATATTTTGAGAATTACAGACTTACGTGTCACTTGGACATTTCATAATCTTACATAGCAGCTACCTGGTGTATCAATAACTTTCTGAAGAGTTTGAAAAACTTGGCGTTTGTACAGTGGTGACATGAATTGACTTTTTCAGACTGACGACCAAAGTCATTGCATAGTAGAAGGATGAAGCTTTATAGATCAAAACTGAATTTGGTTGCCTAACCCCATAGCAACCTGTAACAAGCTTAGTCCAGATCCATTGAAAAACATAAATACCTGCTTAATTTGACATATGCTATTACGGTATTCATATGATTTTTCCAGTTCCTGAGCACTTTGCTGGATAGGGGCCTTAGCCAGGAGATGAGAATAATCCTTCACCTCTAAATCTTTTTGCTCCTTAGACTTATTAAATTCAATATAGTTCACTTACATAGAAAAGGACAATAATCCTGCAAGAACTAGGAGATAAAATTATGTGGCTTGTGTTATGCAGGTCAAGCTAGGAGCTCAAAGTTTTTAGAAATTCCCTTCTGGCCATAAAACCCATGAATTGAAGTTCTTAAAAAGAAGTTTGCCCGAGGCAAAGGCAGATTTTAGAGCAGCCCTGACTGTACAATTGGAGACACACAGAAGATGTTTTCATTTTTAAAAAATCAAATTGTCTGTGAGCAGCAGAACATGCAAGACCAGGTTTCCTAAGGTGCTTGTTGGGTGTTACAATAGTGACGCCCCAGGTTCCCCCTTGCAATACCCATGGAGACCTCAGATAACCTGTATGGCAAACTTACCCTGTGCACATGCTGGCTGGCTGGCAGGGGCCGAGTTCTCCCTGCTATTCCTAAATGGGAAGTCATGAGGGACTTCCCTTCTTCAGCCACTGTTTTTCACAAAACACCTAGGAATTTAATTATCTTTAAAAGTTTTAATCTTTCAAATGTAACTGCAGTTGGCCTGTGGTTTGAAAAGGTACAAAGAGAGACTGGCAGGCATGTGGGAAGGATTTCTCTTATTGCATAAGAAAGCAGGCCAAAATTCAATCCTCTCAGCAGTTTTGAAGATGATCATTCTGTAGTATATGTGGCAGCTCACAATGTTACAAAGACTTTATTGGAGCTCATGTGGAATCATCTTTGTAGAGAACATATTCTTGCCTCACCCATTATCAGTCTAGCTGTAATAAATTTCTTCAAAGATAACATTTTGGTGTACCATTTTGATGTTCATTCCATGTAGTATGTGCACTTACTTCTAAGTGTGATTGCAATAATATGCTGTCACATGTTAATGTTTAGGTGTAGGGCTGGGTTTAGGTACGTCATGTGATGGCAAAGTTCAGACTTCCTTAAGTGGTACAGGACTGAAAAATTCCTTTTCTAGTTATGTTTCCAGGCTTTAATTTTCTTAGCCTTTATAAAAAACTTTCTTTTCTGAAGAACAATGGTTTTGTAAAAAGGTAGTACATGAGGGCCAATATCTATTATGACACTTCTTATGAGGAAAGACAGATATATCACTCATGGCTATTTCAGTGATGAGTTGTCTCTCCCCTCTATAGCCATGAAGATGCATGTCATAACAGAGATCAACTATCATTGTAATGTAATTTTTCTCTATACAGCAAGTGTTGTAAATGGTGTTGATTGCTGACAGAAACTCAGAGGGTGGGATATATGATTCCTGGTACTCACAGGGCAAGAAATAGAACTTAGGCAGTGAATATTATATTTGATGCATATTTGCTTCCATCCTATAACTTTCTTCCAGGTTGTCTGCAAGTTTCCATAAAGCAATCCACTGCCTTAAAATGCAATCTGGAAATTCTGTTCCCTCAGACACTATATTATGTTCACTTGTAATTATTCAGGGCATGCAGGAAGAGAAAAATATACAACATGAAAGTAAGCAGCAGGTTGCAACTGTATTAATTGTAAATTGATTCAACAGGATAGGAGTCCTATTATAATTATGAGGGTCTATGGGAAAATAAAACCAATCTTAAACTGGCATACCACATGAAAAGACTACTTTTTGCCTACTTCAGCATTAAATTAAACATTAAAATGTTCCAGCCTTTACCATCCCTAACTTTATCCCTAAGTAAGTTAGGCAATTTACCATAAACAAGACAAATATAGAAAATCTGTGTTTGGTACCAGCCGCAGAAGCAAATCAATTGTTATTTCTTTTTTCTGGCTCTTAAGCCATAGTGATCTTGGCTACCAGAGATATTTTGATAAATACAAACAGCAACCAAGTAAACCAAGCCAAAACCAAACCTAAACTAAGCCTAAACCAAAAAGTCTTCCAACATAATTGTGCCAGTTTTATTTTCTGTGAAAAACTCCTCTTGAATTTCTTCAGCCCTGTTTCAAAATGGTCCGATCAGGGTGAAAGAGAATCTAGCAAAATAGCTCTGCTAATTGTGAGGAACATCCAGAAAGGGCAGGTGAAAGCAAAACCTGAGACCAGATAGTCTTGCAACTAGGAAATCCATAACTATCCTTTGGCTTCACAAGTTGACTAGAACCAGGAAATTAGGCTCATTCTTACCATTTTGCTGTCGGTGATAACAGGGGAGCTGATCCCTAAACATCTTTGCCACCTTTTCCACCTATTTAGGAAAGAGTTTTGAGGGGTTTTTGACCACATATTTGGATTGTCTGCACTTTTGAACTTAGATGTCTTATCACAATTCGGTGATACCTCAGCGAGGTAGACACCAAGAGGAAGATCTTTCTGCATATCCTGGAAAACTGTAGACTGGAAGAAACAATTGCTTCACAATGTATAGCTTGTTCATGTTGCTTTTTCTGTCTAACAATTTATTTTGATCTAAAATTAAAGAAACCATGTCCAGACTGGTACCTAAGGAAACTCGAAGGCTGTGGACAGAAACTGGTGCTGGTATTTCACACTGCACCCTCTCAAAGAGATAGGACATAAAACCACAGGAGTGGATCTGTAGTATTGGAGTTGATCAGTCAGTAACTTGGGGATTAATTAACTGTCTACTTTCAGTAAATACAGAATCTTATCATACTTTTCTTGAGAGAGAGCATGTTAAGGCAGATGCCACAACCACAGTTGCTGTTATCTAGACTGCGCGTTTGAGATGTCCAGTTATTTGCATTATTACTAACTGCTCCGTGAACACAGCTACCCTCTTGCTCACAGGACATGCCATGGGAATGGGAGCTGGCATTTGACCAGCTCTAGACCTGCAGGCTGGCTGCGCAAATCTCCGCATAACTCAACCGTGGGAATAAACTGTTCAAATATAAGCAACAACTGAACACTAAGCATCACCTTTGTTATGCTGGTATTGTCTAGAAACTAGAGTGGCAACAGATCAAAACAGAAAACCATAACTTAAAGAAACAACATGATATTTTGATAGCACTTGTTTAAGAATGCAAGCACATACCAGCTTGATTTTAAACGTGTTGTTGTTTTAAAACTATAACAGCTGAATGAGCCTTTCTCTGGATAAGCTTTTTGTATTAGCTGTCAGTTCCTCGACTTCTGTTCATTCCCAAAAAGTGCTAAAGGACATATTTACTTAATATTCTTTTATGGCCAAGTAGTTGCTAGACTGAAACATCTGATGTAGGAGTCTGATCCTTCTCCTGTTTGAATTTTGCCATAATTGCAAAATTGTGTGATTTGACTCAAATGGCACAAACAGCAGACTGGGAATGCAAGCGATGTAATCTCCTCATAAAGAGGGATGAGAGATTAGAAATCAAAAATACTAAAGGGAACATATTCACTATAAACTCTTACTTAGGGTTTCTGAGTATGAGACTTCACTGGGAAAAGAAGTGATACAGAAAATACCACCTCAAACTACTTCATAATCCTTCTTGAAAACTTTTATTTTTTATAACAATTCATGAACATATTATAAACTGCTGCTTGATTATTTTCCCCTCTCACTCTGGCTTTGCCTTCTATTCCATTGCAGTATTTCCTTTCTGTCCATGACATCATCTTAACCCTCGCTAGGGGAAGGGGAAAAAGAGACAGAGAGAGAAAGGAAAAAAAAAAAAACAACAAAAAAACCCCCTTCCTTGGCAACAGAAATACCTTTAAGTGTAACATAATTACCATCTCTCTGCCCTTTCTCCCCCCGCTGGGACTATTCAGCAAACCCTACAACATACACTTAAATCTTCAACTTCTCAGAGACACTACACGCAGATGGGAAAGATTTGATTAAAATTACAGTGCTTTAGGTTCAACTTCACCTATTAAGAAAAAAAAAGGATCTGGTGCTGGACTTTTTTCCCTGAGAAATAACTAGGCCACAGTAATTACAGACAGGGCCCTGCTGTGCACCATGAATAGGATCCCTGGGGTGGTATTTTCCTGTTACCTGTCTATGTAGGGCTGTTGACATCAACATGAATGATAACTATGCCAGGTTTCCTTTTTTTTTTTGTTTTACTTTTTTTTTATTATTATTCTTTTTATGCCTTAGAAAAAGAAGGGGAGGAGAAAGAAAAGAAAATAAGTTATAAGTGTTGTGATTTACATTTTTTTGTGTCAAGGATGCTTTTATGTACTTTTCTATACATCTGTGTGATTATTTTCTTAAATTATTTTTCTTGAAGTTGAATTTTGGCCTTCAAGCAATGAAGAGACCAACACAAGGCAAGCAATAGGCACAGAACATTAGACACTGTGAAGTTTAAATGTTAGCACTTTTCACAGTATCCAAATTAGTAGGAGCTTTCATTTTTGAGCACTGACCCACTTTAAGACAATTGACTTGTACAACTAAATACTGTCCACCAAATTAATTTTATTTGCATTTCAAGTCATATTAAAAGCTATATTTTCTTATCGTTTCAGCTGATAAAAGTCCTGAACCTACCCAGCAAAAGCTTTACTCTGTATTATGTTGCACTTATGAAATGAAGACAAGAATTGTAGCTGATGGCACACCCCAGGAATTGAACAGAATCAGTGGAGAGTGTGTTGGAAGAAAATATCTAAATAAGAAAGGTAAGGCAACAGCAATGAGCATATTGTTAGTATGTTAGGATGGGGCTAAAGAAAAGTGGTGGAACATTAGATTGAGCTCTGACCGTAACTGGAAGTGCATGTAGGAGACTCATATGGAATTTAGAAGAAGAGGTACTGTCTGTAAGTCTTCCAAAAATGGCAAAAGCTTAGGGATGAGAAGGGAGAATAACAGCAGGAGTTTGAATGGAATACAAGTAACGTCTGTTGGAAGAAGCAGGCAAAAGGCAGCGAGGACAAAGTCCTTCCCTTCTCTGTTGTGTACTCTGTGCTTGTGAAAGAAACATAAAGCATCTGTCTGAGCAGCACAGAGTCCTGAAAAGCTCAGACTCAAATAATAATGGAAAGTTGAGACACCTCTTTGATCATGTGCTCAACTGTACCTTCTAGAAGATGGCCTTCATGGTTTGGGAGTCTGAGGAAAAGGCAAGATAAGTGAATCTTTGTTCTACTGACTCTTGATGGATATTTGCCTTGAAAGTGTCTACTGCTAACTGTTGTAAGTAAATACATCCCTGAAGGAGCCTGTCTCAACATCAATTGTTAGAGTCAGTACAGGTATCTTAGGGTAATCTGGGAGATGTAACGTGTTCCCTGACACAAAATCCTCATCCTGTCCCAAGAGAATCCTGGAGCAGAAGAGAATCAGGCCTAGTACAGCAGCAAAGTAATTCATTTTTGTATATACCAAGCAAAAAAAGAGGTTTTAGGAGGGATTTTTGCTCTGAAAACTCTCTGTGAATAGTAATAGGCAACTGGTTCATCCTAGGATACCTGACAAGCTGCAGAAGGAAGATAACATCATGAATTGGTCAGAGGTGAGAGCTATTGATTGAGAAATGACACATAGGCTGAGGATAGACTCTGCTGGTCCATGGAAAGCTAGAGATGCTTATGTTTGATGTAATAATATAACATGGAGCCAGACAAGGGGATACAGAAAGAGGAATGACATGGTCAAAGCAACAGCCTGAGAAAATTGTCTTTGACAAAATGATCTTTGCAGCAGAATTGTGAATGGATGTGAGCAGCGTTTGACTGTATTTGTCAAGATTTGAGAAAAGGATGTTGCAGCAATCAAGATGAGACATGGTAGTCTGGATATGCTGCTTAGATGAATGGGAAGCAGAAAAAAGTCTCATCAAGACTTAAGAGTTTCACTGTGAGGGCATAGGCTCTGAGGTGAAGAATATTTTGACTTTGTAGGCCTGAGTGGAAGAGAGGCTGTGGATATTGTCCATAGCAATTGGGAAGAATGGGAAAAGAAGCTCTTTCTTCTCTATGTTAAGCTTGAGCTGACTAATTTACATATGCAAAGAGATGTGTGAGAGAGAGAGGCTTAGATTTTACTTTGGACAGATATAAGCTGGTAAGGGAAACAGGGGAGTGCATAAGATATCTGAAATCTTAGAGCTCAGCCATGAAGGGATGCTGTTAGCTGGCTGCAAAAATCCAACGCTATAAATGCAGACACAGTTGTTTTCTTTCTGTTTGCTATAGCGTTGATAAAGATGAGGTTTTCTATTCCAACAACAAGCTAAAATAAAATAAAGGTGATGAGATTGTTATGGAAGTTGGAATATCAGGAGTTAGGGAATAAAACTTCATGGTGTTTTTTAGCGTGATCTATGAAACTCTTTAGTGCCTTCCAGGCACGCCACTTCAATGGAGAGTTGAAGAGCTAGAAGGAGTACTTGGGTGAGGCTTAGTTCCCTATGTGCATCTCGTGTGGAATGGAGAACAATGTTTATGACATTTCTTCTCTAATTATTGAAAAGGAAGGGGCTGAGAGAGTCATGCTTGGAAGTCTTGTGGGAGGGAGCTCACCTCCAGGCATGTTGAGGTGCCCCTGCTTTCTCTCTTGGAGCAGTCGTGGATCTAATCTGCACAGTGCTCTGTTGTGCTTGTGAGTCGCATTCTCCTTTGGTGGTTTTTCCCATTCCCTTTGTACTTTCATGGAATCTTCTGTTACTGATTTTATTTTCTATTTATTGTCCTGAGCTTCCTTTTTTCTGTAATATTTTTGTGCCGCTTTCTGTATCTTAAGAGATTGTTCAGCTCTCCTCTTCTTTAGTTCTTCATTTGCTGCAATGGCTATTCCTATTGCCATCTTTGGCAACTGTACATTGTATCAGGCTCTAAAGTCCTGAGATGGACTTAAACACTGTAAAGGCAGGGCAGAGCCCTTTTCTGCCTCTTTCTTAGCTGAGTGAGTGGCTTCTGCCCTTTGAGGCAATTGACAGATGCAAGGAAACGCTTCTGCAGGGCAGGACTACTCTCCTCCCTCACTCTTCTTGGCTCCCTCAGCCTCTGTCCATCCTTCTTTCCTTGGTTTCATAGCAGCAATTCGATGTGCCTGGCAGTGAAAGAACTGCTTCTGCAGCTCTTGGGTATCCTTCATATTTATTTATTTATCTCACGCCTCCTGGCCAAAAGTGCAATGTAACATTTCATGTCATAGCTTGCCCTCCTGACTGGTGAAAACTATCTTGGCTCACAACACACCTTCTTTGACAGAAAGTCCTCAGCACAGTTAAGATACCTTTCATCTACTCACCTTCTCTGGTGGTTTTTGCAAGGAATTTGCTTACCGAGCCTGGGTTTTCCCAAACGCTCTCGCAGTTCTAATGATAATAGGTTTGTGTATACTGTAGAGTGATGCTGAGCTGATCCAGTCATATTTACTTCACAGTAATCACACCCTTTTACTCAAAACAGTATAGCTCTGATCTAAACCAATTAAGTTAGTGATGTTTAGACAAAGAGATTAATATAGCTCAGAAAAGCATAACCTTTGCCCATAGAAATGTCTTAAGATAATGAGTTTTATTCAGTGGGCTGGATTTGAAGAAAGGTGTGTTTTGGATGTAGACATCTAATTGTACATAGTAAACCAGCAGGAAAATAAGCTTGTGCAGGTAGACAAGTTTCAGCTGCATACGTGGAGTTATAATGATCTCAGTTCAGAGCTGATGTTTGAGAATGTATGGCAAATTAAGGATAGGACCCCAAAAATGAAGACGTAAATAGGCTAACAGGTAAAGCATAAAAAAAAAAATCTTTGCTTGTATTTAAAAATAAACTTTCTCTTTCATGCCTCCTGCTGACTGAAAAAAAAAAAAGCAAAAATTTCTTTGATTTCCAAAGTTATACTGAAGACACATATACTCGTCTTTATTTGTAATTTTTTAAGTTGCATTACAGCCTCACCATGAGCGAATTCCTGAACCGTCTGTATCTCTAAGATACCATTTTTAGTTCAGGGAACAGATGAACCAGATGAACTTATGTATTATATTTATATCATAATGTACTTGCAATGCCTGACAACAATTGATATTAGATCAGCTATCGGTTTGGAATTAATTAGAATTTAAGTTATTTTTTTGATTTAATTGGATATAAATTAGATATCAGTTCACTAGATATTAGATCAATGTTAAAATTCAGCTCAAACAGCCAAAGTGCTTGGAATAATACCTGGTTTTAATGGAGCTTCGTACAGTGTTAAGTCATTATTATTTGAATTAATCCTGATTATCCCAGAAATTCGCTTTACAGTTAAGCACCTCAGTCCCTAGGACCTAATGTTGTGGTCAACAAGCACAGAACTGGAAAGGCCACCATGCCACAGTACCTGAGCCCCTGGAAGGGGAAAGAACTGGAAGAAATTAGATGATTACAGGAAATTTCAGGAAATTAAACCTACTCCAGGCTGCATGGAAAGGCAGAAAATTCTTGGTATCCCTACCAGTTTGAGTTATTCAAGAAATCTATATTAGTCAGGCATCTGTAAATGAAAATTCACCTTAGATGTATATTATCTGGTGTGCTTACTTCCTGTCACAGCCAGTCTGTGCTGATTGAGAACAAGGCAGTTCTCTCCTGCTGCTGAGTACTTGTGCATTTAGAAGAAATAAATCTTTCCTGACCAACCAAAGCCCTGAAGTATGTTTTTTGATATTACTGCTTGTCCGAATGCAGAATTTGTAGTAATTTAATAGAACTTCTTTATCGATCATGCAGATGTACCACTTGAAACAAAAGTCACCTACTGCATTCTCCTCTACGTCCCTGCTGGGATTTAAGATGCAGTCCACACGCTTTGCTCAGCAATGGTTGTTTCCACTTGAAATCTCCAAGCAGGTAACTCAGACCTTTTCGCCTCATCAGGACGCTGGTGGGCCTGAATGTCCCTGTCCAGGACCACCCCGCCTCTGCCCAGCTCCCTCACCCTGCCCTTGTCCCAGGACCCTGTTTGAGCCCCCCGGAGCCATCAGTCCCTGTCCCAGTGATGCTGCAGCAGAGCCAGTCTACAGTTCCCAACAGCCACATCCCGTCCCGGCCATGGGTCCCACCAAGCTGGGCCCACCCATGGGCCTATGTTCCAACCTAGCCTTGGTCCATCCCCGGGGAGATGCCTGATGCTGGGGTCTGGGGCTGCCACCAGTGCCACCCTAGCTGCCCTGCTCCTGGCTGGGGTGGTAGGATGGGCCCCTCAGCTCCAGGTTCCCTGACCTGAGGCGTAAGTGAATCCTTGCAGTGTCTCCCACACACCCCATTTTTGGGGCCCTAGCTGTCTTCAAAGAAGCCATGAAATACACAATCAGTATTTTTTCTGCTGGTCAGATCCCACTGGGGACTTTGCTCCATCTGCCCCCTTGTGATCCCTAAAGTGGATATTTCTCATTCAGGATTGCCATGGATCACATGGAAGACATTCAGAAACCAATTTCACCTTTCTCACATCAATAGGCTATGGCTGCGGCAGGTGAGGTGATCAAAGCCAGGATGGGAAGGATGGCGTTATAAGATTTGAGACTGGGTCCTGTCCCCAGGTTTCCGCTTACTTCATTTAACTCCCTCAGTCACTTCCAGCATCAGACACCACCAGCAACCTGGATTCCAAGCACCCTCTATTCTGCTCTTTGGTACCACTAGGTCCAGAAAAAACATGTCTTTGTCCCTGTCTCTTCTCACTATAAAAAAGATGTTCTGCTCTACCTAGCAGTAGACCCACTAGCTGCCTACTTCCTCTCCAACCTTTTGGCATCCACCCACTGCTCACCCTTGGAAGGAAATTGACAGCTCAAGGAGGTTGAATGTTTCTAGCCTATAAATTGTGTTTACATATACAATGTAAGGAGCAAATGTGCATGGTTTTATATACATCGGCAACTACCCTGTGTTGTGATGGTTGCATGCCTTGGGCAGATTTCTGCTCAAATGGCTTTTCTTTCCCCACAGTTCCTATCAAAAAGACTATCTGCTATGGAGGAGCCAGCAGTCCAGGCTGGGACAGCTTGAGCCAGTGGGGGTTCTGGTTCAGTACCTGTCATCTGAATTATATGAACTACTTAAAGAACAACTTAGTGAGGGGAGAAAAAAAATTCTCAAGCAGTCTTTGCATCTGTCCGATCCGTATAGTACATTGGGGTTTTTTTTGCTGTAATTCTGACACTTAATGGGAGCTGTCTCATTATCATTGTATCTTTTGGGTTCACTGAGCACTGTGTTGAATTCCTCACACAGTGCTGATCAGTTACACATACAAGTAATTCCCTTGGCTATGTTTCAGGTGCTTGGTAGAGGTGCTGTTCACCACCAGGACTAAGTGATACACAGTCTGGTCAATAGCAATTCTTTGCTTTACAAATGAAAAAGTGCATTTTTGCAGATCAGGGATATTTATTGAATCAGTACTGAGAATGAAGAGTCCTGTGAATCTCTACATTTTTGCAAATGAGGTATAACCTGGTAAATATGAATCTGATTTGTGTCTACATAATGAGTTTAACTCAAGGGAGAACTAAGTGCGTTTGAACCTGGTGCTTCATGACTTTCAGCACTAAGAACTTATGCAGCTGGATTCAGTATAAAAATAGTATGAATCCATTTTATATTAAATGTAGAAGTTTTTGCACAACTTTATGCAAAATAACTTTTTATTATACTACGGTTCTGTGCAGTTTACTCTGTAATAGTGCTTTCAGGTAAGAGCTTAAAATTGGAGGTCATGTTTGCTCCTCATGAATATTAAATATCCCAGGATTATTTTCATAATCATACGGATTTGTAGTATGCCCTTGAGCAGACCTACCTTTCCACCAGTACTGGGTAGGTCTGCACCCCTGCACAATCAAACGAGTGTCTATAAGTTGATACAAAGCTTTGAAAACAGTCAAATTAGAGGCATGATATAAATGCAGAAAAATACATTTGAACAGTGGAAAATCCATTGCAAAAACACTTGCACAGCATAAATCTCTTGGATTCTGTGAATCCTCTCTTCCCGCTGTCTGTTCGTGGAGGAGCTCTGTATGCTTGGACACATCCATGCTTATGAGCAGGATATGGAGTCATATAGTACAATTCCCATCTTCTCCTCTCCCATTCCCAAGAAGGATTATTTGTGGCCTCTGGGGTTAGTTTGTAGTGAAAAATCCCAGGGTTAAATACTGGGATTGTACTGGCATATTTTCCCCTTTCCTTGCTCTGCAGGGAGTTTGGATTTCATTCTGGGGTTGCCTTCCATAGAAGCTGGGCTAACAGGGAGCACTGTTCTTTCAGTCTTTAAAATTTTTCTGCTGTAAATTTGTTTTTCTGCTGTAAAAGATTTTGACCTGGGAGCTGGCTGAACTTCTGACTTCATATGCAGATATGTAGAGGTGACACTATACTGAAAGGAAAATGGGCTGCCTTGGTCTATCCTACAGGCATTCCCAAAAAAGAGAGGTGTGACCCCAAGTGCATCTCTTGTTCTTTAAATATGCGTCTTCTGTAGCCATTCTTGCTATTCTTCTTGTTCTAGTGCACTTTAAGGAGAGAGACTTGAGTCACAAGGATTGGGTCTGGAGTGAACTGGCTCTAGATCCATGGTCTGAGGAATTCTGAGGATACTTTTAATGTAAGTCCAAAGACTCTTCTGTCTCAAATTAAAGCTGTTTCTTTACCTTCTTTAGTGAACAGGATAGTTGGGCAACGTGTGGAATTGTTTTCAGCGTAGCAGAAAGAAAGAATCCTTTTTGCGGAATGATTTATTTGTAAATTCTATAGAAACCTATACTTGATACTGTTTGGCACTGGAGTAGACAGACTCCAGGCTGTGAATCTAAGATACACTCACAAATACTGTATTAATGAGTGTTTGTGACTGTATCTTAGATGTATTTGTGACTGTATCTTAGATGTCATCTTCTTCAGATCTCTGCATCTCAAGAAATTTTGCAAAACTGACCTAACAGCATCTTCTATGATGTATGCATATATTTCTCTCATCCCCTCTCTGCCAACTGAACCTCGTAGTTGCATCATTTTAGCATGTATTTTGTTTGTATACAGTCAGCCGCCTATGAACATATATATACACAGAAAGTATTTGGTAGCTTTGCGACCTTGAGATATGAGCCATTCATCATTGACTATCCGAAGAATACACATCCTGGTATGTTTTATTCATAACCCTATATGTGTGTGTAAATATACACATATATGCAAGTAAATATTCATTTTGTACATATTACACATTATAATGAGTGTGACTTATAATTTGAAAACTGAAAGCCAGTGGGAAAAAATTCTTACAAGTGACTACTGTTTTCTCCTTTGATACCTTTCCAAATTGATGTTTCCATCTCATTGTTTTTGTATTTGTTTTTAACTTTATCTAAAAGATTTTAAAATGGGGTATTATTTAACAAAAAGAAAACTTTACCACTTTCTCATGTAAAGCTAATGTGACAATAAAACTGTCAACAAGGAGGCAAGATCAGTCTCACAAAAATCTTGAAACCTCTAAGTGGAATTTGCATAAAATAGTTCTGGTATTATTATTCACTGTTCTTTCAGTGACAGATATGTCAAGGCCTTAAAACCTAAAAGAACAATTATGCTATTGTATCTCTCGGAGGATTCAAGGGGTGTGTCTTTGGTGAAAAAGTGCTATTAGAGCTTTGAAAAGCAGTAAAAAGACAGCCCAAGGGGCTCTTTAGCTAGTCATTTTAAAAAGAATGCCTGGGCTTTAAGTGTCTTAAAGTACATTTATTCAACTCTTACTTTGTGCTTTAAAAAAACTGCTAATAATTAATGGCTGTAACATTTTTTTTTAACATTTGCATTAGCTATAAATAAAAACTCTTGATAAAACCTTTATTGATTAACTTAAACTGTGATTCTCTCGTGAATGCTTCTGTATTTCTGTCAAGCATATTGCAAAGAATTATATATAAGCTTTTTGGTTAAGCTAATATTGAGGAAATCATTGAACAATTATAGACCAAAACAGGAACTAATCAGTAAATCCATTACTTGAACAAGCTAGCTTAACATAACATGTCTGACATTAAAAATGAGGGATTGATAAGTAATGTATCATTACAGCTGGATGTGCCATAAAAGTCAGCAATCCAAATGCAGTTTTTTATTAAGCATGTTCATGATTTTAGCTTTAGACTTGTTGGAGTTTGGGTAAAAATATATATTTTGAAGTTCTCACTAGAGAACAAGTTAGAACAAGCCTGTAAAGGACAAAATCACTAAGCAAAGAAAGAAGATGTAAAATAAGTATAAAAAATGGATTGGACTCGAGAATATGGAACAACGAGACATCAAAAAGAATTTAAATAGGGAAAATCAAGACCTGAATTAGCAAACTTTAATTGTTGCCGACACTAGCCAGCTAATAAATGTACTTTAGAGTAAGACCAAAAATGGCATGAAATTAATTTATTTCATATCCTTCACTGTAGAACAGTGTAATTATGAACTTGGCAGCCAGGTGCTAGATTGGCCAGAGACCAGGTTAATATACAGTATTTGATTATAAAATGATTCATTATAAATGTGGCAGGTCTGTCTCTTTCTTATCAAGATTGTCATATATCAATATAAAGTAAATGAGGAAAAAGCACTGGCCTTAGCTTTTTTTTTTTGTTATAAAAGCATACATTGCTATTACACATAGAGTACACTGAGGTGATATTCAGTTCCCACAGTAATAGACTCTTTAAAGCTGCTGGAGATACATGGAAACTCTTAGAGCAATCTGTTTAAAACAGAGAAAACAGAAGAAATTTTTACACTTTAGATTTTACAACAGAAAGAATACAGCAACTTCCATTAAAAGCATTATAAATAACATTGCAAGTCAGTAACTTCAACTTAATATTATTATATATTCTATAGAATAGACTAGCTATAGAAAACACCGTAATAGCCAGAGTAATGCTAGCTATTTGGAAAAATTAAGCTGTAAAGTTTTTAATGATGACCACTCTAACAGAGTATGAGTGGTTAGAAAGTCTGATGAGATATATATATATATAAGGCTATGTCCATATAATTTCAATTTTGTCATGCCAATATTTAGGTAAAGCTGGCAGCAGTCGATTTCTGATTCTGGATATTAATCTATATTTTATGTGGTATTCACTGAGGGCTTAAGTACCTACTCTAATTAAATTCAGCATGAATCTTGCAGGATGTAACATGCAGTTATGTGGGACTCAGGTTCTGCACTATACAGTTCATTTTGCATTTACGTTACTGGAAGTTTTGTCATCTTACGGACGTGTAGAAACAGGGCTTTTGTTTTGTGATTTTGGTCACATGTTTGCTCTATGCGTGCAAATGTGTATTTGTGCATGGATAAATAAGCAGAGCCATGCTTCTGTATCAGAACTTAATTTATTGCAACATTCTGGTGCTGGCACTTGGGCCAACATGCATTTTATCACACTATTAGGTGATTTAGGATTCTGCAAAAATATATTATGCAAGTGTGGATGGATAGCACTTTATAAACATAAGACTGAACCATACCTCTTATCTGTCCTTGAATTTTAGGATTGTCATTGACTTTGCATGAAAAATTCTCCCTAGCCTTCCTCAATGCACAGTACTGTTGTCTCTTAAAGATTAGGATTTATAAAGCAGAACATAATTGTCAGATTTTAAAATACAGTTAGGCTTTCTTTCCAGCTGCATTCTTTGTTAAAAGCTGCTTAAATTCACATATATTTAATGATGTCTTTTTAATGACTTTTCCTGATTTAAACCCTTTCTCCATAATTTAATTTTTCTTCGCCTTTTCTTTTTGTCCCCAGCTAATGTAAGAGCATTCTGACAGGATCATATTTAATTAAGGAAACAGGCCAAATTCTGCCCTCAGTTAAAACCCATTCAGCTTCAAAGTTGATGGGCAATGTGGAGACGGAGACCGAGGTGCCATTTGTCCTAGCTGATAGGTTTTGTAAAGCAGCAGGCAACGACCTCGGTCAGGATGGGGCAGTGGTCAAGCACAGACCTTGCTCCTAAGTGGATATGCAGGAGGGGGAGGCACTTGCAGTTTTTGCTCTGAATGCTTTAGGCAAAAGTCATCTCACAATCTCCATTCTTACCCCAGCCTTTGCTGCACTTTTTCATGTAGGCATTTCATCAGAAGAACTGACAAGGAATTTAAAAGAAAAATAGGGCAGTGGCCTTGCTATTTGGCTAAAAAAGGGTAGCAAGGAAGAGACCGTTATTAGTTTGACAGAGAAATAGGGAGTCAGCTGTCAAAGCTGGAATTGCTGCCAGGGTGGTGGGGAGGATGTGCAATAAGGGGCAACTTGAATAAATAAGCAGAGCAAAGCTCTGAAATGGGGGGAAGGAGCTTAAATGTCGTAATCAGGGGATTGATGGATTCAAGGTGTGGGAAAGATACGTCGGGTCAGACTGAAAGGCAAGGCAGATGTTCCTTAGTTGTAGAGGATTGTATAAAGTAAAAGGTGATATGAATATGTGGGAGGCTAGAAGGGAAGAGCTCTAGTGAAGGAGGTAATTAGGGTAAAAGCAGAAGATAAAGGCCTGAACAAGTATTTTAGAGGTACGGGCAGAAAGAAACATCTGACTATTGAAGACATAATTCAAGAAGAAATGGCAGAATTTGGATACAGCCTTCTTATAGGGGAAAAAAAATGAGAAGAAAGAAACCAAAGAGCCTATCAAAGCTGTGGGCCCGACCAAGAGAAAAGGTTGTGGTTTTATTATACACGTTGAATGATGTCAGCATGAGAGGCACTCACAATAGCATTTCTGAAATGTGACAATGCTAATGGGTTTGCAGTCGTGTGACTCAGAGATGTTGGCCCATTTTTTTTTCTGAAAGAGGATGGACTTACCTAGATGACAGAAATAGCTATTGTCCCAGATGTACCATCTTTGCTCCTACAGAATTCTCTAGGAATGACTCTTTCAGGCATAATGTTTCTGTTCTCTAGAAGAAAAGTCTTCCTTTCTCTAGAAGTCTCTAGAAGTCACCATGCATCTTTTGGATAGGTATATGTAAGTACAGAAGTATACCCTGTATCAGTAGGTCTATTCACTTTGCTATAAGTATGTTTGCTGTTTGGTATAACCTTTTGCATTGGAAATCGAAGCATGTATGGCAGATGCTTCTCTCAGCCCCTCAATGCCCAGTTCTTTTGAACGTGGAAGGAAAACTCCAAGAAATATTAATTAATCTATTCAGATTACTATATTATAAAACATTTGTTTGTGTCTTGTAGCATCTTGTGACGGAGGTGTTTAGGTTGGTATGGAAAGTGTATTAAATATTTAAGGTTGTGTGTCAGCTGACTAGTTTTGGTGCTTTGGGGACGGGGACTATTGTTTACTGTATATCATGAACACCACCAAGTACAAGAGGGCCTTGACCTGCTAGTCCTCCAGGAGCTGCTGCAATAAATAATAGCAGTTGGGGAGCAGTCTGTCATTCTAACACGTTGCTGTTACTGTTGTAGTTTAAAGTTAAATGGAAGGATCATCTTGACAGTACTTACTGGTTCTGGTTTTTGGTGGTTGATATTGTCCTTATTACAGTAAATTCAGTAAAAGATACTGTGTCATGCCCTGACCCTGGCAGTTGCTGAGAACCCCAAACTTCTCAAGAATGCAGGTGAGCTCCAGGTCATTGGCATCCTTCATGATCAACCCCTATTCAAATACATTCATACAGACGTACAGCCTGCCCCTATTGTATATTGGGCACAACACTTGATCATCTGTGGGAAACAATAGTAATACCTGAACTCTGTGGTAATACCGTTACTCTAAACTGAAGCTGAGAACATTGTGGCACACTAAATGTTGTGCTGTGCTTTTTTATGCAATCTTCTGCTCTGTCCTTTTTGGATCTGATTGGCCGCCTATTGCATTTCTTGGATTTGCTACACCTCTGTTCAGATTTCTTTCCAGAATTGGGCAGTGTGATCTGCACGTTTGGTAGGTGTGGGAGCTGGAGCTGCTCTCCACCATCCAGCTGAGAGCATTTCTCTCCCTCCCACCAAAATGAAAGAAGAGAACAATGCTGCCCTGCTTATGGGGTCAGCTGTGGGTCTAAGGGCAGGTTGTGCTGCATTATCAGTGCCTCAGAAGAGCCCTGGAATTGGTCCTGTCTCCCAGAAAAAGGTCAAAGAGAAGGCGAGGAATTAACAATGGAATGAGAATAGACCCCAAAATTTACCTTCTCCAAATCCAGCTGCATCCTTGCCCAAGAGGTTTAGTAGCATGTCTTGGTGGTATCTTAATACTTTCTGGGTGTCAGTATTTTGAATAATTCAGATGGTGTCACCTTTCATTAATCTATGCCTCCTCTGCCAGTCAGGATTCTGACATTGTCTGTGGGTGGGTAATAAGAGATCCAGTACCTGAAAAGTTTCATTGTACTCCCTGCTGTTTCAGATCTGAAGAAGGGCTTGCATGCCTGAAAGCTCGTCTGTTCTTTTCTAACTACGTCAATTGCTTTAACAAATTGTATTACCTTTCTGTACTAACCTTGCCTCTAGTCTATTGCTTATTGCACTGGGCTTTTTCCTCAATTACCCTTAAATACAACCCCTTCCCCTTCAGTTTTCTGCTTTTTCCTGTCTTCCTGTTTTTCCTTCTGTCATCCCTTTTCCTCTATTAATTTCCCATATCTGCTGCCCTTTTTCATTTTAAAAGCCAAAACATAAAACACAAGCTTAAAAAATGTGCCTCCCAACTATGCTGGTTATACTGTCTTGGCCTGAGTTGCCTTTCACACCTATAAGGCTTTTTCTTTTTCGTTCCATTAATCTTTGCTTTTGAAGGCTTCAGCATTCTCCTAATAGCAGCCTTTTTCGATGGATAGCAGCATTGCAGGACAGACTCTGAAAAAAAGCTAGTTAGAGTAAGATTTGTCTTGACAAAAATGTCAGTCAGAAGAAGTTTGATCTGACAGTATTTTCCTCTCACAATTCGGAGGAAACAGTACTTTGATTTTCTGGTCTCTGAAAATTTTCATTCAGGAAGGTAAATATTGAAGTTTATATGATTTTTATTTTTTTTTCCTAGCCATTGAGAGAACATGCCATTACTAACAAAGGGATTCACAGAAGTTATCCAGTCCAGAGTGACTTATCTATTATAATGTTCCAATGTACTATGCAAATACTTAACTAAAAATATTTTTCAGCTGAAATGAAGGAGTATGTAACAGTTTTTATAATTGGAGACCATTTTGTAATTATCAAAACATCCATACAAAATTGAAAAATTAGAAGTTTACATTTTGAAGTATTTGAAATTGCAGAAAAGCACATTCCAGGAATCTAAGCACATCTAACTCTTTCTTTTGGAAAGTAATGTCACTTGTCTTGTCTCCTTTATATTTATTTCATTCCTACTATGTAAGATCTTATTTTCTTTTAAGTATGCAATCCCGCTATTCTGTGATCCTAATGGTACTATATTATTTTAATCGGAATAGTTCCTGTAAAACAAATGGCTTCTGCAGTTTCATGACTTTTCTGGAACCTAATGATTTTGTCTTTTCTCTTCTGAGCTTCTGGAACAAGCAAAGTGGAAGATATATTTTATTATTTTCTCTGAGGGTTGGAAGTTCTCTCTGTTTCTTGCTGGTAATATTTGTAAGTCTGACTTGCTATGTGGCTTTGGAGAGGGTCTATGTAGATTGCAGCTCATTCTGTCAAATTTCAGTATTGATTATGAGGAATTTTCTTCCCCTTTTTTACGTAATTATGCATCCTGCATGTCTCCTGAATGTGCTAGTTGGTGTTTCGAAGAACTTGTTGGCAATGTATCAACTTACACGGCCACTGGAAGTCTTGGTTTCCCTACCTCCTGTGGTTGCAGTGACATCTCTTATTTAAGAACCAGGAAGATGGAAAATGAAGAGCAGGAGCTTACCAAGAGACCCTTGAGGACAGCCTCTGGAGGTCAGCTTTAGGCATATTATGTTAGTCAGGTCTTCATTTCCCTAGGGAGGAATTGGTCAAAGATGTAGAAGAGGGTAGGCCAAGTTATTTTGTTAACATTTTTGGTCCAGTCACTGAAGAATGACAGCTTGCTGGGAAGACTGTAGGTAGAACGAACGTTTTGTTGAGGAATGATAACAAGGGAAAGAAAGAGGGCAGGTGTTTGAGTTTGCATATAAAGATCGAAAAAGTGACAAAAAGAGGGAGGTTTGATTGTAACACAGGTTTCATTTTCCTGTTTTCTCTTCAGACATTTTGTCTTGCGTGATGTTTAGAAGAATGGATGAAGAGGGCTTAGAGAGGTAACTTTTATCCACCTCTTTAATCAAAGTTCACACTCCCGCGAGTAATTCAGACATAGTTTTACATACAAGTCAATTGCAAGTAAAGTATTGTGACGTTTTAAGTACATCCTTCAAAAACTTCCTGATTATTCTCTTTCCTGTCTCAAAATTGTTCTTACCTCCCCAAGATATCACAGAGAAGTTAAGGTGAAAATGACCTGTTGGAAGATTTCTAAGGACCTGTCAAATCAGGCACATAACTGCAGGCAAATTTTAACTATTACTGTAGCCTATCACTTCCCCATCATACCGGAAATATCCGTCAATGACAGTTGTGAAAAAGAGGTATTCAAACCAACTTGTTGCAGTAAACAATACTGCAGCAAAAACAGTATTATAAAATTTTGTGTGACCTTTTGAGAAATGTGCTAATTTCATGGGGAGTTCTAGGAAAAAGTACCAATTTCATGCAAATTCAGGGGGAAAAGATAGGTTGGAAGGTTTTACTTGGGAAGTATAAAAGCTGTAATGACTGTAAAAGATATACAAGTGTAATAGTCATGAAAACAACACTATTCTACTAGTGTATATTGATCGCCTCATATCATGCTGGTAAAATGCAGAAACGTGATGGTTTACTCCATGTATGATGAAATGCAGCTTTACATTAACTTCTAAACAAGTCTAAAAATGGATTCTTAAATCAGTGTCTTTTGGATTTCTCTGCAGGCTCAAAGAGTTCTGCCTCCTTGTTGTAGCCTAGAAGATCAAGGTCATCCTGAGTTTATATTTCTAGCCCATGTGAATAAACCACAAGTGGGGCTGATTATTTGAGCAGACTATACGAGGCTGAGCCCTCTGTTATTGCTCCTTCTCTTTTTACTCTTTGAGGTTTATGGGGTCACGGGCAGAGCACACTCTCTGAAAGCAGCACATTCAGCCAGTGGTGGGAACAGTTTACTGTTGAATTTGAAATGAACGTAAAATAAAAGTTGAGAAAAATCAGAATAGGTTTTGTGATGATTTAGATTTTCAGTGTTTTACTTGACTTCTCTGCTATGATGTAATCGGTGAGAGAGGTGAAAAACGTAACATGTATCCTTCAAAAGGGCAGAAACTGTGGAATTGGGATGTGTCTATTCCCAAAATTTCATTCAATCTCTCTCTGGAAGTCTTGTCTGCTTCCAGTGGAGAATGCTGATAACCAGACTGAAACTATCAAAAGAATATAGATAGCTTAATATAATTTTCACAAGACAGGTAGTGATAGCTGCTTATATGTGGTATGAGCATTTTACCACCCTTAGCACTTTAACAACTGAGATGATTGACTCTGGAGCAGTCATCAAATTTCAGGTAGACTTAGGCAATTGTTTGAGCCCCTTGGTCCAGATTTGGGAAAGCTGCAAAGCTGCTCTATGGTATTAGCACCAAACTATAGAAGTCTCTAAAGCTAGTCTTATTTGAGTTGTTTGTCACCTTGAGATGTAATTGCATGAGAATGAATGATACTGCATGTTTTTAGCTATGCTGAGCTAAAACCAGAAACATGTTTTCACAGATTTGTGTACAATTGAAACAGCAGAATTACTGAATGAAGGATATTTACCATATCTGATCTGGTATCTCTCTTCCCTTGAAATTTTCTGTTAAGTCTCCCTCATCTACATTTTCTGATTATTAATCTCTCTGACTGTGCTCAAGTTCTAGTATAAATTGCCTAAAATAGCCACAAACTAAGAGAATCTTCATGGTACTCCAACAGTTTCTCTGCAGAGTCACAAAAAAAAAGAATATACGTCAAAGTCAAAATGTGTGACCTCAGCTATCCCCAAAGTGGTTTGAAAAGCACTTCCAGAAGAATGAGGAGATGGACTATAACCTGGGTATAGTGTAGAAAGAAATTGTACAGTGTCCCTCATACAGACTGCTTAATAGAGAGATGACTCTTTATGGAGTTGTAACTTTAAAAGGCAGTTTTATTGACTTACAGAATACCTGTAAGTCCAGCAAAAGATTAAACATTATCTCAGAGAAGTCCACTATAGTTTAGCAAGAGATCAAAGAGTTCCATTAACAGTGCAGTAGGAGGTAAAAAATATATATAGCAAAGGTTTATGTAGCTCTGATGAGGCCCCCCTAGGGAACTGGAAGAGACTCAGTAGGTGAGAAGGAGATAAAGGAGGGGGAGATGGGTGGGCAATTATTGCCAGTCTAGAAGGAGGAGGCAGAACAAATTATTCTAATGGTAGTTTTTAGGAATACATCTCGAATGCACAAGCTGATAGCAATAATAGAATATGATAAAATCCTAGACAGTGAACTTTCTTTTAGCACAAACATGTCAAGATAAAAATATCAAGTCACGTAAAGACCCTCCACCCCCTTCCTGACATCATGGTTCAACATTAGTCATGGTTGGCAAACTTACTCTGAACTTACTGAAACAAAATTTTAAAAAAAGCCACAATGGGAAAATGCTGAAAACTGCCTCCTATTTTTCCACCAGTTGTGGTTAGGAGGAATTCTAGAGGTGTGTCTTTTTTTGTAACTATTTAATGAAGAAGAAATAAAGGGATAATATCATAGTTCTAAAGTCCTGGAAATAATGGATTCTAGGTAAAGAGTCTAGATGAGGCCATAGATCTACACCAAGAACCAGCATGCTAAAACTATAGAAATAACTAAAAAGTTTGACTTTTTGTCTATCCTGATTGTTGTTAGTAAAATCTCAAAACACTTCAGAATAGAGCACAGAATATGGTCATTCTCTTTAGCTGAAGATGAAAGGAAGTCAGAGGGCTAAGGAGCCAAAGAGACTCACTTTGGGTCACTCTGAACATTTAACAGTACTTGAAAGAGCGTTTCTGCCTTCTTGCTTAAATCTTGAGAGCTGGACTGGCCTCTCTGCACCCAGCACACTGCGTACCTTCCTGTAGGATCCCAGCATAAAAGGTTTCTGCACCCAGGACTGAGGCTGCCTATGGATTTGCATGTAGAAGGTAGCAATTATTCAGATGTTTCTAACCTGGACACCCAGATGTGACAAAACTGTTACAAAAAAAATAGCAGAGAGAGCCAGAAGAATAAGTATTTTAGTACCAAATAACTCCTTTAAAATCTGTAAGGAACAAGTGAGGTCACCAGCCAGGGAGCAAGGACAACCAGGGCCTTGTAAGGATTCTGTAGTGATCTGGTTAATCACATATATACTGTTTCACAGAATCACAGAATGGTTCGAGTTGGAAGGGACCTTAAAGGTCATCATTCTTTGCCCAGCCTGTATTTTAGCTTGGGATTGCCCCAACCCACATGCAGGACCTTGCACTTGCCCTTGTTGAATTTCTTGAGGTTTGCACAGGCCCACCATGTTTGATACAGTGAAACCAGTGGCTACTGGTTACTGCAGACTTGACACACCAAACTTACAGTAATATCGCACCTGATGAGAAGCCAATGCACATCATCGGTGTAGGTCACTGCTGATGAGCTCTGGTTAAAGACAGTGAAAAGGGTGAACGGGTGAACACCAGCAATTGCGTTTAGCTCACAGGAGAAGGAGCAAACTACACCCACAACACGATGAAAAGCATGTTTCCATTTAAATCTACTATAGACATTTTTTCAATGCTCACAATATTAAACTGCATGATATTAACTGGACATCAGGCTTCAGGATCTATACTTGGTTTCTGAGGCTTTATTTATGGGAAATAATACCACTTCTGCCTCCTTCTCCCACCTCTCCAAAAGAAATCCCAGTAGCTTTCTTTATGGTCTTATGAAGATCTATAGGGTGTAACTTCATAACTTCATGTAGATTGAGTTTTGTTTTTTAGAAAGAATTAGATCCTTTGGCAAATGAATCATCTACCATACTGCATCTTTTCTTCCTTAAGTGGGTAGAGCCTTAGGCTTTGCGTCGAATTGTACAGTACACAATTTTTGAAGTTGAACCAATTTTATTTCTAGTTCACAAATTATTTGATTGAGTCAAGTGCAGTCATGAGGTGGAAAAGTGGTGATAGATGACTATGATAAATGCACTTTAAAGAAAAGTGCCCCAAGAAAGCTTTGCAGATGTATTCAGCTGCATAATATCAGATTTCCATGAAAAGGGTAGCCATTGATATGCTAGAAGAACTCCCACTAATGGAATCATAATTAGTGCAAGCTACTTGCATCCTGTGCAAAGTCAACTTTCTCTTGTCACAGAGAAGAAAGTAGTAGTATTTTAGTAAAGCTCGATGCTTTGCTACTTTTCTTTCCAAATGGACTTTAAATTAAACCCTTTCTCAGGCAATAATTGGAGATTGGAATTGCCTACTAGAGCTGTATTTGGAATTGTGCTTGCTATATTTGTAGCTTATGAGATACTGAAATTAAGTTTCGATGGGCAGTGGTGTGGGTTGTTTAAGGAGCCTCGGCTGTTACTTGGGCAGCCAGTACTATGCAGGTCCAACTGCTGTTTCTGTCTGAATTAGCTGCATCAAAGTATCTTGGGTACTTCACACTGAAGTCACTTTTCTGTTTGCAATCTGGGTGTACCCACTGAATAATGAAAGGCCTAAGTGAAAATAAAGAAAATGAGTGATGTTGATAATTTATCCTGGAAAAGGAAAATTTTTTTTCAGTTAGATGATCTTGGTGTTAGATTTTGGCCCCCAAATTGTCCCTGAAATCTGAGGCACTTTAGGGTCTCCAAAAAGCAGGAAGAAAACTGATCAGGTTAGAGGGAGGATGTTGTTTCCCAAAGTAGAGCTGCACTTCTCTGCAATAGATGTGTGGATGGCTGCATCCCCAGTCAGGGCAAGGGCTTCTGAACTGCTTGAAGTGCTCCTACAACAAGCATTCATTTCTAGACCATCAAAGCAGACCTGGCCATTCGGATGCTTGAACACATTCAATTTGCTATTTTATGGATATACACATAGGTCTTAGCTGTGCTGCTGCTGGCTGTAGTCTCACTGAAGACTGTGTGGGCTACACTACCAGGGCTGAGGGCCAAACAAAGAGTAGTTGCAATGGATTCAGCAGAGGTCCTTGTACAGCTGCCCGTTGAGAAACGGGTCCTGTTTGTCAATACAATACAAAGAATACAAATGAAATCTAGAAAATCAGGTTCTTTAAGTTTCGTGTAATGCCACTGAAAGCAGTGGAGCTTCTCTGATTTATAGAAGATGAGCATCTCAACTGTAATATTTTATTATTGCATTTTAATGGATAATTGAATATGAGGAAACTGTGCACATTATATAGATTTTTGTAACAGCAAAACAGGATTTTGCCAAACTTTTAATGAGAAGTCTTTCCCAGTGTGTAAATTCCATTATTGTCAGTGGGTGAACGTGTAAAGCATGACTGAATCAATCCCGTAGTCTTTATTTTAAACTGTTCAGTATTAGTTATCAAAGCATTTTCTGTAGTTCACTACCCTGCTCAAATTGCAGGATTTGCAGCAATATTATTTGGTAAGAAAGGGTTAAGAAGTGAAAGATAAAGAGCTCCAAGTGTCATTGTTTTAGTACCAGTACTGTTATGTCTCTGCTACAGTGCATAAAGAAAAGAAGAAATGCTGACAAGAAAAAAATATCACACTTTAAAAAACTTTCTCAAGTCTAAGGAAGGTACTTTTAAATTTGTGCCAGTTACAGTAATTAGTAAACTTGTTCTTAATAGTGTTGTTAAAATGTAATTTTTTCACACTTTCTCTGACTTTGACACTGCTGCTTTTTAAACTTCATTTTGCACTTTGTTCCATTGTTCTTTAATCTGCTGCACTTTGCATTTAGTATCACTGAAATTTCGCACTTACTATGTCAATAACATCTGGCAAAATTGCCACCTATTAAGAGTAAGTGTTCTTTTTTCTCCTGTGAGAAATGTGATGGTGTATTATATTGGTTTCCCTTGAGAGGCTAAGGAGACAATTTTAAAGCAGATAAATGCATTAAAGAAATAACCTGAACTACAAGAGAAGGTTAACGAAAGTCAGAAACTTTTTACTTTTTTTTTTCACCTTTTTTTCCTTCGATAAAAGCATCCTGTACATGTGGGGAGGGAAAAAATAGTTCAGTTATGCAATCTTTTGCACATTTGGATGTATGTTACGTTTCATAAGGCTGCTGCAGGACACGTTTGTTCTCACAGGCTTTTATCTACATCAATATTTTTCTGCCCATGTTGGATATATGTCGGTTTAATGATGTATTGCAGCAAGTGTGCTGGTAAGTTGAGCACTTTCGGATCATTGTGAAAACACGGGAGTGGTTTTCCAGAGATGCTGTAGACAGGAGTAGGCCTGGCTTTGAATTCTCCACCTCTGTGCTTGAGCACCGTTCCAGTTCACTTGCGCACGGAGCGAGCACCAGGCTCCTTTTCATGGCAGAAATATTCTACTGAAGGAAGATGGGATGTGTTGGAGTGAAGTCATCACTCTAGTCTCCTCTGTACTTGACGCCCAGCTAGAAAACTTCCTGACCTTTTACCATCCCTTATAGCTGGAAGATTGACCCGCTTTGTGCATACTGTCTTCAGTAAGACTTTGCCAAGTTAGGACATACACACGCATGCCTGCACAGTCTGGCCGTTACAGTGTATAGCATTTTCCTGAACTATATAAATATCTTGAGTATGCCTGTGATTCTTATATATACATTGCTAGTAAATGAAACTGCATTTAGAGAATGAGGCACAGCCTGAGTGACAGACTTTTCCCTTGCCATGGGTAAAATCTGGGTGAAACTGAGCCGCCACCCATGCCATACACACGCTGAGGTGATGCTGGGCTTCAAATAATTGCACACAATGCAAGGAAGGAAAAAACTTCACAGAAGGAAATTCTGTAGCACTGTTTATACTATGGCATTGATTTTCATAATACTGCCTCCCATGGCATTGCAGGAATGTGAGCTGGGAAGGGCTAAGGGAAATAGAATGTGTTCCAGAGACTGTCAAAGACATAGGGAATCTTTCCATTGACTTCAGGAGAGCTTTGGCCTGAACCTGCATTATAAATGCAAACTATAGGGCCTGATTGAAAAAACAGGAGGAATGGGAATATAATGAACTGAGACAGAGGGATATGGGATTTTGGTACTTTGGCAGATGGTGAAGGGCATTCCATGTCTGTAAATCCTCATGTCAGGACTCAGTGTTGCAAACACAGTGATATCTGGCTTTGCATGAGGGATGTGAATTTTGTGTCCAGCTAGATGCACAGCTCCGGTTAGCATAATGAGAACTGCGCATATATTGAATCACAGAGAGAGTAGACTTCAGCAGAAAAAGATCTGTCCCAATGGAAAAGCAACTTAACAATTAGACTAAAGAAACGGATTGTTCTAAAATTGGTACGCTTGATCTTTATTCAGCATATTGTTACAGAATAAATAGATACAATTTTCATCTTCTCTGTACAGATACATATATGAGACAAAACCATAAATGGCTTGAATCTGTATATTTGAATTCAAAAGAAATTTTACTTGAGTAAAGCAACATAGCAACGAGTTCAATGCCTTAGTGCCTTTGATATATAAGATTGTTATAGAATACATCTCATCTGAAATAATTTGAACTAATAACATTACAGATTTGCTGTCTGGCTATAGTACAATGCGTCTTGCTATGGTTTTCAATTTGCATGTAATATTTATAATGGCATTTATTAGCTTGTTTCAGTATAAATCTACCCAGGTGATGTGTTACTGCTTAAACTTTGAATGTATGTCTTGGAGGACACAGAAGTAGCAAATGAAGCATACTTGAACATTTTCACTGTTTTCTTTCTTCCACATATACAATTAAGGCTCAGATATTTGCATCTGAATTGATCCTGTATTATAATATGGAGTTTACATACCACTGGTTACAAATAATGAGGTGGTGAAGAACAACAATTGTATTTCTCCTCCCAGATTTTCCCTTTTCTTAAATTTCTCTTCTTCATTCTTTATTGGCTGCAATTTTAAAATCTTTTCCCTGACATGAATGCATTTTCTTCTGACAAAGTGACTCTTTTGACATTATTTATTTTGAAGTAATTTTATATAAAAAAAAATTATTCTTAACAATACACAAACGAGACTCTAATGAGCACAAACATGAATCAAATGTTCATGTGTTGTTCATGTGTTGTCCAGTGTTATCCAATGTGACACTGCAGGGCTCATTGTTAGCCTTCCTTCTAAAATTAAATCACCTCCAATTTCTTAATTTAGAAAAGACGACTTGTTTCCTTATTCTGAAAATCCACCAAAAATTTACAGTCGTGGTTCATTAACTTCCTATTGGAGACAGAACTGGAGACTCAAGCAAGTTCTTAAGATGACCGCATGACTGAAGTGCCCCAAATCAGCTATTTTTCTGTTTAAAGACATGTTGGGGTAGATTACATGCAGCTAGCTCATGTGAGCCTTGTTCACACTTTGTAATGCTGTTCTTGGTAGGTAGTTCCCATAATTTCCTGGGGAGGATTCAGAGAGTAAGTCAAGGTTTGGCAACTTTTCAAAGTTGAGGTGCCAGATGGTATTTTTCTTTCCCAAATTAGAAGTTAAGCGTGCTGTTAGAAACTCAGCAAGAGCTGGGAGATACTGCCTTTCACAGAAGCAGGATGCTGCCAATCACCTTATTGGAGGTATCATCTCTCTGCACAAAGGCATAGTTTCTCGGCCCCTGTTGAGCGTGGAAGGTGGGGGAGCCTCTGCCTCTCACAGGTGCCCCTCTAAAGATGCGCTTTGTCTCCCAGCTTCCGACGCTGCATGAGCCCTGCTGCATGCTGTAAGACACTGTCTGTGGACCATCCTGGCCATCCAAGCTGGAGGCCGGTGATCCCTAGAAAATGGATTTTGTTAATAGAGCAGAGGTGCCGTAATCTAACCCAACTCAGCAGAACCAGTTTGGATTGTCACAGTGGTGTCCCCATCTGATACTTGTTTCTCTGTGTGCTCTCTATTTTTGTTTTCCACATGTTGTGGCTATTTTTGAGGTTGTTTGCTTTTTCCTCCAAATTCAGATTTAAATAGGTGACTAAATGGTCAGGCTTTCAGCCCATAGGATGTATCTTTAGGCAGTTACATTCACAGAAGGTGCTTCAAGGAAAACACATTTGTTGCAGGTAGGCAAGTGATTTAGCTGCCAGCACCCATTTTCTGGCACCTGAAAGCTGGCAAAGATGATAGTCTACTTTCCTGTTCAGCTGCAGTCTGTCAGGCTGAAAGCTGCTGCATTTTGCATTTCTGAGTCTCTTTCATGTCACCAGAGGTCATGATCCCTTGTCTGGGAATGACTGAACTCGTTCGTGAGGGCGATCTTGCAAAGTGGCAAGCACTGAATCTGCACAGAGATGCCTTGTGGCGTAAGGTCCTTTAAGTCTCCTCCTTTGTGAACTAACAGGAGGAAGAAATGTTAGAAAAATGGCACCTTTTATAGCCTGTGAAGTTAGAGGTTGTCTTGCACTGCTAACCAGTGCCTCCACTCTGTGAAAGGGAAACACAAACATACTAAAAAGGGAGGGGACTTTCTGAAGCACATAAACACAGCTCCATAAAGGTGATCTGGCCTATCTTTCAGACCAAACAGGCTCGGCGCTCCTCAGCTGTTTGAATGAGGCAGGTGTAGCCACGCAGTGGCTCCTCAGAGGTCTCTCAGCAAATGCTTACCTGGCCCCATTGTCAGAGTCCTCATACAACTAGTAGGAACCCTGCTGAGTTACCTGAACTCATGGTGTCAGGAAGAGCTGTGGAGGACATCACTGGACTGCTTTGGCAGCTGGGTACCTGTCAGGTAGCAGAGTGGCTCACTGGTTTCTTGGGCGTGAATGTGGCATTTCTCATAATTGTGGACATCAGTAGATTCAGATCTGACTAGAAGTTGTGGTGTGTCGGAGGACTGTCATCAGAGGTCCAGAATCTCTTGGCTACTCCCAACTGACAGCTCATCTCCTACCATCTCAGAAAAACAGAGTGCAGAAACCTATGTTGATGCTTTCTTCATCAACCTACCAACTTAACACCAGTTTTAAACAAAAAGGAACGCAAACCAGCTTGACATTTAGCAAGATTGCTCTGATACAACAAATATGTTGCACGCCTGAAGACAGGTGCATTACCACTAAGAAGGATTTTGTTATGAATGTTCTCATTACAGTGTGTCATGGATAACTAACAGCATACAGTTTGCGCCTTGAGGTTCAGCTTTGCTGTTGTTATGTTGTTGTCACATGTTTTTATGTTAATCTTTTAGATTAAATGGTAAATATAGAAGTCTTTATTAAATTAACAAAGAAGTAGTCATTAGGAGGTGGTGATTGAAATAAAATGGTGAGAAATATAACTTCTGTGTCCTCTTAAATATGAATTTTCAGCATAAAAGTGAACAGTACAGTAAGTGATAGAATAAAACCGGTAAAGAGCAAAAGCAATCCTGAAACCTGCCCCAGCTCTCTGTTCAGCAGGTAAGTGTTCAGAATTTACTTAAGCGTTTTAATCCATTCTGCATGCTACAGGTAATATGTATCTTAAGTTCTACATGTGAATATTCACATGTCTAATGCTAGGTATTTACTCTCTCATTGGTTTCAAAAGGGCATAGCTTAAAGTTTGCTGCGGACTATAAATCTCTCACTGTAGTATTTATCTGAAATAAAATAATGGACTCTTTTCATGTGTTTATTTATCTTCCTTCTAGTAAATGACCCAATTGAGGGATGCATTTTAGCCCTGGACTTCTGTTGTAACCTGTATTCTGATCAGATCTGACTGTAATAATTATCCTCATTATTATTATTTAAGTGATTTCAATAGACTCCTAACAGTAACCTGGAATAATGCAGCATGTGCATGACAGTGCCAGCCAGCAAAGAAGAAGAGAACCTGCCTACGGAGCCAAAAGAGCAAACTGCAACCCACCACTCTACTTATTAGACAGCTAGGAAATGTCTTCTCTGTCCTTACAGCAGGTAGGCAGATACGAAGTGTGGTAATTATATGTCCCGTATCTTATCAATAATTAACACTTTTCACTTGCATTCTGTTCCCTTCTTTCTAGTTACTACACCTTGTTCCTCACCACACTCGCTGTGTGTCTTGTTCTGTGCATTTCCACAGCTGCCACGTGTTTGTTTTCTTGTACTCTTCTTGGGCAGAAAGGCGCACAGAAAATTTTGGATTATTTTTTATAATCTGTAGATCTCTACATATAAATTGCTAAATGTTTTGAAAGAAAACAAGATCATGGTCATTATCGTGGGGCTGAGGGGGGGTGGTTTTCTCTGCCTTACACTGCCAACATCATGTCAGCTGCAAGTAAAAAAACAGTAAGTGCTCAGAGCGTGAGTCTATATTGCTTTGCAGGTGTTTAGGTTGTATTGGTATTTTTCTTTTAACAGTACTCTGACATATCAATTGTCTTATCCATTGCAGCTTCTTTGCACTGCGCAGGCATGTGCTATCTTACTGTAAATGCCCAGCAGGGCATTTCACTGAGCATCTTATTTGCCTCACCCTCAGAAGTATGTTTGCTGAGGATCTTTGCCTTTATCCTGACTGTGACGGCAGGACTGGGACTCACAGAGCTTGGATTTTCTCTACCTTTCCATCACAGACAGAAGCCGTTGAGGAACCTATATGACCGGTGTAACTTAGCATAGCTTGGCAACAGCTCAGCGCTGCAGTCAGACAGCCTGTTCTGGCTGCAGATGGTACCCTGATTTCTCCCTGCTTAAGCATCCCCTCAGCTCACACCCAGACTCCTGCTGAAAGTTACTGCCTCCTCGGGTCTACTGGCATGAGTCACAGAATGATGTGCTAGTCCAAAGCAGTCGAATTGATGCAAGTTAAGGAAATAGTTTTTATTGAAGCAGGTTAGGGAGCAACTAGGTGAGCAGGCAGTGACAGCTGCAAGGGAGCAGATAAGAGGTGAGCAGGTGAGGGGGTTTCATCTACAGTGGGAAGATGATGCCTGAGCGCCATGTAAGTGGTGTCAGAACCCCTGCCAGTCTTCTGAGTTGGGAAAAGGGAGAGATTTTCTGTGCCCTCCCTTCCCTTTTCCTGAACAGAGTCTAGCTGTCGTACAGAAGTGTATCAAACTCAGTGCTAAAACTTATTTATTTATTATTTTAAGGAGTGGAACAGCTCTTACCCTAGTCAGTGAATGGTTTCTCTAATGTGCTAGTCACAGATCAAGTATAGAAGGTAGGATAAAGTAATTTCTCCTAGAAGCTGCCTTTGTTTGAGTTCTGGTTTTGTATATGAGGTTAATCGATTAGATCTTCTTTTTCATTTTCCTTCAGTTGGTTAATATCTAAGGCCTATACATGTTACCGATAGCTCACAAACGCTCCATTTTGAGCAGCGATCAGCTCCAATCTCACATGAAATCTATACATAGTTCTGGTCAGAACTTCAGCAGTAACAGCTTTAGGAAAACAAATTAATATAGGAAGTGATTGATGTACTGACTAAATAGGTTGCAGTCTTCCCCTGCAGTAGGTGGTGCTCACTACTTAAATAAAATTAAGCGGTGACAGTGATGGGCATACCAGTTTTTGTTTGAGTCCTAAAAGCAAGGATGGACAATTTGCGATGAAAAAAATATATGTATGAAAGAGCAGAGCCTTGTTTCATAGAGTGCATTCTATCTACCTAATCCTTCTTTTTGCAGTTTTACTTACAAATACTCTTTCTAAAACTCCTCCATATGCTCTCTTGTTGCAGGGACACCTGGTATATTTTATTGCAGATGTGGCTGCTTTTCGGTGGTTTGTGAAATACTGCATGTATTCCAGTACACTTTAGGAAGGTCTCAGAATACCAGAAATGTTAAATTTTTATATAAGTAGTGCTATTTTTGGTGAGGAAAATTGATTGGTAATTTATATAAACACTACCTTCACCTGTTTAGCTGCTGCTTCTAGAGCCTCAGAGAGAAGTGAAATCAATGGGAATTTGGCCCAAATGCTTTTGAAAACTCCTATAATTGCCCGTACGTGTTTTAAGCACCAAAATACCTTCAAAGATGTGTTCTTTGGTCCTGTGTTACTTGTGTGGCTCTGTGGAGCTTTCATTTGTTCATAGGTCCAACTACCTGCACATGCGTCTTCTCAGCCACGATGCTCTGGAGGTGTCCTGCTTGCAGGCTTACCTGGCATTGCTGTTGCGGGTCCCCGCCATGCTGAAGTCTGTACCTTGTCTTCTCTGGCTTTCCCTGTTTCTGCGTCATCTCCTGAACAAGCCTGCGGCTTTCACCAGCAGAGCAAGGGCATTGCCGATAAGGGGTACGTGGAGGCTCAAGGGTGATGATGGAAAGCCTGTTCCAGTACTAGGTCTTGAACAGAAGTGGTCATAGAAATAAAATGGAGCCCCGCATGTTCCTTTGTACTAAAATGCTGGAATTCATACTGGAATTTTGGATCCAGGCCATCCTTGAATTTTTAGGAAAGTTTGGATCGAGATCTGAATTTTGTGACTTATTTCTAGAATGGTTTTGAACTGGATGCCAAATTTGTGAGGTCTGCCCTGTCTAAGTACTTGGGTATTGGCCAAGTGCTTGGCTATTACTGCCTTAAAAACTAAAAATAATTTTCTCAATAGCGAATACCTCTGTTTTGAGACTTTTTTTCAAAACAGCTGGTCTCGTTACCACAGCAGAATAAAAATGGGAATTGCATTAAAGAATGTGTGTTAGAAATTTTGTAGTTTGATTTACTATTTATAGATTTGCAGGTCATCATTAATGTTCCATAACAATACTTCACCTGGTTATAATACATGTTCATTCCTTCATGTTTCTAAAACCCTTTGAGAACCTAGTAAAGAGCCGCTAGAGAAGTGCAAAGTGTTATTAAATGAGTTTAAAATTCCAGCTGTTTTTCCCACAATAGATTTTGCCTAAAGTAAGAATGAATATTAAAGAAAAAATAGAACTTTCTCTAAAGTGGATCTTTGCTGACAGCCTGATAAAAGTACGTTTCTCGGCATGCTGTCCATCTCTTTTTCTCGATGGTGCTTAATTTTAGTTTAATTTAGTTATTACTTCATTACGTTAATAATAAAAGTTCACTGAGGCTGACACTTGTCTCTCAAGGTAAATCTGCACTCCAGTAAAAATGAAGTAAACCTCTCCTTTCCTAGCAGAAGAGTATTCTTCTGTGATGTCTTTTTCATAAATATCGGTACAGTGTTTAATAATGTCTTCTGTATAGAAATCATGCCTCTCTTGAGTAATATGTTGGTCTAAGAGCCTCAGAGATATAAAAATAAAATCCTTAGCTCATTACCTTAAACCTGGCATTTTCTAGATGCAGTGTTCTGCATGGCTTGGTTTTGTTGTGTTTGAAACCATAGTATTTCTATTACTATAGAACCTGTTGAAACCCAGGCTGTTAGAGTGCTAATATAAATTGTAAAAAGAAAACTAATTGTGCTGTTTTCTTAGGATACAACCAGTATTTTTTTTTATTTGAAAAAAAAAATTACGATGATGTAAAGGACCATGAGTTACGCTGCAAACCTTTTGTGTAACAAGGAAAAAAGCCACCTGAAAATATGTGTAAAATGTGTTTTAGACGGCAACAATGAATTCTTTCAAAACAATGCTGTCACTGTTTCAGTACTTTAAAGTGACACTGTGATTTTCAAGTATTAATAAACATCCAGGGGGAGCTAGGGAGTAGCAATTTTGCTTTTTCTAATGGTATATAAGGAAATATGAATACAGAGAAAAGTAGTGTAAATGACTAATTCTTGTTTTGGGGTTGGGGCGTTTTTTACTAGGAACTTTTGATGAGAAACTGGTCAGCCATTCTGAGAGTGGTGGAAAGCCTGTCAAGGTCACTGCCAAGGACAAGAGAGTCAATTAGTATGCAGATCAGAGCCAAGGAGTTCAAAGGTATTGTTCCAATTCAATCACATTAGCCAGGCCAGTAATGAACAAACGGCATGACCTTAATCAGGGAGCCTGAACCACTCAGTGAGGGGAAGTCTGTGCGTCTGGGTCTGTATTTGGGGGGAGACAGGAGGAGGGGTTAGGGTGGCAAAAAGGATGTGGTTTCTTTTGTTGTTGTTGTGTTTTGGCTTGGGCTTTTTTTTTTTTTTTTTTTTTAAAGGGACAGCAAGCCCAGTTTGCTTAATTAGCCACCAGTAATGGAAACTTATTTCTAGATCCCTGCGTTCTGAAGTACTAATTTGCTTTTATTTTTGGTTGATAACTGAAACAGGCTCAAATAGACAGGTGGCTAGAATATTTTAATAAAATGCATTCAGTGATATGCTAAAGGGTATGCAGGAGGAGGGAGATAACCTTATGTAAAACACCAAACCAAATTTTGCAATTACAGTTTCTCTCACACTGTGCTAATTTTCTTAAAGTCTACATGCAAGGAAAATTCTGGGTGATTTTTTTTTCCCTTAGACATAACATAAAGTAATCCACACTAGTTAATAATGGAAAAAATATTTATTTAGAGGAAAAAATATTTCTTTAACACTTTCAGTCTGACAAATATTGCACCATACGTAATTATATTTTAGATATCCAAATCGCTAAGTTGTTTCATATGCTCAGCACAATACCCACTGCATGTTTCAGTACTCGATTTAGTACAGTCAAAAAGCAGCATTCTGTGTTAGATTCACCTTAACAAATGCCCACTCTATTATAAACTTACAAAATCTTTCTCTCTGCTATTTTTCATGTATGCGTATACACATTCAAATACTTTTACAGAAATTTGTGCATACCGATGACAAAATAATAAAATGACAGGACAATATCTGTACTCATTTATATATTGTAATGTCTGCATGTTTCTGTAAAGTGGTTTTTGAATGCATACTTAGGACTCCATTGAAATTTCCACGTAAATCAGGACTATGTTCCCTTTTTTCTAAACTAATGATTGAATTTGGTAGCCAAATATATTAAAATAACACTTTCAAAAGATAACATTTTTCTGTGTTTGAATAATGGAAATTGTAAACGCATACTTTCTGCATGTAGAAAGATTAAAAAAACCCAACTCCGCAAGAAATCAATATTAACTATTGAAAATGTGAATGATGCTTAAAATTTGCATGGTTTACCTACAGGTTATTGTTTTGTGATTATATATACAATAACTGATAAGTTTCCTGTACCTATCTGGGAAACATTTGCTTAACAATTACTTCAACTGGAGCATATTATCAAAGAAAGCTGCAGGCTTCATTGGGGAAACTGTTTGCAGAAATCACTTCATTTCTCTATAAATGAATCATGATAGACAACTAAGATTTTAGGAATCAAGGGGGGGTTTGTTGTGTTTTTTTCACTCCCTTCCTCTCTCTTCTTTACTGGGGAGGTAGTTCATCATATCTTACTAAAACGGAAGATGCATAACAGAAAAGAAACTATTCTAGGCTATGAAGCACCCTAGGGGTTCATGAATGTTGGGGGAGGAACACTGATTATACAATGCAATAACATATTGAGACACTATTTCAGTTTTACACTTGGTATCAAGTAAATACAGGATATCTCACCCATGAAGGGTGATTATCTTTCATGAAGGGAGGAAATGAGTTATTAAGGTCTTTCTCAGGAGCAAAACAAGGATAAGAATCTTTATTAATGTAAGAAACAATCTGTTTTTTTGTGGTGTGTTTTTTTTTTTATTTTTTTTCCCCCTACAGTAATATACTTCCTTTTTAGCAAGATCTGGGGTTTTTTAGTCTTTAAATTGTCTATATCTCAGAGTGGAACACATATCAGTTTTAGCTGACACGACTGCACTGCTTGAGAATATTGTTATAAAACATGTGCTCATTGCCATTTTTATCTAGAACACAATTAATAACATTTTTAAGTATGCAATGTCTATCTAGTCCCATAAAAACACTTGTGAAGTATTTGATATTTTATTTGAGGATATTAAAAGATTGTTTAAAAATAAACATATACCAGCAGAGCAGAATTTTCACACGATTATTCAGATAGTCAGTAGGTCTTCTTTGATCATATTATTATGATGCTTCTGCTGGATTTCAGTCTAAGACAGGCGTATTTTTTCCTGTCTCTCTCTCTCTGTCTCTCTGTCTCTCTCTCTCTCTTTTTTCCCCCCTAAACAAGGTCATAGATTTTTTTAAATGAGGACTAGAAGTTCCAAGTACAAGATTAAGTAAGTTCTAACAGTGTTATAAAAGTAAGTGCTTTTTTCTATAATAAAAGGTGTTTAAAAGGTTCGCTACAGCTTTAAACAGAATTACAATTTACTTCTTTCAAGTGTCCAGGCCATAAATTCTTCTCAATTCCCTCTCTCTCTCCTTGTCGGAATTAATGAGATCAGATTTGATCAGGGCAGTGATGTGTTCAGAGCCAAATCACACAACAGCGCGCGTGCGGTAATGGAATTTGCATCTAATGCATACATAAATCAAACATCTTTCTGGACATTTTCATATGCATAATGTCATTTCATCCAGTTCTCTCTGTGCAGAGGGGGAGATTTTTCTCTCTGAGAGAATGACTTTCTTTAATGCTTTCATTTTATTTTCGCTGACTACAATCCCCGAGAATGCGCTCGGTCGGAGAATCTTTCGGGGCGCGGTTGACAGTTCCTTTTCCAAGAGGGGTCCTTCACATTTATCATGCCTCTTCCTCGGGGGCTTTGTTATGCAAATGTGGCTGAAATTGATAATTCCAAAGTGCTTCATTTCGGTTCCTTGGCGGTTGGAGATGGTAGATAAAAAGAAACTGACAAGACACACTGATTGCCCTCAATGCTTGTAACTCTCTTGCTAACAAGGCTCGATATTGTTAAAAATTCCTATTGTTATCAGGGTGGCAGTTCCATTATGCAGGCCTTGCAAATTTCTCATTTGAATATTAACTCTTTAATCACCCTGCTCCCCTCCCCCCAGCCCCAAATCATTTGCCGTTGAATGGGTCAGAATACAAACCAGTAAATTGTTGCCCTATTATTAGGGCAAAGTGTGTGCTGGGTTTTTTTGTTTTGGCTGTGTTTTGTGTTGCTCTTTTTAAAAAAAAAACACCACTAACTCTATTAATCATTTTTCAATGAGAATTTTTTACCTTAAAAAAATGCTTTAACAAAACAGGTCTAGCAGAGACAGACAGAACTGGGTTGTTTCAAGTTAGGCTTGGGAGAATATTTACATGGAAATATCTGTTTGCAGAAGTCAAATTCAGTAGCTCCTGGAGAGTGGAGAAGTTTCATTATTTTTAACTTGTGTGTACTTGCACTTTATGTTCTAACTTAGGTAGGCCTCAGGGAGGGGATAGCGTGTCTTTATATACCAGAGTTACAGGAGATTTTTAGCTGTCTGTCCTACTGCTGGCTGCAATATCCCTGTCTCAGGCCAGCCAGCAGCTAACTTCCAGCCTATAGGCAGGTGACTGAACTAAAGGAGAAAAGGGGAACTTGAAAACTACAAGGATTTCTGGAGCTTTCTTTTTTTAACCTTGCCTATAACTTTACTTCCACAGTTAGGCACTCCTTATGTTGACAGTTTGCACTTGCATACTTATAACATACTGTTAATAAGTGGAAGGAAAAAGACCATTTCGGGGACCTGATGCTGCAGCTGCTCTGGTTCACAGGAGCTTTGCTGGTATCTTCAGCGACCGCTGCATCAGGCCCTGGAAATGACATACAGCCGGGCAACGGCAAGTTCAAGCTAAAGGATTAGGTCACATTGCAGAAGAGCATGACTGGTTGCTAACTGATTTACTCATTGATTAATGAATTTGCGATGTCTGGAATTTCAAACATCCCTCTAACATTCCCCCGTGTGTGTGTGTCCGTAATAGGTGAATTCTTTCCCACGAAACATGTGCCTTCGGGCTCATATTACAATTATAGGTTAATTTTAGTTTGTCATTTTTCTGGGGACACCTGACATGGTTCCAGTTAAAGTAAATCTTGGTGTGACAAAGGTAAGTGCTGCAGATGCTGGAGGGAAGCGGAGAAGGCAGGAATTGACGCTGTAAAATGAAGTACAGTTCACTGCTAGCACCAGGCAGCTGCAACAATATAATATTTCTCTACAATTACGAAGAAGATGCATCTCAACCAGCTCATGTCAAAGGAACATCAAAGTTTTCCACTTTCTTAGTTCTGAAGTCTTGCAGAGCTGTGTCTGCCAAATTACAGTAAATAAAAAAGACGCTTGCACAACAGTAACCTCTTTTATATTGGACCGAGGATTTCTCTTCCTCCCCCTATTAGAAAAAAAAAAAAAGAGAGAAAGAAAACCCTCTCATGTTATTGTAGGAACTCTTGGGAAGCTCATACTTCTTTCTTTCATTTATAGGTGTGATGGCAGATTAAATCCATGGCAGGAAACAGTGATAATGCCCACTGTAGAGCTGTGTGAGTTACAACAGCTAAGTTTCCCATGTTGGTGCTTTTTCTTTCAATTATCTGAAAACACCCTGTTAATTTTTAATGTGTTCATACCCTCATTCTGTTACCAAAACTGCTACCTTCCCCCCCCCCCTTTCTTCAGAAATAGATTTCACTAAACCTGGCTGCTGTAAACTCATTATGCGATTCTATCATTTATTCTGTCCATTAGAGTAACCAGTGTTAGTGCTTTTCCCCCCACTTGAGTCTGTCAAGTACTGTTATTTATGCTCAATGGTATTAATATCTCTGGTTGTATTATGGTTGTGCACTCAAAATCACTAATACAATCTAAACTTGGCAATAGTGACTGCATCAGCTATCAATAATCAAAAAGTCTCATGCAACTTGTAAGTATTAATGAGTCAATAATTACATAAATATAATTAATGTCTTCTGCGTGCTATAAAGAATCATCAGTAGTGCTGATGGCTTTAAAAAGATCCCCCTTTTCTGAATCAGAGAGCGTGCCTATATATGAACAAGAGAATTAAAGATTCAATGGTATGATTTTGAATGTTTCTTATTTTCAATTACCCTTGGCAATGACTCTGCTGTAACCTGGCTATATAATGTTATCTGCTGTCTTTAGGTAGAAGAGGGCTTAAAAGTTGATTTTTCTTTCACTGCTTGATTTCCGTGGGTTAATTTCACCAACAAAAGGATTTTCTGTTTTTCTGTAACAAGAAAACCTGTTAGGTAATTTGTGACCATAGAATTAGAGCAATACAGCTAAACTAATATATATGCAATGGCTTCATTATGCGTGAGAGCAGGCACTCTTTACTTTGCAGCCCAAAACACACAAAGCACCCATTAGAATGAAGAGGCCTGTGATGTCTCTTCATGTGCAGAGTGTAAAGGTACATGAATGTCCTTGCTTGTTGGCATTTAATTTACCAGTTGCCTCTGTAGTGGAGCCTTGGCAGATTCAGCTTGAATCTGAAAGACAGGCTGTCATACTGAGAGTCTGCTGCCTACTGCTGAAATTGAGAGGCTTGGCAGATATGCAAACAGTAACTGGGTTTGAGTTGTTTTGATTACAAGTTAAACAGAAAGTCATTGGCAGGGCCAATATAAATCTGCTGAGGTTTTTTGGCAAAATCTGTGGAGGTATTTCTATAGATTCTGCAGAATTCTGTAGCACCTTGATTTCACATCAGAGAGTGTCCACCTCTGAACCCATTCTGCGGATAAATGTGTCAGAAACGTGAGTGAACACGTTTAAGTCGCTGAGAGCTTCCAGATTCAGAAATATAAAGCGCATTAACAACATGCTGTACCACACCGCCTTTGTACAGTTGTTAAATTCTGGAACCTAACGTTTCTTTCAGGTTCAGGTGGATTTTCAGAGAAGTAAAGTAAGGTGAGTTTTAAACAGCTGAAACAGGAGGTCAAAATAAATTTTAATGACAGTTCCAGGTGAAAAAAAAGGATTGGGCCAGGTCCTGAACTCAGCTATGTTGGTTGAAATGCAGAGGTATTTCACCAACATGTTTTTTTGTAACGTTAATTGAGATTTCCTGAAGTCACTCCCTTCCTGGCATGCAGTGCTTTAGCAGTGGTTCGAATTGGTACAATTCAGTCTGCAACTGGCTTTTTTCTCCCTTTCTTCAATAACTTTTCCTGAAACATCATGTTTGACCAAACATCCAAACCTGATAAAATCCAAATGCTCATCTCAAATTTCTTTCTTTACGGAGTTCATTTGTCTCCCTGCCTAATCTGCAATGTTGATAAAAGTAACCCAAACTGACATTGTATAAGCAAAAAAGGAGTCTGTACACTTTAATTATACGCGCTTTTACAATGCAACCTCTGCTTGATTCCAACTTAGTGTTTTGAACACTAACACATCCTTTACTAAAATTGCCTTGCAGTTTTAAGGCAAAACCACGTTAATTTTGGAGGGAGGGAAAATAATACATATAATTGTCGCTCCTATTGTTTCTGTCTGGCTGGCTGTAGACCGATTTCTGCAAGGCTGGCTAGCAACAATACGTTGATTTACAGAGGCAAGAATATCTCCACAATTGCAAGGGCTAAGACACCTTTATTTGAAAACCGAGAATCTGCAAAATGTGGCCAAGTTCTTGGAAAGAACCCAAATGTATGGAATCTTTTTTTCATTTTTTTTTTTTTCCCCTCCACTTGTATCTGCTACTTTGCCTATTACAGCTTTCTAGGCAGAAAAAACCCCACCCCTGAATTTGCACATATTATTATACAGATCATGCTAAATTTTACAAGAACCTAATTTGGGCAAGTTGATTAGAATATAAACATCGTTATCTAAATGCTCTTTATTTCCAGATCTGGCAAACTGAAAAAGCACATTATTTTCTGGAGAGAAGTAAAGGTTTGTTTTCTTCGGAAATTACTTCACTGATTTTCTGTTTCTCATACTGAACGTTCCTTTCCCTTGAGCAAATGGAATAAAAGAGTTTATATGAATGGGCCATATTGCACTCCGGGTAAAACGGATAACAATAGCATTTTAGGAATTTCATTTTCAGATCCAGGTTGAAAAGATGCACTGGCTTTTTGCCTCCTTTTACTGCCTTTCTCTGTTCTATATACTTCTTTTCAAAAAAAGTGAATTTAGGAACCTTTAAACAGCATGCTCCCCCAACACTGCAACCCAATGCAAATTTTTAGAGAATGCTTACAAATGTCAAATCTCTCTGAAAGTGATATACTTTATTACTGTTCTTTCTTATAATACAAACATTTCAGTGCAGCTCGGATCTTATTTTTCAAAATACACAGGATTTTGATATATGGACAACAGGAGAATATGTATTTTAGATATAATGCAATAAGTGCTTAAAAGTTATTTCTGAGCTGATTTAACATGGAAAATCTCCAGGTAGATTAATTTTATAGGCTGCTTTTATGGGTGTAACATTTCAAGATGAGAAAGCCGTGCTTCTGAAATTTAGTTTCGGCAGATTTCATTGGCACCTCCATCTCCATCTTTTATTACCTTAAAGTTGAAATTTAATCTCATTTTTTTTTCTGATTTTTACTTAATTCCTCACTGAAATGGCTGGGGCTGTATTTTTGTGCTCAGGTTCTGTTGCTTATATTGCTGCCTCATTATTTACATCCCAAGGAAAAAAAAATAAAGTCATTACAACAGAGTTACTTAAATAACTATGCTTAGAAATTACCTGCGATGTTGACGATTTTTACTGGGACAGGCAGCTAGAAGGAGGTTAAGCAGATGTCCCCCAAAAGCCTCTTTCCAAATGGCTGAGTTAATTCACAGAGGTAAGAGCAAGCTGCCCCCAAACCAGTTGCTCTATTGTGGTGAAGGCAGAGCCTGAAACTGCAGTCCTTGCACAGGCAAAACTTCCAAAGAAACAGGACTTTTTAAAGAAATACCTATTTCTGACGTTGCCAACAGGGGCTGCGTTGCAGTAAAAGGAGAATGTGGGCTATATAGAAGCAGCATGCTTGGTGATGTTTCTGTATGACTCTTAATATGGATTCAACATGCACTTCGTAGATGCGTATAGCGAATGCCTATGAACAATAGTGCACATTTGCGTATTATGTACTTTTTTGTATTTCTGAAACATACTCCAGAATGCATCGCAACTCCCTGTGAAAAGTGGCTTTTATGCATGTGTTAAGAATGCTTTATAAATCTCAATACCTCAGCCATTTGGTTGGTAGTTGTTGTTGTTATTTTTTTCTTTGACTGTACCGGAGAGATAGTCTGTATTCTGGCCTGATGGCCTGCAAAATTACTAAAAAGGAGGAATGTGTTTTTCGATTTCAGGAGTGCAGGTGAGGGGAAAGAAAAGGGAAGGATTTTAAATCAGAAAATGGGGGCTGTGTGTGTATCTTTGTGCGCGCGCATGTGTGCGTGTTTGGAAATTCACAAACTAACACTTTCAGGCTAGGGTCTCAGTTTTTATGACTGAATTACATACCTTAAAAAATTGGTCTCACTAATATAAATGCTGAGAAACTCTCAACTATTTTGGTGCTTGCTGTAATAAAGAAATTCGCTGGGAGAGAATGACAGAGATACAAAACACTAAAGAATGATGATTTCCTCGCTGCCAATACGATTGCATAAATTAGGTGTACAGAAGTTCCCAGTGATTTATAGCACTTGAAACTTACAAAAAATGATTACATTTGATGTTTCCTTAGAAAATACAAAAAAGCTGATGCTTATTCGCAGAGTGTATAAAAGAATCAGGATCTAAATTCAGATTATAGCAGCTGTCTTGTAGAGATCTTTGTATACCTTTTATATAAATTATTTTCTGCAAGTTTTCCTTGAAGACATATTTCGTTAGCCAAACTTGCATATACAATTTTTTAATTTGGAAAAAAAATCCTTTTAGTTTTTCTCCTCTTGCTCTCCTCTGTTAGCCTATTAGCGGAAGTGGCATTTTATTGATCAGACATTTAATAACAATATTCTTCAATATTTGCTCAAATATTTAACTGTTTGCGTGGTAACTTGTGTAAAGGATCCGAAGAATGGTACAACTAAAATGGGAGAATGAAGAAATGTATTGGCTATGACAAGAAGAAGTAATTGCTTTTCCTCAACGGATCAGATGTGGTATAGTTGTTTGAAAAACAATCTAAACAACATTTTGTTCACCATTGATTTTAAAAGCATTAAAATTAGTTTTTATGCAGCTATACTCATTAAGCTTTTATGTATACTGTGTAGGGCGAATAGTTAAGAAGCAATAAAGCATTCTGCAGTAAAATATACTTTGCCAGTTGTCAGAAGAAATAAAATACATAGATTCGGAGTGTTTGTTTCCTGTAGAATATTGTGATATTTCCCATGTTAATTACAATCCAAATAAAGCTATTTTATTTGTGTGTCTTAAACAGCCTTGTAGCTGTAGATGACTAATACAACTGTTATTGAAAGTGTTGTGTTTGGAGGTTGTGTGTTCATACTGATGAGAAACAAGCATCAGCCACATATATCCCAACAATTCTTGCGTTTTAAAACTAAATCTCCTCTTAGAAATTAGTGTTCCAAAATCTTACTGTAATTTTTAACCTCAATAAGCAGAATAAAAATCCCATTCTGTGCCATTTTCTTCTGTACTCCCTTTAGTTTCTCCTGGTAATATCTGCATTCATACACAAACTAGTTCCTCTAATTTCACTGAAGTAGTTAATGGTTTATTAAAAAAAGTAATCTGGAATACAGAAGCAGACTGGTGCCCAAGGAAAGGAGCCTTATTTGGTTATCACTCATAAGAGCATAACCTTTTATTTTGTATCTCAAAAATGAAGAGAGGAGTATGTGTACAGTACAACAACATGCCATCAGAGAGAATAATGCATATAAAAATGAATTCCTGTTATTGTGTTCAGGTGTGTTTGTGAATAAAAAATGGAATTTTGAGAAGTCAATTAAATTCTTTAACACCAGAATTCTTTAATGTGAAAAATTTTGCTAGACAGTTTGTCAGTATCGCTGTAAGCGCTGTGCTGTGATCATAACTAGTTTCCTCCACCTCTGACTGTTAGAAGGCTCAGAAATGCATTACAGCTTCCTCTTCCAAAAGAGGAGACTACTCTTGAAAACGTGGAAGTACTTATAAAGTAAATAAGCTTTAATTAAATATCATTGTCTAGCATTAATCTTTATAGCTCTGTTCCCTATGGAAATAAAAGTGGATATTCAATTTGTTTTGATTATGCATGAATTTTAATAGAAGCGTTATTTGTATATTGCTGTGTTCTTCAAGATAGAGGCATATTTGTGTCGGCATAAGCCATTAAGAAGCAGCTTCCTCATTAATGTGAAATAAGAGTGACTCATTTTTGTTGTATATAAATAGATTGGCATTTAGAGAAATTAAGTATTATTTTAAAGAATAAGCAACAATTCATATGTGGCTGGTGTAACTTTCCCTTTCAGTCTGAAATACCAGGTATTTTCAGAGTTAACTGTGAAGTGAAATACAAAGTGTTTCTATTGTTAAACAGGTATTATTTTTGGTACCTGCTGATTGCAAGGTCCCTCAAGTCAAGATATACTGTTATCCTAAGCCGGGGTCTGCATAGTGGGTCTGTATGTATGTGCACAAGAGAGATCAGGGGCACATACTTCCATCCTGCTTTCATAGTATCTTGGAAACAAACTCCGATCAACAGGGTATCTTCACCCTCATGAAATTTCACTGAGTTTTACCAGCTTCATGTAGGGGAATTTCGTGACAACCAGGTCAGGAAAGTCCACCAAAGCCTAGCCCAGTGCTAAGGCACTGTGCCAGCGTCCTTCCCACTTCATCAGACTCTTGCAGCTCTCATCAACAGGTCCTCTGCTTTGGGCAAAGGGAAGTTAATTCACTTTTGGTAAAAATACACCCTCTAGTGCTGAGCTAATGATGTCCCCTATGCTAATTATTGCTGAGGGAAAAACAAGGAAGAAAACGATGGTCTTTCCAGCTCCTCAATGTTGAAGAACAGTTTGTGCTCTGGCCTCTAGCAGTGTGGCGAGGAAGGCAATTTTAGTGATGAATGAGGAGGTAGACCATAGTCGCTATAACAATGAAGTTCTGCATGGCATGGCCTGAAGATGCTTGTCCTCAGTGCAGTAAACTGTGGGGTTTTTCTTGTAGCTGTGCTGCAAGACACATTTTGCCGCTGCACTATGGCTATGCATTTGCAGGAGATGTCAGAGAGTGTTTAAATAATGTGTAATGGCGTGTTGCTCTTTCATCACCTTGGGAAGTGGCTCTCCCCTGTGACAGTCATTATATGCTCAGTGCTGAACCTTAGAAAACACTTTTAATCCTGTCTGTTGTGCCCACACAGCTAGGCCAATGCATACATTCAGCACAGAAGCATTATACCAATGTATAACACGATGTTTAGTGCCGAAGCCTGAACAAGCCGCGCCAATACAAACCCTAGGAAACATGCACAGCAGAGGCAGAGCCATGGGCAGATCCATCAGGGTAGAGAATAACCCCAGGAGTGGAGTACTCTGCGCCAGGGCAGAGACCCCAACAATTCCTCTCGCAGTCTGATTTCCTACTCTGCAAGCGACGTGGAGGGAGAGGAACAAACAACAGGTGAAGGGACACAGCAGAACACCTTTTTTAGGGAGAAAATAGAGAAGCAGTGTTCCTCTCATTCTTTGACATGTAATTTCATTATGGTTATAGGAAAAGAATAGGGGTTTCAAAACAGAATGCTTTTGGATGGTTCTTCATGCCATCACCTCATGTATGATCAGGATCCCTGACTTCCTGTACAGTCAACAGAAAGAGGTAGGTTCTTTATGCTGGTCTTTTGAATTATGCTTCAGAAGCTCTACGGGACTACATAGCAATCCTTGACACTGCCAGAAGTTGGACAACAGTGGAAGTAGTGTCTTACTGTGTGACATTCAGTGACTACGTTCCCCTGATAGTCCCTCCCTTTCTTTCACTTAATGGAAGGTAGGAAGCTGGTGTTGGGGATGTTGACTAGGTTGGGAATGTCACAGCCACAGGGCTCAAGTGTGCTCTCCACAGGTGTGAAGAATTATTTTTAGAAGCTGGGAGACCAAATCTAAAATTTCATCTGCATATCCCACGCTATAGAGTTTCCCTGGATTTAATTCTTGCTTCAAATGTAACAGTTGTGGATGGGTAAGATCTTTTTCAGCTATCGTATAATGCTTACACTAGTTGTAGTGGGGGAGAAACCACCTTAAACCTCACTGAGCTGTTTCAATGCTCTGAAAACTGTACATCTGATTTATAGCTTCAGTCTTTAGCTATTGACTTTTGCAATCTTTTTTTTTTCTTCTGCTGGATGAAGATTCCCCTAGTGTTAAGTTCCTGTTATCTCTAGAGACATGCCTAAACCATAATCAAGTTATCTGTTGCATTTCTCTAAACTAAATAAATAGAGTTATTTATGTCTTTCACTCTGAGGCCTGTTCTCCAATCCCTTAGTTGCTCCGAAGTCTTTCCTGCTCCGAAGTCTTTCCAACCCTTCTAGAACTGGTCCCCCTGCTATTAAAAACACATGTAACTTTTCTACTTCTACTCTGTGTTCCCTTGTTTATTCGTCTAAGGACCAAGCTAGTCCTTTTATCTACAATGTCACACATTAAGCTCATGAGCAGCAGATGAAAGGGATTAATGGATCTAGGAGTCAATTTTTAAAAGTTTACACCAGAGTGAATGCTATTATAAAATCCTTTAATGAGAATGAATCTGTGCAAATATCACTGAAGGCACCTCTTCAGCATTTGTTTTACACTAGACATGGTTGCACATTAAATACCTTTTGTCAAGGGACTTAAGGATTCTACTGGGAGCAATATAGCATCTACCTTTTGGTACTCTGTTCGTTGAGAGATCATATTGTTTCCTACCTGAGTAAGTTTGTCAAAACCTGCCCTTGCTCTGAAAATGCTTTATTTTGTTAACACTCATTTTCAATCTTTCTAAACGTGCCAGTAAAATATATTACAATGGGCTTGTTCAATGTGGTATGAACACAGTCAGTTAGCAGCGGCTGGGAAAAAACAGGAGTACAAACAGAAGTTGAAAGTTGCACTGAAAATGTTCTGATCTGAAACTCAAAATGTTGATTATTTGCCATAATTTCTTCTCTAAATTATAACCAACTGGCTCTATTACAGATGCTGCTTCCCAGTGTAAGTGAAACTCTCTGAGGACTGGTGATAACTCAGTGAAAGTATATGGAGGAGGGGTGAAAGAAGCACAGTCAAGAGGATGTGGTGAGAGGAAATGATGAAAGGCCATAATAACATAGCAGGAAACAGCAGAACATGTGGCAAACATACTGAGGACTGCATGCATTTTATGTGTCAAATTACCTCCAAAGAGGTTCTTTGGAATTTAAAGCATAGTAAGAAAGTATATTGCAAAGCTCACAGGACCTAATTAGGTGGGACAAATTAGTCTGCAAGACTTTCATAATCTGTCTAAAGATGTGGGTGTAGTAGTAAGTTAACGAGCAGGTTATTATGAGTGAGTGCCTGAAATTCCAGTTGTGCCACATGTAAAAGAGCTTATGTGCAACACCGAAAACTGCTGGAGGTTTTAATGCATACCTGAACCAGTATAGTGACATAAGGGACATAAGGACAAGAGGAAAGAGTTCACAGTGGTTCATTTGGGCGAAACAAGCTCAAATGTCTTTGAAGACTGGTATCAGACATTATAGAGCCATAGTTTAAGAAAGAGTAATCAGCAAATTCGATATCATCATAATCAAACACATTTTCTGTGTCTTAGATGACTCATCTACTACCTTTAAATACCTCAAGATATTTAAAAGACCACAGCAGAAGTAAGATCTAAGAGCAGTTAAAACAGACGCCATACCTGCAATGGTAGCCTTTAGTTGGGAACCCGCTGGCAGCAGAAGTGGATGATAAGCAAAAACAATGTCTTGTCTTTTGTGAGAAATCTCAGGTGGATGGAAATAAAGGTGTCTGTGAGATAGACTTAGCAGGGACCCTCACAATACTCTTTGTCTTCTTGCTGTCAAGAAATGTGGAAGAGCAGTAAAAGTTATAATATGGTTAATATGCTTATGGCGTGCAAAAGCAGAAAAGAAATCTGTGGGATGATGGTTGCTTCACAGAGCCAGAGCCAAGGGTCTGCAGCCATCGTGCAGAGCCTGGGATGGACACAATGGTGCCTGAATCGTAAATGTGTACTTGCTGTCTCAGGAAACAACTGTGGAAGTGGTGAAGTGGGTTGTGTGTACCCTTTGCTGTTCTTCAATAGCTGGTCCCTGTCGATAGTGGCAGATTACCATCAATGCTAATTTCTCAGCTAGTTCAAGTAGTAGGACCCTGTATAACCCAGCCAATCTGAGAAAGCATGCTGGAGATCAGGTTACATTAGCTGTTCAGTGTTTATTTAGTCCAAGCTGGTTTAAAACAGATATTGTTCTGGTTTTGCCGCTTAAGCATACAGGGTGTTGTATTGCAAGGGAATACAAAAAATTTGTCTCGTGAAGTTATGTATATGTACATGGGTGAAGGGAGCAGGGAGACGATGGAGAATGGCTGTCTAAAAGTTCACATGCAGTATCTTACAGGTTATATAGTAGGAAATCTGATTCTTACCTCAAGCTGAAAAAGTGTTAATAGTTGACTTTGAATCAGTAGACCTTAGACCAGTCATCAAGCCAGTCTTCTGAATGGAGCATTTAGTGTGTTTGAAGCTATCTTTAATTGTAAAAACAGTGAAAGATAGTTGAAAATTTCTGTTCTCATTGTGTCTGTGTTTTTCTTGTTTTTCATTACCTATTTTTACTGTTTCCTTTAGTTCATGCATCTGGAGACGTGACTGAAATGTGGTCCTTCAGTAACTCCAAGAAATTTTTATCTGCTGGGTCAAGATGTTTAGCCAGCTTGATCTAAGACATAAATAGTTTGTAATTCAGCCTGACACATTGTTACATCTCCAGAAAAGCTCAGGTGGCAGACCCTTTGAAGAAAAAGTTTCAAAAAATACAGGGACTAATCCCCAGCATTAGTCCCTGTCTGGCTGGAAGCGTGGTAGTGAATACAGTCCTTTTTATAATTAAGACAATTTTCTCTTGAACAACAAATTATAGGTTTGTGTGAAGTAGCGTTGTCCAAAGAAGACGATATATCTTGAGAGGTGGCCTGTAGTAACTTTTTTGCCTATAATTTTTCTTTGTTTTAAATATACAGTCGGTCATAATTGCCTTAGAAACGATTTGGACGGTGTATAACAACGTTCCACTGATTCAGAAAAATGAGAACAAAATGTTCTTTGTTCAAACAAAGTGTTAATCCTTCTTCTAGCTATTGATCATCCTCAGGATCACACTTTGGTCCATTGCCACAGAACTGTCTGTCAGCTGGGGAGGCATTATTTTAGGCTTTTTTATCTGGTTTTAAAATTTATATTTATCAAGAGTGTACTTGCACTCAAAATGTAAATGGGAGTTTTACCGGAGCTCTTAAACCTCTTACGGTGTCCATGTAACTGTGCACTGCGTACCTGTAGTTGCAGGTAGCAGCCTTTCTGTCGTGAGGCTTTCTATTGAAGAGAGATTTGGTTTAAGATAGACAGCAAGTATTTTTGCATTGTCATGTTATCTACAAAATTCTAAAATGTGTCTAAAATATTTGGACATATTTATCATGTGGGAACACACAAATGTATATATATCAAGTTGCTTGTCTTTTCTTATGTTTCTTTAAGTGGCACTTGATTGGGTGACAATCTAGAAAGGTATTACATGTTGAATTTTTTAATGTTAAAGTAGAAAATACAAATTGTGTGGGATATAAAAAGGTGCATTTAATGAATTTGTGAAGCTCTACACAGCAGGATTTCCAATAAGTCTGATAGCAGTATGAATGTACTAACCTACACGTACTGCAGGCAATTGCACAAGAAAGTTAGTAAATAAAAATGGAAGCTGGCTTTATGAGTGAATATTGAAAATGATGCTCTCTTGTGTAGAGAGCACTAGTGCATGTGAAACCCTATGTGCTTTTTACATAATATGCCTCTCTAGTTAACATATAACATAAAGTGTCACAGATCTTTTAGAGCTTGATTCACTATGAAAGAAACACAGCCATCTGTAGTGTGAAAGTTTATGACTCAATTGTCCACACCTTACAAAGTGATTCAGCAAAGACATATCTGGGCCGTGGAAACTTTTCCTTCCCTTATTCCATTAGTTCTTGCTTTGAAAGAATAAAAAGATCTTGGAGATGCAGTATGCATTTTAACTCTCACATAGTAAGACAGTGTGCAGATTTAAGTATGTGCTTTTAATTATTATTTTTGCTTCACAAGGCCATTTCCTGCTCTGAGTCATATTTTGAATTTTCAAAGGTGGCTTAATAAAATGTGAAAAATGGCAAGTCATTTTCAAAGTGATGGGCGTATGGGTAGATTAGATTAGACAGAAATCTGGACAGACCGTTGGAGAAATGTTGTTAGACAAAATGGGACTTCTGCAATTACTTCTAGTCCAGTTGTGACCCATTTTGTAGAGGTTACACAGTGCTATTTTTTAGCTTGCTTTATCTTGCAAATGCAAAGACAATACGTAGAGCCTCCGTTATTATCCCATCCTCATCATACAGACTTTGAGCTAGTGTACAGAATCATTAAGTTTGGTATAATGTGTAACATTCTCTTTCTTTCTTTCTCTCTCTCTCTCTGTATATATAAAATACATAGCTTCCCTTTGACGATAGGTCAGCCTAACTCGGCTTTACTTTGTATTTGTTGCAGGCAAACAGCATTCATGTGGATGGGTTTGATAGACCAGCTGATGCACAGTAACTGCAAGGACTTCTCCATTTGCCCTCTTTATTTAGTGTTTTTGCTCAGCTTGGCTGTGTGAAGAGTTTCCCTTTAGGGCTCCCCGCATTTTTTCCTTCTTCCTATTTCTTTTTTGATTGGGGTGGATCCACACCTGACATTGTGAGCATCTGAGCTTCAGTAACTTTAAGTCCCACTTCAAGTCTTACTGAGTTCTAACACTTCCTGACAGATTGGGGCAACCCTGTTACATACCCTCTGGAGAACTGGTAAATCTTTTTGCCCTTCATGATAGCTGCCAAGTAGAAGGAGCTGAATGCACATCTAGCCTCACTTTGGAAATCACCTTGCTTCAGGAACATGCTATTTCTCTCATTTGATATTAAATCTTTGCCAGAATCCAACAGTTTCAGATGAGCCAATTTTCTGAGATAGAAGAGCAGGAAAAAGTCAAAGGTATCCCTCTTTTTTTTTTGTTGTTTTTAATCTTGGCATTCTGTTCATGGAGAGATCTTTGTTGCCAACATGTCTGCTGCTTCTCCATCTCTCACCCTTCAGGTTTCTTAAAATAGCTAAGAACACAGAGTTTCTAAGCCCAAAAAACACACTTACTGGGAAAAAAGGTCTGTATGAAGTTAAAAAAATATATATTTATACTGTAAGCCCTGCAGCCTGGCTTTCTGCCCACGTTTGGGCATCTGTGCTGTCTCTGGATACCTCAACTGACACACGCATGCCAGATCCAAAGAGGAAGAAATAAAGGGCACTGCTGGTTCAATGCTGAGCCCATGAACGCGGTGCAGTATCTTTGAGAGGTGGGTTTTGCCACCATTAGAGTCTGTTCATTATCATAGGCCTCTGGAGGGTATGGTTCTGTCTTTATTATCTGAATTTAAAACTTCTTTTGTAATACATGCTGTCACTTCAAGCAGAATTCATTCATCCCTTTCATTCTTTCACTGCAGATCGTCTGGAGTATGTTTTGAGGTGAGCACATCTCCAAGTGCTAATCCAAAGGAAGACATGCAGGGCATGGCAGAAGTCATAAGATTTGACGACTTAAATTATCATCTTAGTTAAGGTATCTAGATTTAGTACTGAAACAGAAACAAAAGTTTCAGAAGACAGTGTAGCAATTCCTCAGGTCCAGGCACAGAAGGTAAATTCTCCTCTGAAGGAAGGGGATGGGTTTTGAGAAGGAAAAATTCAAATTGGAAGAAGCAATGCAGGCATATGAATGAAGAAGAAAGGTAAGAGGAGAAATTCTTGATACGTATGATAAGCTTCAGAAAAGCACAGGGAGTTTGGAGGGTTGAAGGAAGAGTAACTGAATTCACGATCCAAGATGCGTGCTGTTTCATTTCTCTGAACTACTTCTGACCACTTCCTTTGAAATTTTCATAAATCTCACAAAGGATTTATTTATGGTCAACAGAGGTGAATATTCAGCAAGAAGGAAAGAGAAGTTCTTCCCAGATGGAGAAGTATGAATAACCCTCTTGATTGCCCTAACAGACAGTCCTGAAGCTCCCAACAGCAAATGATTTCTAGTAGTACTGCTTGCCCTTGGCCCATTCCTTACTACCTGGAAACACTTGGCGTTCAAGGCTTTCGGACTTCACGGGGTTTATGCGTCACAGAACCGTAAAAACATAAAGACTGTCTGCTCCAGAGATATTTTTGTCCTCTCTGCAGGATTCAAGGATATGCAAAGAGAAGTTAGCAGATTTATGGTACGGAGTTAGGAACCAGTTCTGCGCTGGCTGAAGAGCTCGTTGAACTTGTACAATGCAGAGGGTACAGGCTAGGTGGGTTGTGCCATCTGCTTAGAAAGAAAAGGCAAGGGAAAATTTTAACAGCTGTTTGTTGAGTCAGATACTCATCCCTGATTGTTTGTGCCACAGTGGCAGATTAGTGCCAAAGAAATGCATCCCCTGTTGCTTAATAGACCTGACCTGGATGTTATAAAGTTGCACCTGCTGGAAACAAGCCTTATGATGTACTGCTCATAAAATGCCAGTGATTCTGCTAGAGAAATGCATGTTGAGTTCATCCTTGCTTCTCTTTGTAGCTAGTAGTGATATAGCAGGAGGCAGCAGGGGTATATCCCAGCTAATTCTACAAGGTGATTAGGGCCCGAGCGTGACGCACCATATTGTATTCAGGTTTTCCCCAAGTATGCTCAGTTTTGCTGGGTATGACATACTGCATGTGAGTCACTCATATTCTGCATGAGTCATATGTTGAAGTGTGAAAGCATTGCTGTATCTCTGCCGTTGTTACCCGTTGCTCAGCTGCTGCCATACCACATAGCTCAAGCCAATTGAGCTCACCTTCCCAGTTTGAGCCAGCTCTCATCAACTGCCTGAGACCTTTAAATGTGATCCAAGGTGTTGCCCAACATATAGCTAAGGTGAATGCCGTATGTGCTTGGGTTTGGGTTTGAGTTACGAGTCGGTGGGTTACAACCTCCAAGTGTTCTTCTGAAGGGATCATAAAGTGTCTAGAAAACCTTACACATCTTCAAAATTTATTTTAAAAAAGAAAATAATTTAAGGAGTGTTTTATAATACACACATCTGTAGCACTGGATAGCTAAAGTGTGTTTGTCTTCCTCATACACCTGACTTTGTGAGACTACACATATTGCTTAAAGATCAGATAACCAAGAGTGGTTCACACCTTCAAAGTCTGAGAAATTCTGGTGCAGTCGTACCCTGGAGGTCATTACTCAGACATGAAATATCCATTGTGGACTAACTGAAGTGTTTTTTTTTCACTGATGAGAAAATAGACCTTTAGTTTATAGGTGAGTTGTAAGAAGTTGCAGGATTGATTTTGGCTGCAGCCATCGAGCTGTTCCCTTTTGTGGCTGCGGTCATTGCATAGAGTTTGTTATTTGTGACAGAGAAATTTTGTTCCAGTTAGGTGGTAATTAATGCTTCTGGATTAAATCTGTTTAATACAGAATACAAAGCAGAGTACAGTTATATTATACCTGTCATTTGTAAGTGTCCAGTGATCCTCCAACATCGTGTGATTCATGGAGCTGAAAGAAATGATTTGCCTAAAAAATTATTAGTGCTTATTCTGCCTGCAGAACCCCTTAATTCCCGTTACACATGTCAGCATATTATGACTGGGAGCTGTCAAATTCTAATGACTAAAATTTCATTTTTCTGTCTTTTCATGCTGTGTTTGAGAACTATAGGTTGGGCATAATTCCCTAGCTAAATTTCTTCAAATGGTAAACTCAACTGTTTGCTCTCTCTCTCTCTCTTTCTCTCTGTTTCTTTCTAAATTTGTGTTTACATTAGTGCCTTTCTCTTTCCTTATGTTTCTCTAAGAGAAAAAAAATTGATTTTCTTCCCAGAACCACTGTCCATTTTAAAGAACATAATCTGAGTTGACAGCAGACAGATTTGATGCAAAATTATTTTTTTACCCGCTGATTTGATCAAAACATGGATTATTTAAAAGGAGGAGGAGGAAGAAGCAAGGTTAGTAGGAAACAAAATGCACAAAAACCTCCTACCATTTCATGTGGTTAAATAACCTTGACACTGGAAAATATTTTTGCCATCGTCCTTGAAACAGGAATTTGTTGACACAATGTTCAATAATAGAGATACAGGACTAATGTTAACATACTGCAAATACTGCACCAAATAGTATCTATTGATCCACCTGTTATTATGCTTGTTACTGAAATGCTGTATGTAAAGCAAAGGAAACCAGTTTCCAATTTAAGTCATTAATAGATTGGTTTTGAAATTTATGTTACACATGTCCAACAAATCAAGAATAAAAGCATGTGGAAGGCTGTGTAGTCCGTATTGAATTACTCATTCTTTCCACAGTAAAAGCCTTTAGCTAGAGATTGACCAAAGAATTTTAAATATCTCATTATATATATGTCATTGTTCAAAGTGTCCCTAAATGGGATTAAACAATAGTCACTCAAGAGTTTCCTGCAATGTCTGTTCCCCCTCTCGGCCCCCCCTTCCCCTCCTCACCTTGACTTAAATTAAGGCTAATGATATGTTTTCAGTGTAAGGTAAAAGAAGGATTTTCCTTGAATGACTTTCCAACATTTCCAAATCTAATTCATTATAAGTACTTCTATCAAATGATTACTTATTTCATCTCATTGTCTTAGAGGATTTAACTCTAAAACACACATGTTTGATATGGACTTAATGACCATGTTATAAACCGCAACCAGCTGAAGCAGTATTTGCCTACAAATTTCTGTTTGTGCTCAGAATTAAAAGTAATGCTAGGACTATTTTTCAAAGAATGATAGAATTTTTTTTTAAACTACTGTTTTTCCCCTTGTGTGTACTAGTTTTTCTTGGTTGCTGATTCTTCTGTAAAAGGTTGGAGATAGCCTGGTGGGCTGCAGGGGAGAGGGAGGAAAGGGGACAGCAGAAGGAACAGTGGAGAGGCTATTTTTGGATAAATGACAATTTTTTGAGTACCAGCTCAATGACACTACACATTTTTAAACAAAACCCCTATTTCAAAAAACATTCTCCTTTCCTAATCCTGCGTAGAGAATATTTCTGCAACCATAGGCATAGTAACACTAAATATCTTTATAAGGAGGGAAGAAGCAAATAGTTTTGGTTTCTCACCAAAAAAAAAAAAAGTCAGGATAATTAAGGTAGCGAACATATTGCGCTGCTATATTGGTTCAGTCACCTGATCTGTCTCTCCGATCACTATTTGCACGATATACATGGTTTTGACGGGCTTGTGATAGACTGCTGTCTGAAATTCTTTAATCTGGGTCTCCTGTTTGGCAGTGCAGCAGACTTTGCTATTTTGGGTTTTTGAAACGGAGCCATACTCTGGGAGGAGAAGAGCGAGCTGTGACTCTGTACTGACTCATCAGTACGAAGGAAAGCCAGGTAAACTTAAAACTGACGGTGGCCCTGTTGGTGCTGCCCCTTGTGCAGGTGAGCAGCAGAAGTAATCCCACTGAAATCCGGGGTGCACAAGCCTGGACAGATCTAAGAATCAGGCCCAAATACTTTCAGTTTAAGGATACCATAAGAATCAAATAAGCGTTTAAGCCTGCAGGAGGTATTTGGGGAAATATGACCCTTCTGAGGCTTGCTTTGAGGAGGCGAAACTGCTGAAGTCCCACTCTGAGGACAGTCTGTGTTGTTGCATCAAGGAATGGCTTTATCACAGGAAAGTAGATGCTGCTGAGTCTGTCTTTGGCCTGTGCAGAAGGAGAGAAATTAATTAGCCACTTACAACTCAGGTCTCCCTATGGTAAGAAGAAAAACTTTGCCCTCTGCTCCCCAATCACAAAAGACAGCAAGGAAGACTGAGTTTTATTAAATAAATAAAAATAAATAAATTAAAAATCTTCTGATTTTCTACAAGGGCTAAGGATGTGAGGAACACTTTAAATACAACCGCTTAATCTGTTCAAATCTATATTTTACCGTAGTTATTTGCATTCTGACTTTGAGTCAAATTCAATGTGGATTTCTTCTTAGTGACCCTGGCTGTACAAGTTGGGTGTTACTCTCCAGAGCTCAGACAAAGATTGAAGGATGGGAGTGCAAAAAGGGGGAGAACCCGGGGCACAATGGCCTTTCTATCTGGGTCTACAGACTTTTCCTCAAAACTTTTTTCCTATGTGACTTGAGAATGAGAGCTGACCGTCTGGCTTTCTGTGCAGGGGTTTGAAGAGGCGCACTGCTGAAGGTAAGGTACCCGTTAGGAGGTGGGAGCTGCCAGTTCCCCGTTGCTTTCATTTGCAGGGACTTGTCAGGTCTTTCCTCTGTGCTGCATGTTTTTTTCATCCAGAGCATTACAAGAGTGTTTAAAAACCTTAACTAAGCTAGGATGGGGTTTTTTTAGGAGGTGAAGAATGAATCTACAGCTAAAAGTGCAAGTGGAGTCTGCAAAGTTTATATGAACATGCTATCAACAAGAAAGATCTCTAAATCAGTCTGTACATGAAAAAATTAACTAAATACCATTTTCCTTACTTTGGTTTAAGTCTCTTAGTTGTGGTTATCTCCTGCTTGTGTGCACAAGGTGTATAAAGAACCTCGCTTCTTTTAAGGGGCAGGATACAAGTGAAATCTATGGGGCAGATCCTTTTGTTCAGCACTTGCACTGGCTTTGGATCTGTCTCTCGTGTTCAGCTGAGGGTGCAGTTACTTGAACATTGTTTTGATGGCAAAATCCATTTATGACGTTCCCCATTCCTGCTCTGTGGTTTGATGCATTTTAGGTTGAACAAGACCATTTGTGAAGACACCCTGTGAAGTGACTCTTTGGCATAGCCCGTCTTTAATCCATGTTTGCCACCAAAGGAAAGAGCGCATCGTCAAGGACTGCTTCTTGCTCACATCAGAGAACCCTGTAAGCAATCAAAGTAAGCTTTCCCCCTGCTCCCCTCTCTCTCTTAAATAGAAAAACAGAAAATTTGTTGCAGGATTTTTCTGACTGTTGTTACCAAACAAGAATGACAGACTTTCAAAGGCTGTTCCTATAAGGCTGGGTTATTCAATACTCCTTTACTCCTGTAGACTCCATGAGATTTCCCTTGCAAGGCACGAAGAAAGGTATTAGATCCCAAACCAGCTTACACAGATTTTTATCAAAACAAAAACAATGGGGGAAAAAACCCCAACCACACAGATTTTGTACTGTATATCCCCCAAATCGTCTATGAATAAAATTGCTGATTTTGTTTTGTAGGAGACACAATTTGTGAGCTGTGAATGTGTAAGGCAACTGCCTTGTGTTTCTGAAAGTGCCTGCAAAAATGGAAAGATTCACAGGGTTTGCAATGAATGTTTCTCAAAATTTGCATGAAAGTGTGTAATTTGCCTCTTGTTAATCGTTATTTTCTTTCTTAAAATATTTCAGTTGAGTAACAGCAATGATAGTATGACGTGGATTAGCTTTACATATTTGTTTACATTTAGTATTTATATTGCAGTCAAGCGTGGCAGCTCTCCTCGGGGACGGATGCCTATTCGCTGCCTCCAGTGCAAACTGCTGAGTGCCTTTGTCCTGATCTGGTTCTTGTAGCAGAGCTGCTCTGCGGCTTGGGGTTCTCTGCTGGGTGGGAGCGTAGATGATCAGCATCTTGCAGCTCAGGTCTGGAACTCCTTACCTTAAAGACTTTAGAGGGGCTGGTCCTCAAAGGCTGCACTGCAGCACAGATTTACATGTGTTCGCAACAACCCATCTGAGTTCAAGCTAATCTTTGCAGGATTAAGATCCTGAAATTTAAGTGACTAACTCATGCAGCGTGAATGGCAAATAATCTATATAACCAGTCCGTGAACAACCTAAAGGCTGAAAGCTCTCGCTCCTAGCCTGTGAATGAAGGAACAAACACAGAAGACCAGCTTCAGTTCACAAAGAAAGATTCACGAATCAGAAAAAAGATGGAAGTGAGAGAGGACAGGGTGGTGATGAGGGCGAGGAGAAACAAATTCTTAGTAAATAGTTTCATTTTCTCAAATATTTCTTTGTCGTCAGGGTGTAATTTAGCTGCGTGGCATTCAAAGTTACGGAGAGGCTGTGCTACAGACAAAAAGGTGCATGTGAGCTCCAAGGGCAGTAAGCAAATCTGTGAAGAAATCATAGCCCTAATGTGAAATTTATAGGAGCTTATTTCCAAGTAGGTAATAGTGTACAAATTCCTCAGCACCAAAGATGAGTTAAAGGAAGATGTCATGCAGGAGGACACTGTAGAAAACAACCCATCAGCTGCTACACCACGTGACAGACCCAGAGGCAGCTCCAGAGCCATTAACACAACTGCCTGGGGAGTTTGACAAGGAAAAAGATTCTGACACTGGAATAATATCTGCCAGCACTTGGCATCTGTGTCCTGTGACAGCCAGCCATCCTCCATGGGTACCGACACCACTGCTGGAAAAAGGAGGAAAAGGAAAGCAGTAGCAGAGAATTATCTTGTCTCATACTAACTGCTGGTTTTCACAGTAATTTGGAATCAGGACCTGGAAATGGAAATAATATTGTTTATGCCTATTTGCAATTTGTATTTTAAAAAAAGGCAAATATCAAGAATATACTTTTGAAAAATATTCTGGGATATTTGATTTTATAGGAATAACACAGTGAGTGACAAAAATCATTGAAATGGTATTTTTACAGGTCCTGGGCTTCACAGAGCATACGTGACCTGACCCTGTGCTGGCACTAGTTGCTAATTTCTAGGGTGAAAATTACTCTCATTTAAGCAGAGTGTTTGGTTGTCATACACATTTTTCCTGTTTGCGGTCAGATCGATAATCTGAACTTCAGACAAAACGTAGTAGTAACTAAGAACTAAATCTGGCAGTTCCTATGCAGACATCACGGGTATTTGGGAAACAGGCAAGAGTAGAAGCAATTTCCATTTTGGGAAGTGGCCTTTCATCTGAGATGCTGCAAACAGCTAAAGCTTGGACACTGCCCGGTGTTCTGTAATGCTTCACTTACACGGGATACCCCAAACCCGTTGGAAATCTGATCACCTGGCAGTTTGAAAACTGCAGATTTTGTTTTTGAGTATGTTAGCTATTTAAAATGTTGGTCCACCGCTTTATTCCAATGCCAAAGTTTTCCTGGATAGTTTTTCTGCTGCTACTGAGTCAAGCCCTATGAACTCCCTGAGGGATACGACTGGGGGCTTGTGCCTGTGGTTTCTGGTGCCCGAGTGAAAGACTGGTCTGGCAGGTCCAGCCCCTACAGACTTTTGCTTAAGCATGTACTTTCATAAGCTTGTTGGGCTAATATTGTGTGTGAAAAAAAACCCAGCAAAAATGCCTGTAAATATCCTTTGAGCCAATCCGCAGTGTTCATCTGAACTCATGTACGACTGCCTCTGCAGCAGCAACATTTGTCCAGCTCTCGTCATCCCAGCGGGATGCAGCCTGAAGAAGGGGAACCTGCGATGTCTGGCCTGGTTTGAGCCAGCATCCTCTTTGCACCTTACATTTCGAAAATGACCCCCCCTCCCCTCCCAAACCATTTGTCTTATTTGTTGCTCTTGTGACGCTGAAAGAGCTCCCTGCTCGTCGTGGCTGCAATTATCGTTATGGCTGAAGCACCGGTACTGGAAGTAAGAGTCCGGCCCTTGAGAATAGAAGGCTATAGCCTCTAGCATGTTGTTCCAGTCCACTGGCGTCTTAACTAGACAGCGTTAGTTTTAGCATAAAATCCATATTCCTAACCTTATGGAGGAGGCAGGCAGGTTCTGTTTTCTTTTTCCTTTTACCAAAAACAGCAAGCAGCCCGACACAAAGTTCACGAGATTAAAGAATGTTTTTCTGTCAGCTTTTTGCCTCCGCATCTGTGTCGTTTACCTGTACCCCGCGAAGGGTGCGGTTCACTCTGTAACAGCAAGGGGTAGTGAGAGAATAACCCTATCCTGAGAATAAACTGAATAATTTATTATTTAAATGAGATTTTGTGAGGTAAAACGATGAATCCAGTGCAGCCCCCTTCTGAGTTTTAAAGATTGTTTCTTCGAAGGCATGAATTTGCTTTGCGAAGGTTTCTTGATCTACTGTAGACGGTATTCCTACTTATGCTACATGGTGACAAAACCTAAAGAGGGAGTCAGATGTGTGCTCTACAGTACTTGAGAATTTAAGTTAAATCTGTAATTTTTCCCCCTGCATTTCCTCAGAGAAATTAGCTATTCTATTCACTGCATAAATTTTCAGGTTTTGCTAGCACGACACTCAGGGTGTTGAATTTTTTATGACAAAAATGCTGTAATAATTGTTGAACAGATGTAAGTGTTGGAGAGTGGGCTCTGGCAGACCTCATGAAACCTCTATTAGCAATTTAACCCTGTCGTTACTTGAATGAAATGGAAGTGGAAAAGGACAGAGTTTTGAACTGTTTCATTCAGACACACACAAGGAGTTCCCAGGTAGGGGTAAATGACCTTTAATTAGATATATTCCTAATGAAAGCAGAGATTAAAAAAATATCGTAATGAGCACTAACTCCATACTACAGCACCATTAGGGCTTTCGACTGTGATGTGTGGAGCTAAGAATAATTCTGGATGGAGATATCCCAGTCCAGTGATCTGTGCTGTCTGAAATGTTCATAGGCCCGAATCCTGCAGTTTTAGGTCAGTCTCTGTAATACGCCTCCCCTTCGTCCCCTTCACTGCAGCTGAATTAGCAAACGATGACAAGACAAAAACTTTATGTCCAGGAAACCAGAGGAGCTTTAGATTTTCCACACCTGCCATATTAAATTAATGGCTTTTGAAGCCTACAAGGCAACACTTAGCAGTTACACAAAAAAAAAAAAAAAAAAAAAAAAAAAAGAAAAAGCATTTATGGAAACACCCTTGATTTGCTGCCTAAAAAGAGAGAAGTCATTAGGGATTGCCCAGGGACTTTGTTGCAAATTCTTCTGAATCAAGGAAGAGGATTAAAAGAAAATGGAGAAAATGGCAGCCCATCAGCAGCGTAGTCACAGGCAGGGCTTGTGGCTTCTCCAGAGTAACTGAGGGAACTGCCTGTGGTACCTACCCTGCAGATAGAGGATTTTAAAAGAAGGCGTTTTTCTGTAGCTTTGTACCTGAAGCAGAGATTTTCTGTATTTGTGTGTAGAAATAGAGACACGTGCTCATACAGGCATCCACGTAAACACACCCATTCCTAAAAATATGTGTGCATTTCAAGCTAGTATTTGTAAAGAAGTATTATCTTAAAATAATAACTTACATTTGATAGAAGACAGTAACTAGTAAACTATTACTTATGGGTTGCTAAGACCAAATTGTCTGTGTGCTTGGTGGGCAGAGCCAGACATACATACAACTGCACCACACACGGGCAACGTGAAAGTATAGGATTGTTTTGAGATATTTCGTTATATGCATGTATTTTGAATTTTTCAAGTTAGTGGATATGTTTGGTATCACGAATCCCACTTTGCTATTGTAATTCCAATTAGCAAAGGCGCTCAAAAAAAGAAATAATATGTTATAATCCATGTATAGTACCTCTAGAACAGAGGTAAAGATGCAGAAGCCTGTCCTGAGTGATGTTGTCTATCTCAGGAATTAAGTTACTTTTCTTGGTTTTGGCTCGAGTGTACAAATGGCTAGAATTTGTTTGGGTATTTTTGTGTGTGTTAATATATATAAAATCTATGTGTGTGCCTGCTCCATCTGCTTTTGTTTTACATGCCCCTGTGGTGCTTAGTGAGGCATGGGGAACTTTAGTGCAGTGGCTTAGAAGTTTTGTGGATAAAAACAGGCAAATTATATTCTGGCTCTAATTTATGGCATACATGATAGCATGCATCTATAGGGCAAGTTACTAAAAAAATAAGAAATACATAAATTTGTCCAAATCTGTGTATGTATTAGATGAGCTAACTGTGCTTCTCTGGAATGGCCATGTTTTCAAAGGCTGGAAGGATGTTTGAACACCTGGCTATTTCTTTATACACGTTTACCCAACCGGTTATGTTAGTGAGTATAAACAGTGGTATTTCTGGTACATTTACATTTTCAGGAGCATATTCAAACATTTGTAGGTGGACTGCTTCAGAGACATACTTTCACAGCCCTTCCCTGTGTGCAGCTTATTTGCAACCTGGCATTTTTTCTGCTGCTTTTTGTTGTTCTTTCCTATGCTGTGTTCTCAGAGCCTTGTAAGTAAACCAATCTGAAATAGGAAGGAATGTCTAATGGAAGTGCAGCAGAAAGTAAGATAATAGTCTGGAGAAAATGTCACTAGTGGATTTTATTGTATTTTTGACTTACCTGGTGCCTATTAACTATATAGATATAGCAACTCAAAGAGTTTGTTTTGGATCATTTATTGGAGAGATACTGGTCTCATCCCCAGAATACAGCATTTTTAGTTACGCTTTCATTTCAGATTTAATGAAAGAATCACTGTACTGTGCAAGGTGCTCAGAGTCAAAATGGGGACCGTCTGTAGGGTGTCCCTCTGTAAAGCTGATGTGAAGTTGTCATGGTTTATGAAAGAACACATGCAACACTTGCTCCACAGTTGAACTCCCCCGCCCTCAAAACAAAACCCCAAACCCAAAATGTGACTTCTGACATTGCAAGATATCTTGTAGCTTTTGCAAATTTGGATGGTCAGATCTTTTTCAAATGGGCTCATTTGTTATTTTATCAATTTGTCAGTCAGTATTGAAATCTGGTCATATTTCCCAAGCTTTGAAGAAGCTCTTTATCTCACACAGACTCCTAGAGAGACCCTTTGCACATATCACAGCTATTTACATTATTTGTTTAAACAGGAAGAATATTTAGGAAAGCATGAGTTGTCTAAAGCTGTCTAGCTTAAAAGAAGTTGGATACCTGAAGAGTGGACTTGCAAGTTTGAATTCATTGCTTCTAAATGTGCATTTTCCTTCCCTGATTTCCTGGCCCAGACATAGTTCAGCAACCTGGTGGAAGTGCATTGGGCATTAAGCTAAAAATACACAATGTTGCTTACATGTCTATTCCAGCCATGCAAAAAAGAAAAGATGTCTTCAGTAGCTGTCCTGGGAAACTGTCAGCAAGGACCGTTGCTCTTTACAAGCTTATATATAAATGTTTTTATTGCTTAGTTCTGCACTAGAAGAGTTAGCAGGAGTTAACTTTATAGACATATTTTAATTATTCTTGTTGTCAATAATCAAACATATATAGAATGTATATTGATAGGAAAGAGCTAAAAAACATTAAATTCATCTGATATTTATTATCAAGGTCATCCTAATGAAAACTGGAAACTGAGAATCTAGAAGGAAGCTGGTGAGCAAATGTACTTTCCGCTATGGCAAAGGCTGTATAAAGACACTAGAAGGCAGGTGCTGTTGGGTAAGCTTATGATATAAACAGATGAAGGAAGACTTGGTTTTGCTCAAAACAAGAGTGCCACACAGGTGCAAAGCCAAAACTCTACCCCATGCTTCCTAAAGGGCTTCCAGGTCATTTCTGTTCCCTCAAGTACAGTACTGTGCTTGGACACCTGTTTGTGCTGGGTTGGTACTCTGGATATTAACCTTTAGTTAACTTCAGTGTGAAGCGATGGGCTGCATACTCTCTCTAAGGAAGGGTGTAGAAATGTGCCGCAAGAATAGGGAACAATTAGTGAGCTGGAGGTTTTTCCCCAGTGACACGGAAACCTGAACTCTCGTTAAGCGGGTGAGAGGACTGTAGCCACGGATTGACCATCAAGCACTCTCAGTAGCAAAATCCAATATTTTATACCCTCACAAGCTGGAAGTGGAAGTGAAGCAGCCCTTCTCCCTATCTGGAAAGCCTGCATGCCCCTTGCTCAAGGACCGAAGGAAAGGAAATACAGGATAATATGTGCCTGAGACCAGGTCATTACAAAGACTGTAGATTAGAAACTGTAAAAATAAGAGTCCTAAGGAACTGGCACTTAAGTTAATGAAAACGAGAAGACTCTTGTCATAAGTCAGACAATTAATCTACAGAAAAAGTTCAAACTTCATTTTAATCATGTCATCTGCTTATAAGGGTTGACTGAGTGGTTAATGCATAAAACGAATATATTCCCAGAATTTCAGCTGTAATTCAGTCCAGCCTAACTGGAAAGTGATCTGGGCTTTGAAAAAGTTTAGTTACTGATTTTCAGGGTTTATCTTTGCCCTATAGGAACCAAATCAAACTGTGTTT